>NC_140002.1:7277354-7350455 GCF_964263955.1 Coregonus lavaretus | reverse complement strand
GGCTTAATCAGGGTTCGTCACCATCACAAATTAAACAATGGGAAGAGTCAAACCAAGTTAAGCAGCCCTGTGGTTCATTTAGACAGTAATTGGGTGGGAATTAGATAGGGCAATGCAGACCGAGGGACTCTAACAAACTGTAAAAGACTAGAGAGGTAGGGGCAGGAGGAGAGTAGAGGAGGAGAGGAGGAAGGAAGAACAAGAGAGGAGGCGAAGAGGCTATCCTCACAGATGCCAAGGTGGGAGAGCTTCATCATTAAACCACAGATCCAGATAACCCATCACCATTTAAATTCCCACAGCTCTTACAGTGCCTTGCAAAATATTCATCCCCCTTGGCATTTTTCCTATTTTGTTGCATTACAACCTGTAATTTAAATGGATTTATGTTTGGATTTCATGTAATGGACATGTTTGTTTCTCAAACTAGACACTCTAATGTATTTGTCTTCTTGCTCAGTTGTGCACCGGGGCCTCCCACTCCTCTTTCTATTCTGGTTAGAGCCAGTATGCGCTGTTCTGTGAAGGGAGTAGTACACAGCGTTGGAAGAGATCTTCAGTTTCTTGGCAATTTCTCGCATGGAATAGCCTTCATTTCTCAGAACAAGAATAGACTGACGAGTTTCAGAAGAAAGTTATTTGTTTCTGGCCATTTTGAGCCTGTAATCGAACCCACAATTGCTGATGCTCCAGATACTCAACTAGTCTCAAGAAGGCCAGTTATATTGCTTATTTAATCAGCACAACAGTTTTCAGCTGTGCTAACATAATTGCAAAATGGTTTTCTAATGATCAATTAGCCTTTTAAAATGATAAACTTGGATTAGCAAACACAACGTGCCATTGGAACACAGGACGGATGGTTGCTGATAATGGGCCTCTGTACGCCTATGTAGATATTCCATTAAAAATCAGCCGTTTCCAGCTACAATAGCCATTTACAACTTTAACAATGTCTACACTGTATTTCTGATCAATTTGATGTTATTTTAATGGACAAAAAAATTGCTTTTCTTTCGAAAACAAGGACATTTCTAAGTGACCCCAAACTTTTGAACGGTAGTGTACATATACACATACATACATATAAATACATATACATACATATATATACATATCCTTTAAAAAATATATATTTCCCTTTATTACTTTGCAACCCTACCACCCCTTCCCTAATTGGAGTAAACTAGTGAACAACAATGCTTAGGCCTCTACTTCCAGCTTATACATACTATATACATTTTATGGACACAGTCAATTTGACAATAATTCAATTTTGTTTGTTTTTACTGCTGAACTTCCTCTACCCTCAACCTCTCCGATCATTTTCATGATGTCCATCCGGTTTGCTTCTATATGCCATATATTTCTAACTGTGCCCTTTCACAAAAGCTCTCAACCTATAACCTATATACTTATTATGGACACAGGATGCTTTACATAATTTATCTTGTTGTTATTAGTTGTTGTTAGTTGTTATTAGTCCCATCCTTCAACTCCATTCACACACCTCCCATCTATCTCTTAACACCATCCATATTGGATTTCTATTTGCCATATATTTTTCAACTGTACTGTGATGTTTCACAAAAGTTCTGAACCTTTCTATTCACATTGTTTCTACAGATTGTAAATTGAAAATAAACATTTTTGCTAAAAGTATTATTATATTATTGATCGATTGACTATGACTTTTCAGATCACCCAGTAGTGCTATCTGCAGGGTTAGCTCCAGGTAAATATTGCAATCCTTCAGCCATTCCTGGACCTGTGTCCAAAAACAAGCTACAAATGGACAGTACCAAAACAAATGATCTAATGATTCTCTCTTCGCAGCAAAATCTGCAAAGCTGGGAAGATTGTATCACCGATATAAAGCAAGAATTTTGTATATTAATTTAAATTGAAAAATTCTATGTTTTGAATCCGGCGTTGTTTTGCGTATCAGTTAATAAACACTATGCCATGGAATCGGTACGTCAAAAAATATCTTCCCAACTATTTTGCAATCTATGTGGGACGGCTGTCAATCCTTTGGTCCTTAGATGAAACTGGTATACTTTCTTATTTATCACAATTTTCTTTAACCAATTATGTTCTTTAATGCAAGGCCGACAGACAAGTTCCTTACTTTTTCCCACTTCCACGTTCCTCTTCCATTTTTGCGGTAATGCTGCAATTATTTGGTTGTAATTTTGGATAGAGCAGACATTTCCATATGTTTTTGTTAGCTGCATGTGTGACATAACTCCACCAGTCCTACCTATGATATAATTTACGAAGATTATACCTGTTTTAAATTTTCTTTCAAAAAACATTGTTATTTTTTTATCAATTAGTATATTTGAGTTTAACCACAATATTTGTTGCATTTTTTGTCCTGTCGTTTCTGGAGGATTCAATTGAAATTGCAACCAACTTTCTATGGCTTGTTTTAGAAATAGTGATATTTGGGAGATGATTTCCTTTTCAAATAACTGAAAGTGAGAGGTTGTAATCTGAATAAAGGGAAAAAGGCCATTCTTGAACATTGGGTGAGACAATCTTACTAATTTGCTAGAGAACCAGTTTGGATTTAAGTATAACTTTTGTATGACTGAAGCTTTTAGTGATAGGTCTAATGCTTTAATATTTAATAATTTATGTCCTCCGAATTCATATTCATTATTAGCCCCATTTCATTTTGTCTGGCTTGCCGTTCCAAATAAAATGGAATATTTTTTTCTCATATAATTTAAAAAACTGTTCGCTAGGCGTAGGCAAGACCATAAGCAAATAGGTCAACTGGGATAATACTAAAGAGTTAATCAGGGTGATTTTTCCACAAATTGACAGGTATTTTCCTTTCCATGGTAGTAAGATCTTATCTATTTTTGCTAACTTTCTATTAACATTTATTGGAGTGAGATCATTTATTTCATTTGGGATATGTATTCCGAGTATATCCACATCACCATCAGACCATTTTATTGGTAAAATACATGGTAATGTAAAAATTGTATTTTTTTGTGATCCAATACGTAATATAGTACATTTATCATAATTTGGTTGTAATCCAGAGAGGTTAGAACATGTATCTAGATCCTCTATGAGGCTCTGGAGGGATTCAAGTTGTGGATTTAAAAGAAAACATGAATCATCAGCGTACAATGACACCTTTGTTTTTAAGCCTTGGATTTCTAATCCCTTGATATTATTGTTGGATCAGATTTTAATAGCTAACATTTTGATGGCCATAATAATAGATATGCCGACAAACTTGTTTCACTCCTCTTGACAGTTAAAAACTTTAGGAGAAATAGCCATTATTTACTATTTTACACCTAGGGTTACTATACATTATTTTAACCCATTTTATAAGAGATTCTCCAAAATTGAAATGCTCCAGGCATTTATATATAAACCCCAGTCATACTTTATCAAATGCCTTTTCAAAGTCTGCTATGAATAGCAGGCCTTGTTTCCCAGATCTTTCATTGTGTTCTATTGTTTCCAGTACTGTCTGATTAGAATGAATAATGTCCGACAATACCTTTTTAATTCTATGCGTTATACATTTTGCTAGAATATTTGCATCACAACACTGAAGTGTAACTGGATCTTTACATTTTCTACTTGTATCCTGTTTCAGTAATAATGAAATCCGACCTTCTTCTTGAGTGTCTGATAATCTACCATTTACATAGGAGTGGTTAAAACATTTGAATAACGGTCCTCTGCATATATCAAAAAAGGTTTGGTATACCTCGACTGGTATGCCATCCAATCTGGAGTTTTCCCGGACTTAAAGTCTTTAATTGCATCCAGAAATTCCTCCTCTGTAATTTCACCTTCACATGAGTCTTTCTGTATGGCTGTTAATTTTACATTATCAATAGAAAAAAAATCTCTACAATTAGCTTCAGTTAGAGGAGATGGAGGCGACTGAAATGAAAACATTTGCTTAAAGTACTTTGCCTCCTCCTTCAAAATATAATTTGGTGAATCATGGGTGACTCCTTCATTTGTAAATTCTTTTTGGTAGCATTTCTATGTTGAAGATAAAAAAAAAAATTTGTTGCATTTTTCCCCATATTCCATCCAGTTTGCTTTATTTTTTATAATATATTACACTTGATCTTTCTTTAATAAGTTTCTCCATTTCTTTTTGTTTTTCCTCTAATTTATTCTGAGCCTCTATGTTACAGTTTCTATTGCTATCTATCTGTTCTGTTAGACCTTCTATTTCCTTTGTTAGTATGGACTCTTTTGACTTAAATTGCTTTTGTTTTCGAGATGAGTACTGAATTGCATGGCCTCTAAAGGCACATTTAAAGGTGTCCCATACAATAAGGGGATTTGCTGTACCTATGTTATGTCAGAAAAAAATCAGTTATAAATTCCTCTGTCCTAGTTAAAAACAAGTTATCATCCAATAGGCTTTAATAAAATTTCCAATATCCTCGCCCACGTGGAATTTCAGTAAGAGTAATGTATATGCCAATTATTTGATGGTCCGACCGCATTCTGACCCCTATCAACACTTTTAAAAACGTTTGGTGCCAACGAGAATGACATAAGAAAGAAGTTGTCACACCCTGGCTCTGGGGACTCTATATGTTGAGCCAGGGTGTGTAGTTTCTATGTGTTTTGTTCTATGTTCACAGTCTAGTTCTTGTATTTCTATGTTGGCCAGAGTGGTTCCCAATCAGAGGCAACGAGTCTGTTTTCCCATAGTGTTTGTGGGATCTTGTTCCGTTTGGTTTGTTCCGTGTTGGTTGTTTAACCTAGGACGTCACGTTGTTCGTTTATTGTTTTGTTCTTGTTATCACTAAAGATAATAAAGTATGTTCGTTCATCACGCTGCGCCTTGGTCTACTCCGTTCAAAGTTCGTGACAGAAGTCAAGATGACTAGCTTGATTGAGTCTCTGCCATGTATATCTCACTAGGTCAGGATATTTAAGCCTCCATATATCTACTAGTTCTAATGTATCCATGACATTCACGATTTCCTTAAGAGCATGAGGGTGATAGTTTGTAGTGTGATTTCCTTTACGGTCCATTGAGCTATTTAAAACAGTATTAGAATCTCCCACCATAATAATAGAGTCTTGTATTGCTTGCAGGGTTGATAATTTATTATATACATTGTCAAAGAAGTGTGGATCATCAATATTTGGTCCGTAAAGGTTAATGAGCCATATCTGTTTATGGTCCAATAACATATTTAAAATAATCCTTCTACCTTGCGGATCTGTTTGGACAATTTGCACATTCGGATCGAAATTACTGTTAATTAATATCATCACCCCTTTTGAGTTTCTTTGCCCATGTGAGAAGTATATTTGCCCCCCCAGTCCTTTTTCCACGCAACTTCATCTAGAATTGTTGAATGAGTTTCCTGTAAACAATATATATTATATTCCTTCTCTTTGAGCCATGTAAATATTGTTCTTCTTTTGTTATTATCTGCTAATTACAATTAAAACTGGCTATACTAATTTCACCACATACCATAATGAGATACAAGTTTCATATCTATTTATCATTATATATGTTTGTAAATTTACCAATAATAAATACCAAAGTGATTGAGTGTCCATATAACTGTACCATGATATTTGCACTGCTACTAAGTAACCCTCCAATTGTTCTCCACTATTCCCCCCGCTAAAGCCCCTCCCCATCCCAAGTTGGGTTGTCATCCCAGTGATCGGCATACCACCCCTGTCCCCCCGGATCCCTAGGTCCCCGAGAAGCCAGGACCCATCCTTCGAAAACAGCACACAGTGCAACCCACAAAACAGAAGCAGGTCAACCGCCAAAAGCATTTCCAATGCTCTCACCTCAATATACAGTGGTGTGAAAAAGTGTTTGCCCCCTTCCTGATTTCTTAATTGTTTGCATGTTTGTCACACTTAAATGTTTCAGATCATCAAACAAATTTAAATATTAGTCAAAGATAACACAAGTAAACACAAAATGCAGTTTTGAAATGAAGGTTGTTATTATTAAGGGAAAACAAAATCCAAACCCACATGGCCCTGTGTGAAAAAGTGATTGCCCCCTACAACCTAATAACTGGTTGGGCCACCCTTAGCAGCAACAACTGCAGTGAAGCGTTTGCGATAACTTGCAATGAGTCTTTTACAGCGCTGTGGAGGAATTTTGGCCCACTCATCTTTGCAGAATTGTTGTAATTCAGCCACATTGGAGGGTTTTCGAGCATGAACTTGTCACGCCCTGACTCTAGGGACCTGTATTTGTTGAGTCAGGGTGTGTATTTTCTGTGTTGGGTTTGTCTGTGTTAGTTTCTAGATCGTTTAGATCTATGTTGGCCAGGGTGGTTCCCAATCAGAGGCAGCTGTAGCTCGTTGTCTCTGATTGGGGACCATACTTAGGTAGCCTGTTGGCACTAGTGGGTTGTGGGATCTTGTTCCGTGTGAGGTATGTTATTTGTCTACCTTGGACTTCACGTTTCGTTTGTTGTTTTGTCGTGTGTCCAGTACGTAAATAAATATGAATGCATATCACGCTGCGCCTTGGTCCTTCTCGTTCATGAACGATCGTGACAGAACTGCCTTTTTAAGGTCATGCCACAGCATCTCAATAGGATTCAGGTCAGGACTTTGATTAGGCCACTCCAAAGTCTTCATTTTGTTTTTCTTCAGCCATTCAGAGGTGGACTTGCTGGTGTATTTTGGATCATTGTCCTGCTGCAGAACCCAAGTTCGCTTCAGCTTGAGGTAACGAACTGATGGCCGGACAATCTCCTTCAGGATTTTTTGGTAGACAGCAGAATTCATGGTTCCATTTATCACAGCAAGGCTTCCAGGTCCTGAAGCAGCAAAACAGGCCCAGACCATCACACTACCATCACCATATTTTACTGTTGGTATGATGTTCTTTTTCTGAAATGCGGTGTTACTTTTACGCCAGATGTAATGGGACACACACCTTCCAAAAAGTTCAACTTTTGTCTCGTCAGTCCACAGAGTATTTTCCCAAAGGTCTTGGGGATCATCAAGATGTTTTCTGGCAAAAATGAGACAAGCCTTAATGTTCTTTTTGCTCAGCAGTGGTTTTCGTCTTGGAACGCTGCCATGCAGGCCATTTTTGCATTTCTGCAATCTCCCTCGGGAACTGATCATTCATGCCTATTTCCGTGCCAGCAAGTCTTTTACCTAGGCGTGTAACCATTACTTTATCCTTAAAGAAAGCAAATTTGACAATGATTGGATGCTCATATCTCTGTCCTCTTTGTCCGAAACGGTGTACACGTTCGAGTTGGATTTTTCTAGATTTTCTCTCATCGATCTAGTTTGTATGTCTAGTAAGGCTTCTCTCAGAAAGTTGTTCTCCTTTTTAAGTTCCTTAACATCCGTTTCTATCTTAGTGACTGTGCCTTTTAGCTTTTTTGTATCTTTCTCCGTTATCGCAGCTTTTCCGTCACTCATTTCAAGACTGGCCTTCAACTCTTTTACATCATTACTGACCAACTCTAGTATGCCCAGTTGGTCATTTATCGACTTCAACAGATTGCTTTCCACACTTACCAGTCCCAGTGGGGAAAAGCATAAATCATCTGTATCAGTCGAGGAGTTGCGTTTTCTCTTGGAGATTGATTCTCCTCGTTTATCCTCCGTCATGTTTGAGTGTTGCTTGTTGTTGTAATATTTGTCGATACATTTCTCTAGCCTTATGATTTGTTTTGTGTTATTATCCAGATTGAATGTTATTACCCACGAATATATGAAGTGCTAATATTTAGTCTAACTTACTGATATTTAATATTATGTTTTTATCTTGAGGTTGATTCGCACCGCTGTGTATTCAATACGCCATCTTTTGTCTTATTTCTTGTTTGTTTCACAATAAAAAATATTTTGCATCTTCAAAGTGGTAGGCATGTTGTGTAAATCAAATGATACAAACCACAAAAAAATCAATTTAAATTCCAGGTTGTAAGGCAGCAAAATAGGAAAAATGCCAAGGGGAGGTGAATACTTTCGCAAGCCACTGTACTTCTTCAAAGTCTTCACACATACTGTATGGATGGTGTTAAGAGATAGATGGGTGGTGTTGAATGGAGTTGAAGGATGGGACTAATAACAACTAACAACAACTAATAACAACAAGATAACTAATGTAAAGCATACTGTGTCCATAATAAGTATATAGGTTATAGGTTGAGAGCTTTTGTGAAAGAGCACAATTAGAAAGATATGGCATATGATGGACATCATGAAAATGATCGGAGAGGTTGAGGGTAGAGGAAGTTCATGAGTAAAAACAAACAAAATAGAATTATTGTAAAATTGACTGTGTCCATGAAATGTATATAGTATGTATAAGCTCGAAGTAGAGGCCTAAGCATTGTTGTTCACTAGTTTACTCCAATTAGGGAAGGGGTGGTGGGGTTGGAAAGTAATAAAAGGAAATATATGTAATAATAATTTTAAATATAATGCCATTTAGCAGACGCTTTTATCCAAAGCGACTTACAGTCATGTGTGCATACATTTTTACGTATGGGTTGTCCCGGGGATCGAACCCACTACCCTGGCGTTACAAGCGCCATGCTCTACCAATTGAGCTACAGAGGACCATGTAAAAAAGGATATGTATATACAGCTGTGGAAAAAATTAAGAGACCACTGCAAATTTTTCTTAAATCAGCATCTCTACATGTATGACAGCCATTCCATTCCAGTGTCTGTTGAATTCCAACACAGGCACACCTCATTCTACTGAATTAGGTACTGATTAGGTGATCACCTGAACCAAATCTTATTTAATGAGGAAAAGTATAAAAACCACTGCTGTGGTCATCACTATCCTCTTGCAGTAGGACCAGCTGGTAACAGCTAATAGTACTTCGAAAGTAATATTAATAAAAAAAATAACTATTGACCATGCCAAAAGAGTTGAAAAGGAAAGTTTTGAGTGAGGAAAAGAAGGGTTCAATTCTGGCTTTACTGGCAGAGGGATACAGTGAGCGTCAGGTTGCTTCCATCCTTAAAATGTAAAAGACGGCGGTTCATAAGAACAAGGTCAAGCAGCAGACATTGGGGACAACAAAGCAGCAGACATTGGGGACAACTCTCTACTGACCGGGATGACCGCCAACTCATTCGAATGTCACTCAACAACTGTAGGATGACATCAAGTGACCTACAAAAAGAATGGCAAACGGCAGCTGGGGTGAAGTGCACGGCGAGGACGGTTCGAAACAGGCTCCCAGGGGCAGGGCTGAAGTCGTGCAAAGCTAGAAAAATGCCCTTCATCAATGAGAAGCAAAGAAGAGCCAGGCTGAGGTTTGCAAAAGACCATAAGGATTGGACCGTAGAGGACTGGAGTAAGGTCATCTTCTCTGATGAGTCCAATTTTCAGCTTTGCCCAACACCTGGTCGTCTAATGGTTAGACGGAGACCTGGAGAGGCCTACAAGCCACAGCGTCTTGCACCCACTGTGAAATGTGGTGGAGGATCAGTGATGATCTGGGGGTGCTTCAGCAAGGCTGGAATCGGGCAGATTTGTCTTTGTGAAGGACGCATGAATCAAGCCACGTACAAGGTTGTCCTGGAAGAAAACTTGCTTCCTTTTGCTCTGACATTGTTCCCCAACTCTGAGGATTGGTTTCTCCAGCAGGACAATGCGTCATGCCACACAGCCAGGTCAATCAAGGTGTGGATGTAGGACCGCCAGATCAAGACCCTGTCATGGCCAGCCCAATCTCCAGACCTGAACCCCATTGAAAACTTCTGGAATGTGATCAAGAAGAAGATGGATGGTCACAAGCCATCAAACAAAGCCGAGCTGCTTGAATTAATGCTCCAGGAGTGGCATAAAGTCACCCAACATCAATGTGAAAGACTGGTGGAGATCATGCCAAGACGCATAAAAGCTGTGATTGAAAATCAGGGTTATTCCACCAAATATTGATTTCTGAACTCTTCCTAAGTTAAAACATTAGTATTGTGTTGATTAAAAATGAACATTAACTTATTTTCTTTGCATTATTCGAGGTCTGACAACACTGCATCTTTTTTGTTATTTTGACCAGTTGTCATTTTCTGCAAATAAATGCTCTAAATGACAATATTTTTATTTGGAATTTGGGAGAAATGTTGTCAGTAGTTTATAGAATAAAACAAAAATGTTATTTTTACCCAAACACATACCAATAAATAGTAAAACCGGAGAAACTGATAATTTTGCAGTGGTCTCTTAATTTTTTCCAGAGCTGTATATGTATGTATGTGTATATGTATGTATATATATATATATATATATATATATATATATATATATATATATATATATATATATATATATATTTGCAAGAAAATAAAACATGGGGGATTGGAAGTGATGCAGACAGTGACATTGATGGAAGTTACAATCTATCTGCAATATTAAAGCTGATCTACCCCCTAAAAAAATAAAATAAATAAATCAAATCTTCACACATTAATATAATTCGAAAAGGAATGCGAAGAGTGTTATTGCTACAAAACATCATGTTTCGTCACTTAATTTACAGCTCCCGTTTTTCTCCCCAGTGTAGGAGTTCTCAGTGAGCATTGAAAATACATCAGGGGCTGGGCGCTCCATTGCATGCAAATAACATACGTTTTCTCTGTGGCCTTCAATTAAACTCTGTGGGATTTTGGAGCGCTCCAGACATACAGACTCTCAGGTTCTACCTCAAAGAGTCATCTCTAATAATTAAAACTGTCGCTAAGGATCATTTCACTACTGACAGTTTTAAGTCACTATCAGATAGCCACGTCATAAATCTCAAAGAAATATGATTTCATTATGTCGAAGAACAATAAAGATTACTTAGCGTAGAGTTCATAAAATACAGGGCAGAAATCACTCAGCCATCAGAAACCTAATCAAAATTGTTAAATATAATAGCCTTTTGTAAAATGCCTCCACCTTATAGACTTGGTAATACACTTAGAAGTCCTCCAAATGGCTGCAGAAGTACTGCTGCTACACCGAGTTGTGATTTGCCCCATAAATTTCCTGATTTCCGAGTCCCTCCTCAGTCCATTCTGATCAAGCCCAGGAATTACGATCAAACCCCAGCATCCCTATAATCAAATCAAGGAGTAGGTACAGTACCTCTTCCGTACTTTGATTCGACTCAAAGTATGAAAGTCAAAGACAAAGGGAATTGTGCCAAAAGCGTAAGCTCTGTAGTTAGCGTGCCCTGAGATCCAGTTGAAGGGCTTAAGGAGGGCACATCATACTCTCTAGGGATTTGGAGAGCCTTACAGTGCCACTCTGAATAGCACTTTACTCTGACTGGGGAGAACTGGGAAGAACGTTGCAGTGTCTCTTTGGGCTGGAGATATTAACACAGAACACGCCAAGATTGCAGAGAGGAAAGGGGGGGAAATGACACAAAGAGATAGATGTTATTTTAACCCATAAGAGTCTAAGCTCTGTCAGCAAAGCTGTCATCAAGGCAAAGGGTGGCTATTTGAAGAATCTCAAAAATAAAATCTATTTTGATTTGTTTAACACCTTTTTGGTTACTACATGATTCCATATGTGTTATTTCATAGTTTTGATGTCTTCACTATTATTCTACAATGTAGAAAACAGTAAGAGTAAAGAAAAACCCTTGAATGAGTAAGTGTTCTAAAACTTTTGACCGGTAGTGTGTATATATTTTTTACATGTATTTAACCCCTTATTTTTGGCATAAACAGTCTCCATGTGAGGCCTGTGGGCATCCTAGAGCAAAACAATGAAACAATCAACATGTATGAGGTCGTGAGAGTCTCACCTTTCCATAGAGGGGTCATAATAGTTTGTAGGCCAAATCATTCAGACGCTACTGACGACTTTGTGAGAAGAGCGATTTTAGGGATGTCTCATGGTCTGAAATAACCGCTCTAGCTCTGTCACCTTTCACCGCAGATGCGGAAGTGCGATATCGGTGCATGTGGTGGATTGATGCAAAAAATAAACATATCTCTAGTTTAACCTGACGGATTTGGCCCAGCACATTCAGGTGTGGAAGGGAATGAAATTGTAAACCAGTTAGCCAAAAGAGCTTTGAAATGAGATATAATTGATATTAATGCTCCAGTGAGGCCAAATGTAAGATCAGAGCCATTTTGATAGATGTGTGGCAGAAGAGATGGAACTCTGAGCCTAAGAGTCTGATTAGGAAGGAAGAGGTGTTGTTTGCTTGAATGCGCTTAGGACATTGTACATTGAACTCGTCATTACATCTGGTTGGCAAGCATGTGAATGGTTTGTGTCTGGAGTATATGGTCGATGAAACGGTGGAGCATGTGTTGTTACATTGTTGTAAGTATGTTGAAGAGAGGTAAAGATTGAAGTGTAGGGTCATTGAGGTTGGACGGGGTTTGGGGGGTTTGGAAGGGATTTTGGGGGTGGGGGAGGGTCTATTAGAAGTTAGTAGGGCTCTTCTTTATTTTCTCAGAAGTACTGAGTTAGGTAGGAGGATTTAGAAATGTTGTAAACCGTGATTGACCACACACTCCAGCACAGTAGGTGGCGACATGCACCTTTAACGTTGGTTTGCGGACCGCCATTATATCATAGGAGAAGAAGAACTGACAGATATTTACTGGGATTTTTGTATTACGCTAATTAGATTTCAGCAGGGGCATGGACATCGACTCTAGGTGGTTTTTTAGGGGAGTAAAAAACTACCCAGCAAATTGGCTTTGATATTTAAGCAGCTTGTGTTGACTGTGAATTTCAATGCTATTCTACTTAACAAGGCTTAAAGGAGCTAACACTGACATTATTTACATACCTCAAAAGAAGATAAGATGACAATATCTCATTCAACAGGTTTGTAGGTTTGCAAGATATTTCATTATACCTTTTGAAATCATAAAAAGACCAGCATCATCATACAATCTCCATGTTGATTGGTTAATTATCTCTCTATATTGTGATATAAATATATAGGTAATTGAATTAATATGGAGGTCAATATAAACAAAATAGCCGGTGTAACTTGAGCCATCTGTGAGGTGTTCATAGAAGATACATGCATTAAATGCCAGGATGTCGGACTTATTTAAACTTTTCATCTAGTAGAATTCGCTGCACACTATTGAGAAAGAGAAACATCTTTCCAGACCCACTTGTGTTTGACAACAGCTGATAATCAGCTGATAATTATAGTAGATAAGAGGACGGGCTGTAGCAAAATGAACTAATGGCGGGAAACAACGTGATTAGATGACACATTCTCAGTATGGGTGAGCCTAGTATATTGATTTGTTGCTTACTGCATGCATTTATACTAAACATTATATAATAAATTGTATGTAGTATGATTAGTACACAGTATGTAATTTTTGTAAGTAGTAGGCAAGACAGATTTCAGACACAGCCAGGTTATGATTAGATATGCATTGACTAACACTGCCTCGTCTCCTGGGTGACATGAACACAGTGTTTTCAGTCTGAACAGTGGCATTACCCGGCAAAGACACTTTTTACCTTTATCTTGAACTGTAATGCCTGGCATTGACACACACCCTGCTTTATGAGGTGGGAAAATAAACGACTGCCTTGAATTCCTATGATGTGTCCTATTCTCCCAGCTTCTCTGCCTGACGGAGTTCTGACAATAAGTTATTGAGATGGGGATCTCATCCGGGCAGCAAGGTCCTCAGAAGCACTTTGTCACTCTGCAAAGGACAAAGTATATTTGCATACCTCAGGGGAAGCGGAAATATTAATAAGATGCTGTCAAGTTGGGTTATATGACTCAGTAAACACATTCTCTGCACAATGCCTGCATATTCTTTTGGTGTCAGAGACACAATGCTATTGAAACAGTAAGATGGAGTTTTTCTTTGCTGAATGTGTTCATTCATATGTTTTGACTGAGACTGATGCCGCTTTTGATCTTATTTACAAGTTGTGTTTCCTGGGGAATACTGTATATCTCAAATGTATTTCTGAGAAAGTTGTTGCATAGTTTAGCTAGAGAGCTTTCTGCATCTATTTAAGTCAAACTCTAAACTCCATATGTGACAAATATGGAAATGCCAGACCTTCAAGTACAGATGGAATCTTTGCCACCATCTGTAGATTGCAGCTCTAGACAGAGCAGGCAGGTGTATGAAAGGTATGACAAAGACTTTGCGAATGTTACACTTTGCAAAGAGTGTGCAGGATTTATTTAAATTTAAATGTATTACACTTTGCAAAGACAAAGAGAGTGACTTTGCCTAGCACTCCCACTCAGAGAAATCCACACGGAGTAGGTAATTTTGTTCATAGGAGACAGACAGACCAGCCTCAGGCTGATGGCTTAAGGCTTAGTGAGTGAGCATCACAAACTCAAAACCACTGAATCGTGCTCATGTGAGGTGAAAATTAGTTAAATGAGCAAAGAATAGAATTTGAACGGTTCTAATATGGTATTTGTATTTCCTACATCATTTTCCTAAATATGACAAGCAATTACCAGTGTGCTCATTTTGGCAGTCTGGGGGGACACGGGCCTGCCAGGATTCACTCTTTGAAGATGTGCTTTTAAAATTCAATACGCAATTTGTGCTTCTCTAAGACAAGCCGTAGCATAAAAGCACCCTGGTGCATTTGACAGACGGTCTAATCTTAACAAACTATGCCGATATTCTACTGAGATTCGTCCTAAAATAACAACATAACATAACAGAAAATAACACCATCGTTGTGTTGGATCCTTGCTATGGTACTTAATTTGCATAGTCGAGAGCTTGGGACTATAAGGTTATATCTGCAAAAAGATGATTCTGAGATAATTGGCGTTAACGTTCGGAACCCCCATTGGTTTGAATGGTGTCAGCAATTTTTTTATTATATTCTTTTGAACATAACAATATTCATTGGGTTATTTAGAGTACTATATACAGTGGGGGAAAAAAGTATTTAGTCAGCCACCAATTGTGCAAGTTCTCCCACTTAAAAAGATGAGAGAGGCCTGTAATTTTCATCATAGGTACACGTCAACTATGACAGACAAAATGAGGAAAACAAATCCAGAAAATCACATTGTAGGATTTTTTATGAATTTATTTGCAAATTATGGTGGAAAATAAGTATTTGGTCAATAACAAAAGTTTCTCAATACTTTGTTATATACCCTTTGTTGGCAATGACACAGGTCAAACGTTTTCTGTATGTCTTCACAAGGTTTTCACACACTGTTGCTGGTATTTTGGCCCATTCCTCCATGCAGATCTCCTCTAGAGCAGTGATGTTTTGAGGCTGTCGCTGGGCAACACGGACTTTCAACTCCCTCCAAAGATTTTCTATGGGGTTGAGATCTGGAGACTGGCTAGGCCACTCCAGGACCTTGAAATGCTTCTTACGAAGCCACTCCTTCGTTGCCCGGGCGGTGTGTTTGGGATCATTGTCATGCTGAAAGACCAAGACACATTTCATCTTCAATGCCCTTGCTGATGGAAGGAGGTTTTCACTCAAAATCTCACGATACATGGCCCCATTCATTCTTTCCTTTACACGGATCAGTCGTCCTGGTCCCTTTGAAGAAAAACAGCCCCAAAGCATGATGTTTCCACCCCCATGCTTCACAGTAGGTATGGTGTTCTTTGGATGCAACTCAGCATTCTTTGTCCTCCAAACACGACGAGTTGAGTTTTTACCAAAAAGTTCTATTTTGGTTTCATCTGACCATATGACATTCTCCCAATCCTCTTCTGGATCATCCAAATGCACTCTAGCAAACTTCAGACGGGCCTGGACATGTACTGGCTTAAGCAGGGGGACACGTCTCGCACTGCAGGATTTGAGTCCCTGGCGGCATAGTGTGTTACTGATGGTAGGCTTTGTTACTTTGGTCCCAGCTCTCTGCAGGTCATTCACTAGGTCCCCCCGTGTGGTTCTGGGATTTTTGCTCACCGTTTTTGTGATCATTTTGACCCCACGGGGTGAGATCTTGCATGGAGCCCCAGATCGAGGGAGATTATCAGTGGTCTTGTATGTCTTCCATTTCCTAATAATTGCTCCCACAGTTGATTTCTTCAAACCAAGCTGCTTACCTATTGCAGATTCAGTCTTCCCAGCCTGGTGCAGGTCTACAATTTTGTTTCTGGTGTCCTTTGACAGCTCTTTGGTCTTGGCCATAGTGGAGTTTGGAGTGTGACTGTTTGAGGTTGTGGACAGGTGTATTTTATACTGATAACAAGTTCAAACAGGTGCCATTAATACAGGTAACGAGTGGAGGACAGAGGAGCCTCTTAAAGAAGAAGTTACAGGTCTGTGAGAGCCAGAAATCTTGCTTGTTTGTAGGTGACCAAATACTTATTTTCCACCATAATTTGCAAATAAATTCATTAAAAATCCTACAATGTGATTTTCTGGATTATTTTTCTCAATTTGTCTGTCATAGTTGACGTGTACCTATGATGAAAATTACAGGCCTCTCTCATCTTTTTAAGTGGGAGAAACTGCACAATTGGTGGCTGACTAAATACTTTTTTCCCCCACTCTACATATGTGATAAACAAAACGTACAGTCAAAAACACAATAGAAAAATTGAAAATCTATATACAGTGTGTGCAAATGTAGTAAGTTATGGAGGTAAGGCAATAAATAGGCCATAGTGCAAAATAATTACAATTTAGTATTAACACTGGAATGATAGATGTGCAGAAGATGATGTGCAAATAGAGATACTGGGGTGCAAATGAGCAAAATAAATAACAATATGGGGATGGGGTAGTTGGGTGGGCTAATTACAGATGGGCTGTGTACAGGTGCAGTGATCGGTAAGCTGCTTTGACAACTGATGCTTAAAGTTAGTGCGGGAGATAAGAGCCTCCAGCTTCAGAGATTTTTGCAGTTCGTTCCAGTCATTGGCAGCAGAGAACTGGAAGGAATGGCGGCCAAAGGAGGTGTTGGCTTTGGGGATGACCAGTGAGATAAACCTGCTGGAGCGCATACTACGGGTGGGTGTTGCTATGTTAACCAATGAGCTAAGATAAGGCGGGGATTTGCCTAGCAGTGATTTATAGATGACCTGGAGCCAATCGGTTTGGCGACGAATATGTAGTGAGGGCCAGCCAACGAGAGTGTACAGGTCACAATGGTGGGTAGTATATGGGGCTTTGGTGACAAAACGGATGGCACTGTGATAAACTACATCCAATTTGCTGAGTAGAGTGTTAGAGGCTATTTTGTAAATGACATCGCCGAAGTCAAGGATCGGTAGGATAGTCAGTTTTACGAGGGCATGTTTGGCAGCATGAGTGAAGGAGGCTTTGTTGTGAAATAGGAAGCCAATTCTCGATTTAACTTTGGATTTGAGATGCTTAATGTGAGTCTGGAAGGAGAGTTTACGGTCTAACCAGACACCTATGTATTTGTAGTTGTCCACATATTCTAAGTCAGACCCGCCGAGAGTAGTGATTCTAGTAGGGGGGTGGGCGGGTGCAAGCAGCGTTCGATTGAAGAGCATGCATTTAGTTTTACTAGCGTTTAAGAGAAGTTGGAGGCTACGGAAGGAGTGTTGTATGGCATTGAAGCTCGTTTGGAAGTTTGTTAACACAGTGTCCAATGAAGGGCCAGATGTATACAAAATGGTGTCGTCTGTGTAGAGGTGGATTTGAGAGTCACCAGCAGCAAGAGCGACATCATTGATACACACAGAGAATAGAGTCGGCCCGAGAATTGAACCCTGTGCCACCCCCATAGAGACTGCCAGAGGTTAAGACAACAGGCCCTCCGATTTGACACATTGAACTCTATCTGAGAAGTAGTTGGTGAACCAGGCGAGGCAGTCATTTGAGAAACCAAGGCTATTTAGTCTGCCAATAAGATTGCGGTGATTGACAGAGTCGAAAGCCTTGGCCATGTCGATGAAGACGGCTGCACAGTACTGTCTTTTATCGATCGTGGTTATAATATCGTTTAGGACCTTGAGTGTGGCTGAGGTGCACCCATGACCAGCTCGGAAACCAGATTGCATAGCGGATAAGGTACGGTGGGATTCGAAATGGTCGGTGATCTGTTTGTTCACTTGGCTTTCAAATACTTTCGAAAGGCAGGGCAGGATGGATATAGGTCTGTAACCGTTTGGATCAGTGTGTCACCCCTTTGAAGAGGGGGATGATCGCGGCAGCTTTCCAATCTCTGGGGATCTCAGACGATACAAAAGAGTGGTTGAACAGGCTTGTAATAGGGGTTGCGACAATTTCGGCGGCTAATTTTAGAAAGAAAGGGTCCAAGAAAGGGGCGGGGGGGGGGGTGCATGGGCAAGTTGCAGTGGAGGGTGCAGAGCTGGTGGCCGGGGTAGGGGTAGCTAGGTGGAAAGCATGGCCAGCCGTAGCAAAATGCTTGTTGAAATTCTCGATTATTGTATATTTGTCGGTGGTGACAGTGTTTCCTAGCCTCAGTGCAGTGGGCAGCTGGGAGGAGGTGCTCTTATTCTCCATGGACTTTACAGTATCCCAAAACGTTTTGGAGTTAGTGCTACAGGATGCACATTTCTGTTTGGATTAGCTAGCCTTTACTTTCTTAACTGATTGTGTATATTGGTTCCTGACTTCCCTGAAAAGTTGCATATCGCGGGGGCTGTTCGATGCTAATGCAGTACGCCACAGGATGTTTTTGTGCTGGTCAAGGGCAGTCAAGTCTTAGTTCTGCATTTTTTGAATGGGGCATGCTTATTTAAGATGGAGAGGAAAGTACTTTTAAAGAACAACCAGGCATCCTCTACTACGGAATGAGGTAAATATCCATCCAGGATACCCGGGCCAGGTCAATAAAAAAGGACTGCTAGCTAAAGTGTTTTAGGGAGCGTTTGACAGTGATGAGGGGAGGTCGTTTGACCGCGGACCCATTACGGATGCAGGCAATGAGGCAGTGATCGCTGAGATCCTGGTTGAAGAAAGCGGAGGTGTATTTAGAGGGTAAATTAGTCAGGATGATATCTATGAGGGTGTCATGTTTACGGATTTAGGGTTGTACCTGGTAGGTTCCTTGATAATTTGTGTGAGATTGAGGGCATCTAGTTTAGATTGTAGGACGGCCGGGGTGTTAAGCATATCCCAGTTTAGGTCACCAAGCAGTACGAACTCTGTGGATAGATGGGGGGCAAGCAATTCACATATGGTGTCCAGGGCACAACTGGGGGCTGAGGGGGGTCTG
This sequence comes from Coregonus lavaretus, assembly GCF_964263955.1. Lineage (NCBI taxonomy): Eukaryota > Metazoa > Chordata > Actinopteri > Salmoniformes > Salmonidae > Coregonus > Coregonus lavaretus. The sequence goes on along the minus strand of NC_140002.1, from coordinate 7,331,301 downwards.
CAGCAAGCGGCAACAGTGAGAGACTTATTTCTGGAAAGGTGGATTTTTAGAAGTAGAAGCTCCAACTGTTTGGGCACAGACCTGGATAGTATAATAGAGCTCTGCAGGCTATCTCTACCGTAGATTGGAACTCCGCCCCCTTTGGCAGTTCTATCTAGACGGAAAATGTTGTAGTTGGGGATGGACATTTCTGAATTTTTGGTGGCCTTCCTAAGCCAGGTTTCAGACACTGCTAGAACATCAGTGTTGGCGGAGTGTGCTAACGCAGTGAATATCTCAAACTTAGGGAGGAGGCTTCTGATGTTAACATGCAAGAAACCAAGGCTTTTACAGTTGCAGAAGTCAACAAATGATAGCGCCTGGGGAGTAGGAGTGATACTGGGGGCTACAGGGCCTGAGTTAACCTCTACATCACCAGAGGAACAGAGGAGGAATAGAATAAGGATACGGCTAAAGGCTTTAAGAACTGGTCTTCTAATGTGTTGGGTACAGAGAATAAAAGGGGCAGATTTCCGGGCGTTGTAGAATAGATTCAGGGCATTATGTGCAGACAAGGATATGGAAGGATATGAGTACAGTGGAGGTAAACCTAAGCATTGGGTAACGATGAAAGAGATAGCATCAATGGAGGCACCGATTGAGCCGGTCTCCGCGTGTATGGGAGGGTGGGACAAAGGAGCTATCTGAGGCAGGTTGAGTGGGACTGGGGGCTCTACAGTGAAATAGTACAATAAGAACTAACCGAAACAACAATAGGCAAGGCATATTGACATGGGAGAGAGGCATAAAGCAATCACAGGTGTTATTCGAGAGAGCTAAGACAACAGCTGGTAATGGCAACGAAAGTTTGGACTGAGGCTAAACAGATAGACAGAATGGGGTACCGTATAAAGGAACAGTCCAGCAGGCATCAGCTGTATAGCTGAGTGATCATAAGGTCCAGTGAACAGCAATAGGTGAGTCCGGGAGCAGTTCAGTGGCTGCTACGGCTGTTGATTGTGTGTGCTAGCGGGCTGGGGCTAGCAGATGGATCTTCGTGGTCATCGCAACGAGAAGCCTGTTGAAACCACATCAGACGATTACGTCGGCAGACCAGTCGTGATGCACCGGCGGGGCTCTGTGTCAACACTAGGAGGTCCCGTCCGGTTGACAGAGAGGTAGATAGCCGGGAGATGGGCCTGGCTAGAGGCTAGCTCAAGGCTAACTGGTGCTTTCTTCGGGACAGTGGTGATTAGCCAACAACAACAACAGCCATTCGGTTGCAGCTAGCTAGTTGCGATGATCCGGTGTTAAGGTCCAGTGATTCAGTGATTCCGGCAGAAAATCCGATATGCTCTGGGTCGATAGAGCGCTGTGCAGACTGTGCAGACTGGCCGATAATTGTCCAGGCTAGAGCTGGCTGGTAGGTAGTGCAGGCCACGGACAATGGTGAATGACTAAAAAGACCGCTAACGGTGGCTAATAGCAAGTAGCTAGTTAGCTAGTTAGCTAGCTAGCTGGCTAGTTTCAGCCGGAGGTTCTAGATAAAAAGGTATAAAGAAATAATAGAATCCGTTCCACATTGGGTGAGGTGGTTGCAGGAAAGTATATTTAGTTAAAGGATGGAAAGTGAGATTGAGAAATAAATACGAAAAAGACAAAGAACAGAAAAACTGGCTATTTACACGAGGACACTACCGATTACACGACCGCACTGCTACACAATTGCTTATATGTGAATAAAAAGTAGAAGGAAAATAAATGTGTAGGTACAGCAACACAAAGTTACGAGCATTTCTTTAATTTCTTTGTTCGTCGAACATCTCATTCCAAAATCATGGGCATTAATATGGAGTTGGTCCCCTCTTTGCTGCTATAACAGCCTCCACTCTTCTGGGAAGGCTTTCCACTAGATGTTGGAACATTGCTGCGGGGACTTGCTTCCATTCAGCCACAAGAGCATTAGTGAGGTCGGGCACTGATGTTGGGCAATTAGGCCTGGCTCGAAGTCGGTGTTCCAATTCATCCCGAAGGTGTTCGATGGGGTTGAGGTCAGAGCTCTGTGCAGGCCAGTCAAGTTAATTGCTCCTGTAAGTCGCTCTGGATAAGAGCGTCTGCTAAATGACTAAAAATACAAAAAAAAAGTTATTCCACACCAATCTCGACAAACAATTTCTCTATGGACCTCACTTTGTGCATGGGGGCATTGTCATGCTGAAACAGGAAAGGGCCTTCCCAAACTGTTGCCACAAAGTTGGAAGCACAGAACCGTCTAGAATGTCATTGTATGCTGTAGCGTTAAGATTTCCCTTCGCTGGAACTAAGGGGCCTAGCCCGAACCATGAAAAACAGCCCCAGACCATTATTCCTCCTCCACAAAACGTTATAGTTGGCACTATGCATTCGTGCAGGTAGCGTTCCCCTGGCATCAGCCAAACCCAGATCGTCCGTCGGACTGCCAGATTGTGAAGAGTGATTCATCACTCCAGAGAATGTGTTTCCACTGCTCCAGAGTCCAATGGCGGCGAGCTTTACACCACTCCAGCCAACGCTTGGCATTGCGCATAGTGATGTTAGGCTTGTGTGAGGCTGCTCGGCCATGGAAACCCATTTCATGAAGCCCAGACGAACAGTTATTGTGCTGTTGTTGCTTCCAGAGGCACTTTGGACTTGGTAGTAACTTTTGTAACCGAGGACAGATGTTTTTACGCGCTACGCTCTTCAGCACTCAGCGGCCCCGTTCTGTGAGCTTGTGTGGCCTACCACTTCGCAGCTGAGCCGTTGTTGCTCCTAGACTTTTCCACTTCACAATAACAGCACTTACAGTTGACCGGGGCAGCTCTAGCAGGGCAGAAATTTGACGAACTCCCTCCCTTTCTCCCTCACAGGGTTGTACCCTCAACCCCACCTCCCTCCCCCCTAGAGCTATCCCCCCACTCTCCCCCCATCCCTAGAAGGTGCTCCCTCTCCATTTTCCCTATCTCCCTCCTGGATGTAACTACCATTGTCCATCTAGTGACCTCTTGGTACATCTGTTCCAGGTGTTATATACTAAATATAAAATATATACAGTACCAGTCAAAGTTTAGACACACCTACTCATTCAAGAGTTTTTCTTTATTTTTTACAATTTTATACATTGTAGAATAATAGTGAAGACATCAAAACTATAAAATAACACATATGGAATCATGTAGTAACCAAAAACGTGTTAAACAAATTATATTTGAGATTCTTCAAATAGCCACCCTTTGCCTTGATGACAGCTTTGCACACTCTTGGCATTCTCTCAACCAGCTTCACATGGAATGCTTTTCCAACAGTTTTGAAAGAGTTCCCACATATGCTGAGCACTTGTTGGCTGCTTTTCCTTCACTCTGCCGTCCGTCTCATCCCAAACCATCTCAATTGGGTTGAGGTCAGGGGATTGTGGAGGCCAGGTCATCTGATGCAGCACTCCATCACTCTCCTTCTTGGTCAAATAGCCCTTACACAGCCTGGAGGTGTGTTGGGTCATTGTCCTGTTGAAAAACAAATGATAGTCCCACTAAGCCCAAACCAGGTTAATGGACTGAACTGGCTAGCTTGGAGAGTCGTTGTTTACCTCTTCCGTTTAAGGGTTAATGTTTATTTCTTACAGGTATCACTCTAGGTACTTGCCCTATGGACATTTTTTATATATGTTACCAGTCCCTGGTTTTGGAAAGGGGGGGGGAAATGTTATGTATGGTACGACGTGCTGTACGTCGTACTGTACGTTGTTATGGTTTACGACAGTGTGCTGCTTTACGGATGAATGGGTTGTCAGAATGAGTGGCACATGTCATTAAACGAGAGAGTGATGTACAATGTGAAACTGTGCAGATGTTCGTTCTTCTACAGCTAGGCTAGATATAACACCTATTCTGGAAGATCAAGGGGCATTATTACACTAATTGGAATGACCGGAAATCTGACAGACTGTTTTTTTTTATGTGAAGATATAGCCTAATCGTATTATTACCTGTAGGAGAACGCAATGGGTTAGAAGAAGCCTACATAACCAACCCATAAAGTAAAATGCAACATCCATTTACGGCCAGCTATGTAAACTCTAACATTGATCTATCCTGCAATATAAGTTGTTTAATTGGTAATAGTCATTTTTGTCTTCTTCAATGCCTCTTAAGCAGGTTGGAGTTTATTGGGATGAGTCTTATCCTAGAGGCACAACTGAAGGATTTCTGATACATGGGCCAGCTGCAAAGTCAAAATTGGCTATTGTAAACATTTATTAAAACAAAAATGTGGTTTTTGGTCTTTTTTGTGTTTTTTTAAATTAATTTTTTTGGGGGGGGTGTAGATCAGCTGTAATATTGCAGATAGACTGTGGTTTCCATCAATGTAATTGTCTGCATCATTTCCAATCCCCCATATATATTTTTACAATTTTTTACATTGTAGAATAATAGTGAAGACATCAAAACCATGAAATAACACATATGGAATAATGTAGTAAACAAAAAATTGTTAAACAAATGAAAATATATTTCATACTTGAGATTCTTCAAATAGCCACCCTTTGCCTTGATGACAGCTTTGCACACTGTTGGCATTCTCTCAACCAGCCTCATGAGGTAGTCACCTGGAATGCATTTCAATTAACAGGTGTGCCTTAATGCGTTTGTGGAATTTCATTCCTTCTTAATGCGTTTGATCCAATCAGTTGGGGGGGGGGGGGAGTATACTGAAGATAGCCCTATTTGGTAAAAGACCAAGACCATATTATGTCAAGAACAGCTCAAATAAGCAAAGAGAAATGACCATACATCATTACTTTAAGACATGAAGGTCAGTCAATTCGGACAATGTCAAGAACTTTGACAGTTTCTTCAAGTGCAGTTGCAAAAACCATCAAGCGCTATGATGAAACTGGCTCTCATGAGGACTGCCAAAGGAATGGAAGACCCAGAGTTACCTCTGCTGCAGAGGATAAGTTCATTAGAGTTACCAGCCTCAGAAAAAATATCAGACCAAATAAATGCTTCACAGAGTTCAAGTAACGGACATCAACTGTTCAGAGGAGACTGTGTGAATCAGACCTTCATGGTCGAATTGCTGTAAAGAAACCACTACTAAAGGACACCAAGAAGAAGAAGAGACTTGCTTGGGCAAGAAACATGAGCAATGGACATTAGACTGGTGGAAATTTGTCCTATGGTCTGAAGTCCAAATTTGAGATTTTTGGTTCCAACCACTGTGTCTTTGTGAGACGCAGTGTGGGTGAAGGGATGATCTCTGCATGTGTATTTTCCACCTTAAAGCATGGAGGAGGAGGTGTGATGGTGTGGGGATGCTTTGCTGGTGACACTGTCTGTGATTTATTTAGAATTCAAGGCACACTTAACCAGCATGGCTACCACAGCATTCTGCAGTGATACGCCATCCCATCTGGTTTGGGCTTAGTGGGACTATCATTTGTTTTTCAACAGGACAATGACCCAACACACCTCCAGGCTGTGTAAGGGCTATTTGACCAAGAAGGAGAGTGATGGAGTGCTGCATCAGATGACCTGGTGTCCACAATCCCCTGACCTCAACCAAATTGAGCTGGTTTGGGATGAGTCGGACGGCAGAGTGAAGGAAAAGCAGCCAAAGCAGCTCAGCATATGTGGGAACTCCTTCAAGACTGTTGGAAAAGCATTCCAGGTGAAGCTGGTTGAGAGAATGCCAAGAGTGTGCAAAGCTATCATCAAGGCAAAGGGTGGCTAAATATACAGTGGGGAAAAATAGTATTTAGTCAGCCACCAATTGTGCAAGTTCTCCCACTTAAAAAGATGAGAGAGGCCTGTAATTTTCATCATAGGTACACGTCAACTATGACAAACAAAATGAGAAAAAAAATCCAGAAAATCACATTGTAGGATTCTTTATGAATTTGCAAATTATGGTGGAAAATAAGTATTTGGTCAATAACAAAAGTTTCTCAATACTTTGTTATATACCCTTTGTTGGCAATGACACAGGTCAAACGTTTTCTGTAAGTCTTCACAAGGTTTTCACACACTGTTGCTGGTATTTTGGCCCATTCCTCCATGCAGATCTCCTCTAGAGCAGTGATGTTTTGGGGCTGTCGCTGGGCAACACAGACTTTAAACTCCCTCCAAAGATTTTCTATGGGGTTGAGATCTGGAGACTGGCTAGGCCACTCCAGGACCTTGAAATGCTTCTTACGAAGCCACTCCTTTTTTGCCCGGGCGGTGTGTTTGGGATCATTGTCATGCTGAAAGACCCAGCCACGTTTCATCTTCAATGCCCTTGCTGATGGAAGGAGGTTTTCACTCAAAATCTCATGATACATGGCCCCATTCATTCTTTCCTTTACACGGAGCAGTCGTCCTGGTCCCTTTGAAGAAAAACAGCCCCAAAGCATGATGTTTCCACCCCCATGCTTCACAGTAGGTATGGTGTTCTTTGGATGCAACTCAGCAGTCTTTGTCCTCCAAACATGACAAGTTGAGTTTTTACCAAAAAGTTATATTTTGGTTTCATCTGACCATATGACATTCTCCCAATCCTCTTCTGGATCATCCAAATGCACTCTAGCAAACTTCAGACGGGCCTGGACATGTACTGGCTTAAGCAGGGGGACACGTCTGGCACTGCAGGATTTGAGTCCCTGGCGGCGTAGTGTGTTACTGATGGTAGGCTTTGTTACTTTGGTCCCAGCTCTCTGCAGGTCATTCATTAGGTCCCCCCGTGTAGTTCTGGGATTTTTGCTCACCGTTCTTGTGATCATTTTGACCCCACGGGGTGAGATTTTGCGTGGAGCCCCAGATCGAGGGAGATTATCAGAGGTCTTGTATGTCTTCCATTTCCTAATAATTGCTCCCACAGTTGATTTCTTCAAACCAAGCTGCTTACCTATTGCAGACTCAGTCTTCCCAGCCTGGTGCAGGTCTACAATTTTGTTTCTGGTGTCCTTTGACAGCTCTTTGGTCTTGGCCATAGTGGAGTTTGGAGTGTGACTGTTTGAGGTTGTGGACAGGTGTCTTTTATACTGATAACAAGTTCAAACAGGTGCCATTAATACAGGTAACGAGTGGAGGACAGAGGAGCCTCTTAAAGAAGAAGTTACAGGTCTGTGAGAGCCAGAAATCTTGCTTGTTTGTAGGTGACCAAATACTTATTTTCCACCATAATTTGCAAATAAATTCATTAAAAATCCTACAATGTGATTTTCTGGAAAAAAAATTCTCAATTTTTCTGTCATAGTTGACGTGTACCTATGATGAAAATTACAGGCCTCTCTCATCTTTTTAAGTGGGAGAACTTGCACAATTGGTGGCTGACTAAATACTTTTTCCCCCCACTGTATTTTGATTTGTTTAACACTTTTTTGGTTACTACATGATTCCATATGTGTTATTTCATAGTTTCGATGTCTTCACTATTATTCTACAATGTAAAAAATAAAGAAAACCCCTTGAATGAGTAGGTGTGTTCAAACTTTTGACTGGTAGTGTATATAACATTATATTGGTTGCAAGAATTTTGTAAAATAATTTAAATGGAAAAACTCTAAGTTTTGAATCCGGCATCATTTTGTGTATCAGTTCATAAACCATGTGCCAGGGAATCGGTACATCGGAAATCTCTTCCCAACTATTTTGCAATCTATATGGCACAACTGTAAATTTTTTGGTCCTTAAATGAAACTGGTATACATTTTTATTTATCACAATTTTCTTTAACTAATTTTGGTCTTTAATGCTTGGCTGACAGACAAGTTCCCTGTTCTTAATTGAAGGTCTTAATTGAAGGTTAGGGTTAGGCATTAGGGTTAGCAGTGTAGTTAAGGTTAGGGTTAGGTATTAGGGTTAGCAGTGTAGTTAAGATTAGGGTTAGGTATTAGGGTTAGCAGTGTGGTTAAGGTTAGGGTTAGGTATTAGGGTTAGCAGTGTAGTTAAGGTTAGGGTTAGGTATTAGGGTTAGCAGTGTAGTTAAGGTTATGGTTAGGTATTAGGGTTAGCAGTGTAGTTAAGGTTAGGGTTAGGTATTAGGGTTAGCAGTGTAGTTAAGGTTATGGTTAGGTTAGGTTTAGAATCAGATGTTATGTCTCTGTGGTTGTGCCAGCTACTTATCTGCGCTTCTTAAAAGCCCACACCAGTAGAAATCCACTTTTTCGAGCTGAAAGACAATGGTCAGAGCTTACCCATAATGGTGCACAGCGATGTAAGTCAATAAGTCATCATTTTACTAAAAGTATGATATATTTGGGCTTGAAGTGAAACGCCTGCTTCGTGCAAATTCATGCCAATGAGGTGTCTTTTCCTATGAAATTACGTGTAAATTATTTTTAGCCTACGTTTCAGGGCTAGGTTTTATTTGAACGGTACCACCCTCCATTACATTTACATTTTAGTCATTTAGCAGACGCTCTTATCCAGAGCGACTTATAGTTAGTGAGTGCATACATTTTCATTTTCATACTGGCCCCCCGTGGGAAATGAACCCACATCCCTGGCGTTGCAAGCCCCATGCACTACCAGAAAGACCTACAAGGTTTGTGAGTCGCGACTGAGCTGAGCAATAATCTTTGGCTACAGCAAAGATGGTGGATAAATTAAGATCGTTCACTAGGCCGTTTACCAGTGAAAATAATGGTTAGTTCCAGTCTACTTAACGAGGTGGGTCTCCCATAGACACCAATGCAATAGCAGCTGGGTCTGGTCTACTTAGTTCATTGACTTTCATTGAACCAGAAAAAAAACAGTGAGTGGGGTGATTCTCTTTCTCTTCCGTCTCTGGCTACAGCTTTTGGCATGTGAAATGATTGCATTTTGGAACCCAGCTCCACCCGTCACCTCAAGATTGGCGCAGCTAGAAATCACAAGTGTCTATCCTATAATGAAAATGCACCTGCGAAAGAAGATTCCACAAAACTGTTCATCTATTTTGTGCTGTTGTTACATCAAGTATTGGCGTTTCGTTTTGTGTCCGATGCGCTCAGGGTGTTGTTACATATCATTTGCGGCGTGCATCATGACCAAAGTCACTCTAGCCTATCATTTCACTTCCCCTAGATGTGAGAACCATGCTATCCACCCGGTTACTCAACCCTGCACCTTAGAGGCTGCTGCCCAGTGTACATAGACATGGAATCACAGGGTCACTTTAATAATGCTTACATACTGTTTTACTCATTTCATATGTATATACTGTATTCTACTGTATTCTAGTCAATGCCACCCCTATTATTATATATTTCTTAATTCCATTTTTTTACTTTGAGATTTGTGTATATTGTTGTGAATTGTTAGATACTACTGCACTGTTGGAGCGAGGAACACAAGCATTTCGCTATACATCTGCTAAATATGTGTGACCAATAAAATTGGATTTGATTTGAAATGTGATTTGATTACCGGAGTATCATTACGTCTCTAGTCCAAACCGTTCAATAGTTAGGCTGTCGATATTACCAGAGGTTCATCACGTCTCTAGTCCAAACCGTTCAATAGCTAGGCTATCCATATTACCAGAGGTTCATCACGTCTCTAGTCCAAACCGTTCAATAGCTAGGCTATCCATATTACCAGAGGTTCATCACGTCTCTAGTCCAAACCGTTCAATAGCTAGGCTATCCATATTACCAGAGGTTCATCACGTCTCTAGTCCAAACCGTTCAATAGCTAGGCTATCCATATTACCAGAGGTTCATCACGTCTCTGGTCCAAACTGTTCAATAGCTAGGCTATCCATATTACCAGAGGTTCATCACGTCTCTAGTCCAAACCGTTCAATAGCTAGGCTATCCATATTACTGGAGCTTCATCACGTCTCTAGTCCAAACCGTTCAATAGCTAGGCTATCCATATTACTGGAGGTTCATCACGTCTCTAGTCCAAACCGTTCAATAGCTAGGCTATCCATATTACCAGAGGTTCATCACGTCTCTTGTCCAAACCGTTCAATAGTTAGGCTGTCGATATTACCAGAGGTTCATCACGTCTCTAGTCCAATCCGTTCAATAGCTAGGCTATCCATATTACTGGAGCTTCACACGTCTCTAGTCCAAACCATTCAATAGTTAGGCTATCCATATTACTGGCGGTTCATCACGTCTCTAGTCCAAACCGTTCAATAGTTAGGCTATCCATATTACCAGAGGTTCATCACGTCTCTAGTCCAAACCGTTGAATAGCTAGGCTATCCATATTACCAGAGGTTCATCACGTCTCTAGTCCAAACCGTTCAATAGCTAGGCTATCCATATTACCGGAGCTTCATCTTATTCTTTCTATTTCTATGGAGGATTCGCAGACACAATTTATGGAAGATGCCAAAACTGGAGATAACAATAGATGGCAAAGTCAAAGATACTGGTTTCCCCTATCCATCTGTGGCTAAGTTTTCACTACATGCTCATGAAAAATCCAGCTCCGGAACCAGCCATAGCTGTGTAGCAACAACAGATAACGTTAGTTAGCCATATAATGTTAGCATGCTAGCTAGCTACATTGACAGCTGTCAGAGCCATACTTGTTATTTCTCCACTCCACATGGAAGTCACCCACAATGTTCCCACCCCCAATTCGTGAACATGTATTAGCAGTCTGCGTCTTTCTTCTGAGGTGGAGACTAAAGGAACATTTCTGCTATAGGACAGGAATTACCTCGAAATAGGGGTTGCATTGCCCTCTGGTGGGGGCCTTTAAGGGAAAGTAATCTAAAAGTAACTGAACATAATCAGATTACGTTACTGAGTTTGGGTAATCCAAAAGTTACGTTACTGATTACAATTTTGGACAGGTAACTAGTAACTGTAACAGATTACATTTAGAAAGTAACCTACCCAACCCTTATGGATGACTCTCTCTCTCTCTCTCTCTCTCTCTCTCTCTCTCTCTCTCTCTCTCTCTCTCTCTATCTCTATCTCTATCTCTATCTCTATCTCTATCTCTATCTCTATCTCTATCTCTATCTCTATCTCTATCTCTATCTCTATCTCTCTTTCTCTTGCTGACTGACACGGAAGTCCTCTGTGGGTGATATTGGTGAAATAATGTTCTCCTAGTCTCAGGTAAACAGAGAGAACATGCTCAACGTGTATCCTCTTCCGTAAACAAATAAAATGGTGCTTGGAACCAAAATTAGGCAGGAAAAGGCAAAAAAGTATTGTCTTGGTCAGTCGCAGGTGTTAGTGGCTGTAAGTGAGAGTATGTCAATCAGTGTCAAACTCTCCCTCCCGCCCTTCCTCCCACCCACACAGCCTTGTTTTTGGGCTGGTGGTTACCATGCTTAGTCCTCACTGTGGCAACACGCTAACTACACAGCCATGCTAGAAATGAATGCTTTTGTCTTCTGAGTCTCATACTTTTCATAAGACAATATGCTGTCTTTTGATATTTTATTCAGTCTTATGATTAACTTTAAAAATTGAGTTTCGTACAGTTTGTTTGTGTGGTTTATTTGCACTTTAAACAATTATTTTGAGGACATACATTCCCCCTGGGCTGCCATCTCTTCTCAGAGGAGGGATCCTAATTGCATGGATGATTAAGAAATATCTCTCTATGATAAAGTATGCCACAACGCACTGGGCTTCTTTCAAATAGTTCCCTTGAGGTTCTCTACCAGTCTCTCCAAACCTAATCTCCCTACTTCTCCTTACCTATCACTCCTATACCATTAAACCATAGACATAAAATAATATGTCTGTTCACGGTAAGATCTGCTTTAATGTCTTATGCGACAACCCAGGGCATTGTTTTAAAATGGGGAAACATTTATTGTTAGATCTTTGGAGTGGAGATCAGTGGAGGCTGGTGGGAGGAGCTATAAGAGGATGGGCTCATTTTAATGGCTGGAATGGAATTCATGGAACAGTATCAAACACATCAAACATATGGAAACCACATGTTTGACTCCATTCCATTTATTCCATTCCAGTCATTATAATGAGCCCGTCCTCCTATAGCTCTTTCCACCAGCCTCCTCTGGTGGAGATGTTACAAATCATCCCTTGCCAGTGATAAGGCAGGGTTATTTGAGGTTTGTGTCAATTATGGTTTGTGTCCCAAATGACACCCTCTTCCCTTTATAGTGAATTACTTTTGACCAGAGGCCTATGGACCCTGGTCAAAAGTAATAAACTATATAGGGAAGAGGGTGTCATTTGGAACGCATCTATGGGTTCGATTCCCACGGGGGGCCAGTATGAAAATAAAAAAGAATAATGTATGCACTAACTGTAAGTCGCTCTGGATAAGAGCGTCTGCTAAATGACGTAAATGTAAATATCCAAATCTAACTGCCTGTAACTCAGGACCTGACGCAAGGATATGCATATTCTTGATACCATTTGTAAGGAAACACTTTGAAGTTTGTGGAAATGTGAAATTAATGTAGGTGAATATAAGACATTTGATCTCGTAAAAGATAATACAAACAAAAAAACATATATATATATTTTTTGTCATCTTTGAAATGCAAGAGAAAGGCCACAATATAATATTGCAGTTTAGGCGCAATTTAGATTTTGGCCACGAGATGGCAGCAGTGTGTGTGCAACGTGCCATCCGTTTTGTCTCCAAAGCCCCATACACTACCCACCACTGTGACCTGTACGCTCTTGTTGGCTGGTCCTCACTACATGTTCGTCGTCAAACCCACTGGCTCCAGGCCATCTATAAATCACTGCTAGGCAAATCCCCGCCTTATCTTAGCTCATTGGTCACCATAGCAGCACCCACCCGTAGTCTGCGCTCCAGCAGGTATATCTCACTGGTCATTCCCAAAGCCAACACCTCCTTTGGCCGCCATTCCTTCCAGTTCTCTGCTGCCAATGACTGGAACGAATTGCAAAAATCTCTGAAGCTGGAGACTCTTATCTCCCTCAATAACTTTAAGCATCAGTTGTCAGAGCACCTTACCGATCACTGCACCTGTACACAGCCCATCTGAAATTAGCCCACCCAACTACCTCATCCCTATATTGTTATTTATTTTGCTCTTTTGCACCCCAGTATCTCTATTTGCACATAATCTCTTGCACATCTAGCATTCCAGTGTTAATACTAATTGTAATTATTTTGCACTATAGCCTATTTATTGCCTTACCTCCATAACTTGCTACATTTGCACACACTGTATATATATTTTCTGTTGTATTTTTGACTTTATGTTTTTTACCCCATATGTAACTCTGTGTTGTTTTTATTGCACTGCTTTGCTTTATCTTGGCCAGGTCGCAGTTGTAAATGAGAACCTGTTCTCAACTGGCTTACCTGGTTAAATAAAGGTGAAATAAAAAAATAAAAAAATAAAAACCGTTTCAGATTGATCCAGTGAAGCATTGCAATACTGGACTATTTTGTATCAAGTCTGCCCAAATGTGCCGAATTGGTCAATTAATACATTTTCAAGTACATAACTATAGAGAACATACAAAAATTATATGGTAATACAAAATGTAAGTTTACACACTCCCAGGAATGTTATACATGATGGATCATTAGCTTATACAATAACTTTCACACATCTAGATGGCCGGGCGGGGTGAGTGTGGAGCCAGAGACAGCAGGGGTTCAAACTGTAGAACCCAGTTCCTACATTTGAATATAAAAATGGATTTTATCAAACAAAACTATGCTACATTTTTATCTCTGGGACCCTTAGGATGACATATCAGTGCAAGATTACTGAATGTAAGTACATTATTTACCTTCAGAGGTGAATGTATCAAACCAGTTGCCGTGACAAGTTTTTTGTTGTTGTGCACTCTCTTCAAACTATAGCATGGTCTTTTTTCACTGTAATAGCTACTGTAAATTGGACATTGCAGTTAGATTAACAACATTTTAAGCTTTCTGCCCATATAAGACATGTCTATGTCCTGGAACGTTTGCTGTTACTTACAATAGTCATGCTAATCACATTAGCACACGTTAGCTCAACCGTCCCGTATACGGGACACCGATCCTGTAGAGATTAAATCAAAAATTTTCTCAACAATCTACACACAATACCCCATAATGACAACGCAAAAACATTTTTATTTGGTGTGCAAATTTATTAAAAATAAAAAACAGAAATACCTTATTTACATAAGTATTCACACCCTTTGCTATGAGACTCTAAATTGAGCTCAGGTGCATCCTGTTTCCATTGATCCTTGAGATGTTTCTACAACTTGATTGTAGTCCACCTGTGGTAAATTCAATTGATGGGACATGATTTGGAAAAGCACACACCTGTCTATATAAGGTCCCACAGTTGACAGTGCATGTCAGAGCAAAAACCAAGCCATGAGGTCGAAGGAATTGTCCGTAGAGCACAGAGACAGGATTGTGTCAAGGCACAGATCTGGGGAAGGGTACGAAAACATTTCTGCAGCATTGAAGGTCCCCAAGAACACAGTAGACCCCCCAGGCTTAGACCCCCCCCCCACCCCCACCCCCCTCGGTCCTCAGAACCCAAAGTTTTAATTGTTTTGCTCTAGCACTACACAGCTGATTCAAATAATCAATAATCATCAAGCTTTGATAATTTGAATCAGCTGTGAAGTGTTAGGGCAAAAAACAAAACGTGCATCCCTTGGGGTCCTGGGGACCGAGTTTGGGAAACGCTGCCCTAGGGGGTTTTAAGATGTACAGTAGCAATCAAGATTTCAGTTTTTCACACAATTACATGCATTATAGCCTCCTTACCCATACAGCTAATAATGCTGTAAAGAAGCAATATCGCTCACATCTCAACCATCTCAGGGGAGAGCCTTTATTGCTTTTGGCAAATGTATTTCATATTCAAACACAAATGGAGCAATTTGTGCAAATAGCATGGGCAGGAGTGGGCAGGAAGGATCCCTGGTGTGGGATCGTTGTAGGACCCCAGAGTACGGCCCTCACCTCAATAGCGCCAGTTAAGAATACCGTCCGCAGAAATGGGCCAGAGAAGGAATTAGGTGTGTCATTGGGTAAGGGCATCTGTAAGGGAAACGCTAAATGAAATTACGGCATGGGTGTAGGCATAGGATAACAATAGTGTGAAATCAGATATAGCACTGACAATTATATGCCACAGATATGTTGACTTTAAAATCAACTGTCATAGTGTAAGTGGTAATTGCAATAAGCTAAAGTAATTTAGCTTATCTATAAGAATATATGCCACAGACAAACTAATCAACTGTAATGTATTCTAAAGCCCTACTATACTGTATAGTATATCACTGCAATGTTAAGCTGCACAGAGGTCAATCTGGCAACCAAGATGGCGCAGTCACACATGATTTACATCGCTTTTCTGTAGCCCATCTTTTATTGCTTTCGAGCACACTATTTCATATACATTGGATCATCGTTTCATATCATAAACACAGTCACTACCATGACTTCCATTGCAGCTATGCATGTTTGTAATCATCACTGTCATTTCAGTAATTGTCTTATAGTTAATTATACAGTACCTTCCCAGTCATTCTGTGTGAGGTATGTGGAGTGGGTAGTGCTGAGCTGTAGAGAAGTCTCTCTCTCTCTCTCTCTCTCTCTCTCTCTCTCTCTCTCTCTCTCTCTCTCTCTCTCTCTCTCTCTCGCTCTCTCTCTCTCTCTCTCTCTCTCTCTCTCTCTCTCTCTCTCTCTCTGTGTGTGTGTGCCAGTTAAAGATGAGTAATTTCCCTCCACAGATCTGAGATCTGCGCTCATTACTTAGGATTTATTATTCTGAGTGCACCTGGTAGGGCCTCCGTCTAATGGCAATTTACCAACATGACATTGATGACAGCATATGCATTCATAATAGTATGGAAGCAGTTCTCTCTCTCTTTTCCCTCTCTCTCTCTCTCTCTCTCTCTCTCTCTCTCTCTCTCTCTCTCTCTCTCTCTCTCTCTCACATTCATGCACACACGCAAACACACCTCTCTCCCTTCTCCATCTCTCCCTCTTTCCTTTTCGGCTGCTGAGAGATTTATATACTGCTTAGCTTGGTAACAATAAAGCAGATTTAGTAGAATATTAAATATTAATAATGCTGTCTGTGAATTTTTTTACGCTGGAGTTAGCTCTCTTGCAGTCTTCTCCTCTTCCCCCGGTCTGTGTGGGATGTATAATTGTGGGCCATGTTGTTATCCTGTGCTCTCTGTGTGTGGAGAGGGGGGTTTAGTTGATGAAAAATACATGAGTCTCTTAAGTTGTCGCTGAGGTGTGCAAAGCAGTATCAGGGAGGATGTTAGCAGTCAGGTCTGTCGAGTAAAAGAGTGAAAAAACATTGTGACCAACCATTGCCTCTTGCATTTTTTTAGTGTTTTTGATTCCTTTGTCCTCTGTGTTCATTGGCCGTGTTCTGAGCATGTCAGTGACCTGGGAATAACTGAGAAGTGTAGGATTGTTATTTTTACAGGGGGACTATTTTTTAAAAACAAGGTTTTGGCAAGATGCAGCCGTCTCACAGAATCCTGACGAATTCTGGAATTTTGTGTGTTTTTCTTACCCTGATCTCAACTTTTTTTGTACATAATGTCTCCGCTGTCATTTCCTATGACCGAAAACAGCTTCTGGTCATCAGAACAGCCATCACTAACCTCAATTTGTATGAACATTTCTACTTCAACGAGTCGGCAGCTCTGGACGTTCTGCTTACTCCGGACGAGGCCCTAATCGAAAGAGAAAGCAGCGGCGAAAGAGAGACAGGCGAAGCGGTATCCTGATGAGACTACGTCGGCCAGAAAATAGACCACCATTGCCCTCTGTTCTATTGGCGAATGTGCAGTCACTTGAGAACAAACTGGATGAGATCCGTTCGAGACTATCCTATCAACGGGACATGAAAAACTGTAATCTGTAATATCCTATGTTTCTCAGAGTCGTGGCTGAACGAGAACATGGATAATACACACCTCGCTGGTTTTTCTATATATCGTCAAGATCGGACAGCAGACTCAGGTAAGATGAAGGGAGGAGGGGTGTGTCTCTTTGTTAACAACAGCTAGTGCACGATCTCAAGTTGCTGCTCGCCTGAGTTAGAATACCTCATGATAAGCTGCAGACCATACTATTTACCAAGAAAGTTTACATCTATATTTTCATAACCGTCTATTTACCTGCTCAAACTGATGCTGGCATAAGCAAACAAGAAAATGCACATTCAGAAGCGGCGTTTCTTGTGGCCTATGATTTTAATGCAGGGAAACTGAAATTCGACTTTACCTCATTTTTACCAGCATGTCACCTGTGCAACTAGAGGCGACAAAACTCTAGATCAACTTTACGCCACACATAGAAACGCATACAAGGCCTTCCCTCACCATCCCTTTGGCAAATCAGATCATAACTCTATCCTCCCACTTACAAGAAAAAACTCAAACGAGAAGTACCAGTGATGCGCTCAATACGGAAGTGGTCCGATTAAGTGGATACTAACCTACAGAACTGTTTCGCTAGCACAAACTGGAATATGTTCCGTGATTCATTCAATAACATTGAGTAATTTACCACATCAGTCACTGGCTTCATTAATAAGTGCATCGACGACGTCGTTCCCACAGTGACCATATGTACACTATATATACAAAAGTATGTGGACACCCCTTCAAATTAGTTGATTGGGCTATTTCAAATCAAATCAAATCAAATCAAATCAAATTTTATTGGTCACATGCGCCGAATACAACAGGTGCAGACATTACAGTGAAATGCTTACTTACAGCCCTTAACCAACAGTGCATTTATTTTAAACAAAAAAGTAAGAATAAAACAACAACAAAAAAGTGTTGAGAAAAAAAGAGCAGAAGTAAAAAATATAGTGACAGTAGGGAGGCTATATATACAATAGAATAAAGTGACAGTAGGGAGGCTATATATACAGGGGGGTACCGTTGCATAGTCAATGTGCGGGGGCACCGGCTAGTTGAGGTAGTTGAGGTAATATGTACATGTGGGTAGAGTTAAAGTGACTATGCATAAATACTTAACAGAGTAGCAGCAGCGTAAAAAGGATGGGGTGGGGGGCAGTGCAAATAGTCCGGGTAGCCATGATTAGCTGTTCAGGAGTCTTATGGCTTGGGGGTAGAAGCTGTTGAGAAGTCTTTTGGACCTAGACTTGGCACTCCGGTACCGCTTGCCGTGCGGTAGCAGAGAGAACAGTCTATGACTAGGGTGACTGGAGTCTTTGACAATTTTGAGGGCCTTCCTCTGACACCGCCTGGTATAGAGGTCCTGGATGGCAGGGAGCTTTGCCCCAGTGATGTACTGGGCCGTACGCACTACCCTCTGTAGTGCCTTGCGGTCAGAGGCCAAGCAGTTGCCATACCAGGCGGTGATGCAACCAGTCAGGATGCTCTCGATGGTGCAGCTGTAGAATTTTTTGAGGATCTGAGGACCCATGCCAAATCTTTTTAGTCTCCTGAGGGGGAATAGGCTTTGTCGTGCCCTCTTCACGACTGTCTTGGTGTGTTTGGACCATGATAGTTCGTTGGTGATGTGGACACCAAGGAACTTGAAGCTCTCAACCTGTTCCACTACAGCCCCGTCGATGAGAATGGGGGCGTGCTCAGTCCTCTTTTTTTTCCTGTAGTCCACAATCATCTCCTTTGTCTTGGTCACGTTGAGGGAGAGGTTGTTGTCCTGGCACCACACGGCCAGATCTCTGACCTCCTCCCTATAGGCTGTCTCATCGTTGTCGGTGATCAGGCCTACCACTGTTGTGGCGTCGGCAAACTTAAAGATTGTGTTGGAGTCGTGCCTGGCCTATTTCAGCCACACCCGTTGCTGACAGGTGTATAAAATCAAGCACACATAGACATAGACAAACATTGGCAGTAGAATTGCCTTACTGAAGAGCTCAGTGACTTTCAACGTGGCACCGTCATAGGATGCCAACTTTCCAACAAGTCAGTTCATCACATTTCTGCCCTGCTAGAGCTGCCCTGGTCAACTGTAAGTGCTGTATTGTGAAGTGGAAACATCTTGGAATAACAATCGCTCTGCCGCGAAGTGGTAGGCCACACAAGCTCACAGAATGGGATCGCCGAGTGCTGAAGCGCGTAGCGCGTAAAACTCCTCTGTCCTCGGTTGCAACACTCAATACCAAGTTCCAAACTGCCTCTGGAAGCAACGTCAGCACAAGAACTGTTCGTCAGGAGTTTCATGAAATGGGTTTCCATGGCCGAGCAGCCGCACACAGCCTAAGATCACCATGTGCAATGCCAAGCATCGGCTGGAGTGGTGTAAAGCTCGCCGCCATTGGACTCTGGAGCAGTGGAAACGTGTTCACTGGAGTGATGAATCACGCTTTACCGTCTGGCAATTCGATGGACGAATCTGGGTTTGGCGGATGCCAGGAGAACGCTACCTACCTGAATGCATAGTGCCAACTGTAAAGTTTGGTGGAGGTGGAATAATTGTCATGGACTGTTTTTCATGGTTCTGGCTAGGCCCCTTAGTTCCAGTGAAGGGAAATCTTAACCCTACATCATATTGTAGACGATTTTGTGCTTCCAACTTTGTGGCAAGAGTTTGGGAAAGCCCTTTCCTGTTTCAGCATGACAATGCCCCTGTGCACAAAGCGAGGTCCATACAGAAATGGTTTGTTGAGATCGGTGTGGAAGAACATGACTGGCCTGTACAGAGCCCTGACCTCAACCCCATCGAACACCTTTGGGATGAATTGGAACGCTGACTGAGAGCCAGGCCTAATCGCCCAACATTAGTGCCCGACCTCACTAATGTTCTTGTGGCTGAATGGAAGCAAGTCCCTGCAGCAATGTTCCAGCATCTAGTGTAAAGCCTTCCCAGAAAAGTGGAGGCTGTTATAGCAGCAAAGGGGAGACCAACTCCATATTAATGCCCATGATTTTGGAATGAGATGTTCGACAAGCAGGTGTCCACATACTTTTGGTCATGTAGTGTACATACCCCAGCAGAAGCCATGGGTTTCAGGCAACAGCCACACTGAGCTAAAGGCTAGGGCTGCTTCTTTCATGGAGCAAAACAAATAATACTGTACTCTGGATAGGTGCAGTGAAATGCGTTGTTTTACAGGGTCAGCTATAGAAGTATGGCACCCCTGGAGCAAATTGGGGTTAAGTGCCTTGCTCAAGGGCACATAAACAGATTTTTCACCTTGTCGACTCAGATATTCAAACTTTTCAGTTGCTGGCCCAACGCTCTAACCACTAGGCTACCTGCCACTAATCCTGCTAATAATCATTTTACATTTACATTTTAGTCATTTAGCAGACGCTCTTATCCAAAGCGACTTACAGTTAGTGAGTGCATACATTTTTCATACTGGCCCCCCGTGGGAATCAAACCCACAACCCTGGCGTTGCAAGCGCCATGCTCTACCAACTGAGCTACAGGAGGCCCTAATCCTGAGGCTTATAGGAAATCTTGCTACGACCTCCGACGAGCCATCAAACAGGCAAAGTGTCAAAACAGAACTAAGATCGAATCCTACTACTCAACGGATGTGGCACAGTTTGCAAACTATCAAAGATTATAAAGGGAAACCCAGCTGCGAGCTGCCCAGCGACGTGAGCCTACGAGATGAGCTAAATGCCTTCTATGCTCGCTTTGAGGCAAGCAATACTGAACAATGCATGAAAGCACCAGCTGTTACAGACGACTGTGTGATCTCGCTCTCCGTAGCCAATGTGCGTAAACCCTTTAAACAGGTTAACATTCGCAATGCCGCAGGGCCAGACAGAATACCAGGACGCATACTCTGAGCATGCACTGACCAGTTGGCACATCTTCACTGACATTTTCAACCTATCCCTGACCCGGTCTGTAATACCAACTTGTTTCAAGCAGACCACCATACTGCCTGTGCCCGAAAACACCAAGGTAGCCTGTCTAAATGACTATCACCCAGTAGCACTCACATCTATAGGCCTGAAATGCTTTAAAAGGCTGGTCATGGCTCACATCAACACCATCATCCCAGACACCCTGGACTCACTCCAATTCTCATACCGCCCCAACAGATCCACAGATGACGCAATCTGTATTGCACTCCACACTGCTCTCACCCACCTGGACAAAAGGAATACTTATGTAAGAATGCTGTTCATAGACTACAGCTCAGCATTCAACACCATAGTCCCTGTGACTGAACAACTCCCTCTGCAACTGGATCCTGGACTTCCTAACGGGACGCCACCAGGTGGTGAGGGTAGGTAACAACACATCTGCCACACTGACCATGAACACGTGGGCCCCTCAGGGGTGTGTGCTTAGTCCCCTCCTGTGCTCCCTGTTAACCCACGACTGCGTGGCCGCGCACAATTCCAACACCATCATCATGTTTGCTGACAACACAACGGTGGTAGGACTGATCACCAATGACGATGAGGCAGCCTATAGGGAAGTCATAGACCTGGCAGTGTGGTGCCAGGGCAACAACTTCTCCCTCAATGTCAACAGTGAAGAGGCAACTCTGGGATGCTGACCTTCTAGGCAGAGTTGCAAAGAAAAAGTCCAGTGTTTATTTGCCCATCTTAATCTTTTCTTTTTTTTGGCCAGTCTGAGATATGGCTTTTTCTTTGCAACTCTGCCTAGGTCAGCATCCTGGAGTCGCCTCTCCACTGTTGACGTTGAGACTGGTGTTTTGCGGGTACTATTTAATGAAGCTGCCAGTTGAGGACCTGTGAGGCGCCTGTTTCTCAAACTAGACACTCTAATGTATTATCCTCTTGCTCAGTTGTGCACTCTTTCTATTCTGGTTAGAGCCAGTTTGCGCTGTTCTGTGAAGGGAGTAGAACACAGCGTTGTACGAGATCTTCAGTTTTTTGGCAATTTCTCGCATGGAATAGCCTTCATTTCTCAGAACAAGAATAGACTGACGAGTCTCAGAAGAAATGTTTCTGGCCATTTTGAGCCTGTAATCAAACCCACAATTGCTGATGCTCCAGATACTCAACTAGTCTCAAGAAGGCCAGTTTTATTGCTTCTTTAATCAGCACAACAGTTTTCAGCTGAGCTAACATAATTGCAAAAAGGTTTTCTAATGATCAATTAGCCTTTTAAAATGATAAACTTGGATTAGCAAACACAACGTGCCATTGGAACACAGGACTGATGGTTGCTGATAATGGGCCTCTGTACGCCTATGTAGATATTCCATTAAAAATCAGCAGTTTCCAGCTACAATAGCCATTTACAACATTAACAATGTCTACCCTGTATTTCTGATTAATTTGATGTTATTTTAATGGACAAAAAAAATTGCTTTTCTTTAGAAAACAAGGACATTTCTAAGTGAACCCAAACTTTTGAACGGTAGTGTAAATAGCTACCTCAATGATCTCATACCCCTGTACAGTGACTCCCTGTATATAGCCATGTTATTTTTTATTTGTTATTGTTCTTCATTATTCACTATGTATTTAATCCTTGTGTCACTATTTCTATTTTCTGTAAGTAAGCATTTCACTGTTAGTTTACACCTGTTGTTTACGAAGCATGTGACAAATAACATTTAATTAGATTAGAACATTTTATTTGTGCACATTTACTACCAGAGGACTTGTAGAAACCCTCATGTTTTTAAGGAAAAAACAAAAGCACTTTCTTAAACTGCAAAGTATGAATATTGCATTTAGCAGTAAGGGAGGAGTAAAGTCATGCATGTAAATGCTTGCTACAGTATCTAATTCCCTCTATTGGAGAGTAGTGAGGCTGCTCTGACATCCAGTGGCCTGCGCAGTAACATAGTGTGACAGAAAGTTAAATGTGTTAATAAAGCCTCTCTCTCTCTCTCTCTCTCTCTCTCTCTCTCTCTCTCTCGCTCTCTCGCTCTCTCTCTCTCGCTCTCTCTCTCTCTCGCTCTCTCTCTCTCTCTCTCTCTCTCTCTCTCTCTCTCGCTCTCTCTCTCTCTCTCTCTCTCTCTCTCTCTCTCTCTCTCTCTCTCTCTCTCTCTCTCTCTCTCTCTCTCTCTCTCTCTCTCTCTCTCCTCTCTCTCTATTGCTCTTAGCAGGATGACACATCAAAATGACTCTGAGAGAGAAAGATTCGAAGCAATGTATTAACGCAAGACTAAATTGATAGTAATTTTACTCTTAGCAATAATAAGGCATAGCCGACGTTGGACATGCTGCTCGCATTGTAATAAAAAGCCTGTTGAGGTCCTCTATTCCATCACTTTGTCTTATCAGAGGGAATAATGTTCAATGTGTAATTACATTCATGTATAATTGATATCATATCTCAATATTATTTAGTAAGCCAGGGATGGAGAAATATGGGATGAAGAAATATGGAGTTATACAGGGCTGTCAGACAGATAGATCACACATGATTCAAACACACAATTTTTCAATAAAGTTTTAATATTTTAAATATTTGTCTAGAGGGAGATGGAAGGTAGTGGGGAAGAGCAGATAATGGCTTAGCATTTTGAATCTTCCGATATTTGGATTAAAGGGGAAGCGACTTATTCTGGCAAACCCATCCTGCCTTAACTTGGCTTGAGGAATAGGTCCATGTTGAAATAGCGACTTGATGGGATGAACATGCTAGCTGGCACAGCAGCCCTGGTTAGTCTAGGACTCTTTTATTATGTCACTTCTACCTTTTTATAGGTTGACATGGAATAGAGTGAGTCCCAAATGGCACCCTATTCCCCATAGTGCACTACTTTTGACCAGGCCCCATAGAGCTACAGCATATAGGTTATAGGGAGTATGGTGCCATTTAGGACGCACACATCATATAAAACATTATTTACTTGGACCACCAACATTATGACTATAAATAGTAAATGCTTCTATTTGGCATTTCAGCCTATGAAATAACATTGAACAACGGGCCTCTATAGCTGTTGCCTGTTTGGGGCCCCCTCCCCATGCAGCCCAGCCAGACCTCAAGCTGCTGAGAGCAGTTTGCAGCTTCCCAGCTCTGCAGCTCAAGCTCTCATATCTACTTCAGTGCCAAGGTGGAGATATTGATCTTTATTGGATTAGGTAGGCGCACAGTAGCCTCACTTAGAGGTTAACCCCAAAGTCACCTTAAGTCTTTCTGAAGTTTCTAGTGACTTCGCCAGTGTGTGGAAATGAATGAGCTGAGGCTAGCGCCCAAAGGCAACTTTAGCACAGCTCCAGCAAGTACAGTGGCTTCAGAAAGTATTCACACCCCTTTACTTTTTTGGTTGTTTTACAGCCTGAATTTAAAATGGATTAAATTGAGATTTTCGGTCACAATACCCCATAATGTCAAAGTGGAATTTTGTTTGTAGAAAATGTATAAATAATGTACAACTGAAATGTCTTGAGTCAATAAGTCTTCAACCCCTTTGTTAAGGTAGCTTTAAGTTCAGGAGTAAAAATGTGCTTAACAAATCACATAATAAGTTGCATGGACTCATTCCGCGTTCAATAATAGTGGTTGACATAATTTTTGAATGACTACCCCTTCTCTGTACCCTACACATACAATTAGCTGTAAGGTCCCTCAATCGAGTAGTGAATTTCAAGCACAGATTCAACCACAAAGACCAGGGAGGTTTTTCAATGCCTCGCAAAGAAGGGCACCGATTGGTAGATGTGTAAAAACAAAAAAAGCAGACGCTGAATATCCCTTTGAGCATGTTGAAGTTATTATATAGGCTTTGGGTGATGTATCAATACACCCAGTCACTACAAAGATACAGGAGTCCTTCTTAACTCAGTTGCCAGAGAGGAAGGAAACTGCTAATTGATTTCACCATGAGGCCAATTGTGATTTTAAAACAGTTCCAGAGTTTAATGGTTGTAATATTAGAAAACTGAGGATGGATCAACAACGTTGGTTACTCAATTCTAACCTATATCATAGAGTGAAAAGATGGAAGCCTGTACAGTAGGGGTGTCAAACTCATTCCATGGAGGGCAGAGTGCCTTCAGGTTTTTGTTTTTTCCTTTTAATTAAGCCCTAGACTATACCAGGCGGTGTCAGAGGAAGGCCCTCAAAAAAAGACTCCAGCCACCCTAGTCATAGACTGTTCTCTCTGCTACCGCACGGCAAGCGGTACCGGAGTGCCAAGTCTAGGTCCAAAAGACTTCTCAACAGCTTCTACCCCCAAGCCGTAAGATTCCTGAACAGCTAATCATGGCTACCCGGACTATTTGAACTGCCCCCCCCCCCCCCCTCCCCCCCCCCACCACATATTTTTACACTGCTGCTACTCTGTTAATTATTTATGCATAGTCACTTTAACTCTACCCACATGTACATATTACCTCAACTACCTCAACTAGCCGGTGCCCCCGCACATTGACCCTGTATATATAGCCTCCCTACTGTTATTTTATTTTACTTCTGCTCTTTTTTTCTCAACACTTTTTTTGTTGTTGTTTTATTTTACTTTTTTATTAAAAATAAATTCACTCTTGGTTAAGGGCTGTAAGTAAGCATTTCACTGTAATGTCTGCACCTGTTGTATTCGGCGCATGTGGCCAATAAAATGTGATTTGATTTGATTTGATTTAGACAACTGTGTGTGGGGAGTTCCTTACTAATTAGTGACCTAATTCATCAATCAAGGGAGAAGCGAAAACCCACAGACACTGGGCCCTCCGTGGAATGAGTTTGACACGTGTGCTGTACAGAATAAAAATATTCCAAAACATACATCCTATT
Source organism: Coregonus lavaretus (assembly GCF_964263955.1). Classification (NCBI taxonomy): domain Eukaryota; kingdom Metazoa; phylum Chordata; class Actinopteri; order Salmoniformes; family Salmonidae; genus Coregonus; species Coregonus lavaretus. The sequence continues at coordinate 7,305,727 of NC_140002.1, read as the reverse complement.
TGCAACCAAGCACTTAAGTAATATTGCAAAAAATGTGGCAAAGAAATGAACTTTATGTCCTGAATACAAAGTGTTATGTTTGGGGCAAATCCAACACAACACATCACCGAGTACCACTCTTCATATTTTCAAGCATGTTGGTGGCCACATCATGTTATGGGTATGCTTGTCATCGTCAAGGACTAGGGAATTTCTTAGGATAAAAATAAACGGAATACAGCTAGGCAAAATTCTAGAGGAAAACCTGGTTCAGTCTGCTTTCCAACAGACATTGGGTAACGAACTTTCAGCGGGACAATAACCTAAAACACAAGGTCAAATCTACACTGAAGCTGCTTACCTAGATTACATTGAATGTTCCTGAGTGGCCTAGTTACAGTTTTGACTTAAATCAGCTTGAAAATCTATGGCAAGGCTTGAAAATGGCTGTCTAGCAATGATCAACAATCCACTTGACAGAGCTTAATTATTTTTTTAAATAATAATTGGCAAATATTGTACAATCCAGGTGTGCAAAAAAACTCACAGCTGTAATCGCCGCCAAAGGTGCTTCTAAAAAGTATTGACTCAGGGGTGTGAATACTTATGTCAATTAGATATTTTTGTATTTCATTCTCAATATATTTGCTAACATTTCTAAAAACATGTTTTCACTTTGTCATTGTGGGGTATTTAATCCATTTTGAATTCAGGCTGTAACACAACAAAATGGGGTATGAATACTTTTTGAAGGCGCTGTAAGTCCCACAGAAAAGATGAGAGCAACAGTGTAGTAATTGGTTTTATTGGTTGGACGGTGGACAATGTGTTCGACCCAAATGACACCCTATTCCCTATATAGTGTACTACTTTGGCCAGAACCTACTTTGCCAGAGCCTACTTGCTGGAGCTAAAAAGGGAACAGGGTGCCATTTGGGACGTAGCCTATGCTTTGTATTGAGGACAGTGCAGTCAGATGACATTGATGGATGGAAAGCCATTCCCACAAATAAAAAAGTTTAGGAGATTAAAAATGAGGTGATAATATGAACCATGATCGTTATTGACCATGAATGCAAACCACAACTGTTCATCTTCTTTAATAACTTTTGGATTGGTTATGATAAAGTAGAATTGTAAAATTGCATCGTTATTACTATTGTGGTAATTACTTTTAGTGTTTAGTATACCTTAGTCTAGCTTACTAGTATACCTTAGTCTAGTTTACTAGTATACGTTAGTCTAGCTTACTAGTATACCTTAGTCTAGCTTACTAGTATACCTTAGTCTCAACCCAATGGCACGTAAGGCTGTTAATATGGAACATTGAGCATTCTTGGGGTTTGGCTCCAGATTCAGAAATTCAGTTAGATAGTGTGATGGGTGCTGGATTGAGCTGCTTTGTAGTCGTCTAGAATATCTAGCAGCATGTCATTAGCACATCATTAGCATCATGTGTTCATACCAACGTATCTGCTCAGCAAAATACTGAATACAGAATACAGCAACTCAGCTGTGGCTGAGTGACTGTTCTGCCGGAGTATTTACTGTAGTTCCATGCTGTTCTCATTTCATTCACCTTCTGCAAGACAGGCAGCGTTGTGTTGTACAACAGATATCTCCTCATTCAGAATGTATGATAGTTATGCGTTTATAAACAGGGCACCATAGTCTTTGATATGACAGTATAATTTTCCCATGGCATAAATAGTGTAGTTTTGAATTCATATCTCACCGAGACGCATTGAGACATCTGAGGCTTATAATTCAATACATTCTGGGCAAGGCTACAGCCTGCAAGCCCAGGAAAATGTATTGTGTATCTTAAAAAGCGTTTATGTATACTCATGAATGTTCTCTAGCTATCTTTGGCAGTATGTGAACATTGTCACGATTTAATCATCAGTCGCAATCAGAAATCCAGATGAGCTTTTATCTCTACATGTTTTAGGTTTCTCTCTCTGTGTGTGTTTAAGGCACAGTGGTTGGTGCTTCCACAAAGATACGGGAAGACCCCAGCTGAGAACTAAACACTTTTCTCTCTTCGTGTTTCTTCATATTTTATGGTGGAAGTGAGTAAAGGGAGGAAGTTGGTAGGGGGGCATCAGAACGCTTCTTTCAACAACAACAAAAATGTCTGCCAACATCTGTCATGAGTAGCACGTGTCCTTAGTCTTCCCCAGATTAATTGGCTAAGGGATGGGAGAGATAGCGGGGTGCCGTATAGCCGCAGAGGAGCACCAGGCATATTCTATGAGGTGAGCAGCAAAGGAGAAGGGTTCAAAGGAGAAAACGGCAGAGAAAATGTTCAATCCTCGCCCCCCATTGTGTTGGGACCGAGGCCAGATCTACAGTAGGGTTTACACGACTCTGTGCTGTGAGATTTCCCTTACGGGTCTAGTGGCACTGTCAGGCCTGCCGTGTGGGGGGGGGGTGTTGAGTGTGGGGTGGTATGTGTGTGTGTGGGGTGTGTATGGGGTGGTGTGGGGTGTGTGTTGAGTGTGTGGTGGTATGTGTGTGTGTGTTGAGTGTGTGGTGGTATGTGTGTGTGTGGGGTATGTGTTGGGTGTGGGGTGGTATGTGTGTGTGGGGGGCGTGTATGGGGAGTGTGCAGCGAGTCTTTGTTCGCAGAGGGAACTGGAGATCTGGATATCCATGGTATTTCACCCCCTCCCCCATATCTTCCACGTCTCCCCCGTCTCCCACGTCTCCCTCACTCATTGATCAGCACAGCGAGGAGCAGGTGGAATCAGAGGGGAGGCAGGCCAGGCACACAGCATCACACATGACCAAGCCGATAGCTATGCATCGTTGGAGGTAAATTGTGGATGAATATGAATGTCAGTGAGAGTTGATGTATGCCATTTGTCTTGGCAAGCAATCATACATGTGCCTGTATTTTCAGTCCCAGCTCTCCCCCCAGAGAAAAGTCAGTTAGCGTGATAAGTGATATTTATAGCTGTGACAGCAGCTGAAGATCTCACATGCACACACAGGCAGGAAGGCTCTGCTAGAGAGAGAGAGAGAGAGAGAGAGAGAGAGAGAGAGAGAGAGAGAGAGAGAGAGAGAGAGAGAGAGAGAGAGAGAGAGAGAGAGAGAGAGAGAGAGAGAGAGAGAGAGAGAGAGAGAGAGAGAGAGAGAGAGAGAGAGAGAGAGAGACATAACAGTCCTGGGAGGATTGTGGGTTTTGTTTTCATTAATTGCCACCTTCCCTCCTCTCCTTATGCCTGGCTTAGGACAAATATGCATGGTGTTTTGAAACTACACACATTTTAATCAGCCAAATCCAGTCTGAGTTCTTCCTTTATGGTGGAGTCTTTTCCAGGAAGTAAAAGGGATATTTTTTAGAGGTCACAGGGAACCAAGGGGCCTTGATTTCTGAGTGCAGTCGATTGGCAGTTTTTTGTACCAATCAACAGCAATTGGAGGTGATGGAAGATGATGGAGCACTTATGTGCAGAAGGTCAACAAAGTCAGCTAATGGAGTCCTGTGGTGAGTGGGTAGTTTGTCACGCCTTAGAACTGTGAGAGCCAGACCTGACCACAGCATTACACTGACCACTGTTAGAATTAAGCTATGCAACATCTTCATGTCATAACAAAAATAGTAATAGATGGTGAAGTTTGGATGAGTTACAAGTTAAAACGATTCCAAGCTACAATGAACTACCTGGGACTACATGGATGTGTGTATTCCTAACATCTAATCTATAATCCTGCATGTAATTCAGCTCAATAATGTTGCGACATGTTTAGCTCCAGTGGTGCTTGAGAATGGCCTATTTTACAGGGTAATCAATTTGAGCTCTGATCACATTTGTTTTCTCCCTCTCTGTGTGCTTACCCAGCATTTCACATGGCAGTGGCTTTAATATCAGGTGTGTGACTAAACGTAACTGGGAAGAAGAAGTAGCCAGGAGAATGCAAACATTTGGAATGGGTTTTATCCCCCCACCCCACTCCTCCCAGGTACTGTGCTTTATGGACGCCGTCAATGACTATCTGCAGCATTATATATATATATAGAGAGGGTGGGATAGAGAGAGAGAGCATTAGAGGGGGAGAGAGAGAGGGAGACATTATTTTTCTACAGCTATGCTTCCCACACGGCTCATAATTGGGAGATTTATATTTCAATAACATTGATCCTGATCTGACAACACACATTGAAATGAGAGGTTTGACTGATATTGTTAGCAGCTATGGACAAAGCATTCAAAGAGGCATCAGAGGCACATCAGTGAAAGGAGACTCCAGTTGCTGTGAGTTGCTCTTTCGTTCTTCTTTCTTTCTTTCTTTCTTTCTTTCTTTCTTTCTTTCTTTCTTTCTTTCTTTCTTTCTTTCTTTCTTTCTTTCTTTCTTTCTTTCTTTCTTTCTTTCTTTCTTTCTTTCTTTCTTTCTTTCTTTCTTTCTTTCTCTCTCTACATTGTGTTATAATGGAGGAGGCGTAAGGTGAGGCAGATGCAGCTCAGATGATGCACAGCTGCTCACCGAGGTTACTCAAACCAGGGATGTGACCTCGACTAGTGATGCCACTGCTATTTAAGTCACCACCACACATCACATATATCACTCAATAGCATTAAAAGCAAAACAGAGCTGAAAGGCACAGGGACAGGGAGTGAGATGGTGAGATGCAGAGACTAGTGCATCATTAATGCAGGTTGGGGACTACTGTGTTGCTCCCTTCAGTGAAGGTCAGCGGGATTGTAGCTCTGCCTCTCCAGTCGGCCCGGATTGACTAGGGTTGAGTCCCAAATTACACCCTATTCCCTATTTAGTGCATTACTTTTGACCAGGGCCTATATAGTGCACTATATAGGGAATAGGATGCCATTTGGGACTCAACCCCAGTCAAGCCGGGCCGACTGGAGAGGCGAGTGGAGGGAAGGAAGAGCCCAGTGAAGGGTCCTCCCTTGGGACTCACTGGGACAGGGACTGGGAAAGAGCTGGATGATGGTGATAACATCTGCTTTTATCAGCAGTTGCATGGTTGACTGCAGTCAGCAGCGCATTGTTCAGGGCCAGGACAGCCCCATCCATCTCCACTGGCTGTTATAGGCTATGATATGGATCACAGACAAGACCGTCTGGATAAAAATGTCATGGTGATTTGCTTAGTGATTTGCTTTTGAAGAGAGTTGCTGTTATTAATTATCTTCTTCTATCCTATCACACAGGAAGTTTATTTTTAATGTGACAGGAAGGAGGATAAAAGAGGATTACCTTTTTAATAATTCTAGCCATGGCAGGTGTATTCAAGTTTGATCGACATTAGATTTTATGCATTTTACATGCATGGCCAATGGATACATCGATGCTCGTCCGCTTCTAAGAGTCAGAAGTGAAATACGTTGCAAAATGACAGAGCTCTATTGATTATCGGAGAAACAAAAGTTAGCCATTAACGTTTTAAAATACTGACACCCCAGTACCACTACACACCATATATTGAAGAATTATTGAAAGGCCATAAACACAACAAGCAAAACAAAGCACACACTGACAGCCATAACAAAGCAGTAATGATAAATGTTCCCTCAGAGAATAAATGTTGTTTTTGCTACCGTGGTTGAAATCAACCTTGAGTTTTTAATGTGCCTATGATGATGGCCAGCCACTACATGAAAGCAATTTCATCCGCCACTGAGATCTTTCACTGGCAGGAAAATGCACGGCATCTATTAACGGTGCCTGGGCCTGAGCACATGCATGGAGGCACCTTTGCACAAATCAAAGCCCAGAGAAGTTTTAATAGGAAAGAGAACTGCATAATAAAACACAGCAATGACCTGGGTTCACAGGATGACAGAAAAAACACAAGATCATCTAACCAGAAACCGTGGATAGACGGCAGCATTCGCGCAAATCTGAAAGCGCGAACCACTGCATTCAACCATGGCGAGGTGACTGGGAATATGGCAGAATACAAACAGTGTAGCTACTCACTCCGCAAGGCAATTAAACTGCCAAACATCAGTATAGAGACAAAGTGGAGTCGCAATTCAACGGCTCAGACAAGAGATGTATGTGGCAGGGTCAATCACGGACTACAAAAAGAAAACCAGCCACATCGCTGACACCGACGTCTCGCTTCCTGACAAACTAAACACCTTCGCCCGCTTTGAGGATAACACAGTGCCACTGACGAGGCCCACTACCAAGGACTGTGGCCTCTCCTTCTCCGTGGCCAACGTAATTAAGACGTTTAAGCATGTTAACCCCCGCAAGGCTGCGGCCCCAGATGGCATCCCTAGCTGCGTCCTCAGAGCATGCGCAGACCAGCTGGCTGGTGTGTTTATGGACATATTCAATCTCTCCCTTTCCCAGTCTGCTGTTCCCACATGCTTCAAGATGGCCACCATTGTTCCTGTACCCAAGAAAGCAAAGGTAACTGAACTAAATGACTATCGCCCCGTAGCACTCACCTCTGTCATCATGAAGTGCTTTGAGAGACTAGTCAAGGATCATATCACCTCTACCTTACCTGTCACCCTAGACCCACTTCAATTTGCTTACCGCCCCAATAGATCCACAGACGATGCAATTGCCATCACACTGCACACTGCCCTATCCCATCTGGACAAGAGGAATACCTATGTAAGAATGCTGTTCATTGACTGTAGCTCAGCATTCAACACCATAGTACACTCCAAGCTCATCATTAAGCTCGAGGCCCTGGGTCTGAACCCCGCTCTGTGCAACTGGGTCCTGGACTTCCTGACGGGCCGCCCCCAGGTGGTGAAGGTAGGAAACAACATCTCCACTTCGCTGATCCTCAACACTGGGGCACCACAAGGGTGCATGCTCAGCCCCCTCCTGTACTCCCTGTTCACCCATGACTGCGTGGCCAAGCATGCCTCCAACTCAATCATCAAGTTTGCAGACGACACAACAGTAGTAGGCTTGATTACCAACAATGACGAGTCCGCCTACAGGGAGGAGGTGAGGACTCTGGGAGTGTGGTGCCAGGAAAATAACCTCTCACTCAACATCAACAAAACAAAGGAGATGATCGTGGACTTCAGGAAACAGCAGAGGGTGCACCCCCCTATCCACATCGACGGGACCGCAGTGGAGAAGGTGGAAAGCTTCAAGTTCCTTGGTGTACACATCACCGACAAACTGAAATGGTCCACCCACGCAGACAGTGTGGTGAAGAAGGCGCAACAGAGCCTCTTCAACCTCAGGAGGCTGAAGAAATTCGGCTTAACACCTAAAACCCTCACAAACTTTTACAGATGCACAATTGAGAGCATCCGGTCTGGCTGTATCACCGCCTGGTACGGCAACTGCACCGCCCACAACAGCAGGGCTCTCCAGAGGGTGGTGCGGTCTGCCAAACGCATTACCGGGGGCAAACTACCCGCCCTCCAAGACACATACACCACCCGATGTCACAGGAAGGCCAAAAAGGTAATCAAGGACATATACCACCCGAGCCACTGCCTGTTCACCCCGCTATCATCCAGAAGGCGAGGTCAGTACAGGTGCTTCAAAGCTGGGACAGAGAGAATGAAAAACAGCTTCTATCTCAAGGCCATCAGACTGTTAAATAGCCATCATTAGAGGCTGCTGCTGCCTATTGAAATCGCTGGCCACTTTAAGAAATGGAACACTAGTCACTTTAATAATGTTTACATATCTTGCACTACTCATCTCATATGTATATACTGCATTCTATTCTATAATATTCTACTGTATCTTAGTCCATGCCACTCTGTCATTGCTTGTCCATGTATGTATATATTCGTAAATCCCATTCCTTACTAGTTTTGTGTGTATTGAGTATATGTTGTGAAATTGTTAGATATTACTTGTTAGATATCACTGCACTGTCGGAGCTAGAAGCACAAGCATTTCGCTACACCCACTATAACATCTGCTAAACACGTGTATGTGACAAATAAAATCTGATTTGATTTGATTTGATATTTGTAAAAAGTATTGACATGTTGAATGCACCGAGCTGTCAGTTTAAACTGTTTAAACTACTAGCACACAGCTCAGACACCCATGCATACCCCACAAGACATGCCACCAGAGGTCTCTTCACAGTCCCCAAGTCCAGAACAGACTATGGGAGGAGCACAGTACTACAAGAGCCATGACTACATGGAACTCTATTCCACGTCAAGTAACTCATGCAAGCAGTAGAATCAGATTTTAAAAAACAAATAAAATACACCTTATGGAACAGCGGGGACTGTGAAGAGACATACGCACAGACACACACACGATAACATACTCACTATATAAACACGTACACATGGATTTTGTGTTGTCAATATGTTGTAGTCGAGTAGTTGCCTGAGGGCACACACTTAATGTGTTGTGTAATGTTTTTAAAATTGTATATAACTGCCTTAATTTTGCTGTACCCCAGGAAGAGTAGCTGCTGCCTTGGCAGCAAGTTATGGGGATCCATAATAAATACAAATAAATACAAATACCCTATCAGAACCCATATATAAGCTTGTTTTACTCCAATGTTTGCAAACAAAGTACATGTAAATAAACACTAATAGGCCTCAAAACATGGTTAAAACTATAATTTTGATATCATGCATGGTCAATCCTTGGGTCCATAGCTCTGTCTATGAATTTGAGAGTGGTTACATAGCTCCAGCCCCATCCCTCAGCTTTTTACCGAAACATTGGCGGAGAAAACGTTTTGTTATTGTTTAAACTGCTGATTTCCCCTTTAAAGACTGATGTAATGAGTCTAAATACAAAATCTGGAGGGAATCTGACGTATGGTTCATGAGGAGATGATTGCAGATGATTTTGAGCATTAGCATTATATATGCAATTAATGAGTTGTTAATAGTTTCCATGTTTTTTTTTAGATATCAATACCAAATTCAATGTGGTTCATCTTAAGGACTTCCATGATAGCAATGACATGTTTCAAGTTGATAGGCCATTGTGAAGTGGATGTAAATGGAGATGTCAAATCTGATTTCCTGATTTATCAATAACTCAGCCATCTCTTAACCAATCCCTTAGCTTTTCTCAAACTAAGTTAAGAGATGTACCATGGGCATACATACCGTGGACCATATTTGAAGAGAATATTCATGAGAAGAGGTTTTCAAAGGTTTTTACAAAATGTCCATGATGGAGGAAAATCTATCCTGGTGGATCTTATGGGGCAAATTTGTTCAGCATGAGGAAAGGCACCTACAGTGCCTTCAGAAAGTATTAATATCCCTTGACTGATTGCAAATTTGTTGTGTTACAGCCTGAATTCAAAATGGATTAAATATAAACATTTTCTACACACAATACCCCATAATGACAAAGTGAAAACATGTTTTTAGAAATGTTTGCAAATGTATTTAAAGTCAAATACAGAAATAACTCATTTACATAAGTATTCACACCCTTGAGTCAATACTTTGTAGAAGCACCTTTGGCAGCAATTACAGCTGTGAGTCTTTCTGGGTAAGTCTCTAAGAGCTTTCCACACCTGGATTGTGGAAGATTTGCCCATTATTCTTTTAAAAATTCTTCAAGCTCTGTCAAACTGGTTGTTCCACAGGTCTTCCACTCAGGAACATTCACTGTCTTCTTGGTAAGCAATTCCAGTGCAGATTTGGACTTGTGTTTTAGGTTATTGTCCTGCAGAAAGGTGAATTCATCTCCCAGTGTCTGGTGGAAAGCAGACTGAACCAGGTTTTCCTCTAGGATTTTATGTTCATTCCGTTTCTTTTTTTTCCCCTGAAGAACTCCCCAGTCCTTAACGATTACAAGCATACCCATAGCATGATGCAGCTACCACTATGTTTGAAAATATAGAGAATGGTACTCAGTTATGTGTTGTTTTGGATTTGCCCCAAACATAACACTTTGATTTCAGGAAATAAAGTTAATTTCTTTGCCACATTTTTTGCAGTATTATTTTAGTGCCTTGTTGCAAACAGGATGCATGGTTTGGAATATTTGTATTCCGTACAGGCTTCCTTCTTTTCACTCTGTCAATTAGGTTATTATTCTGGAGTTACTACAATGTTGTTGATCCATCTTCAGTTTTCTCCTATCACAGCCATTAAACTCTGTATCTATTTTAAAGTCACCATTGGCCTCATCGTGAAATCTCTGAACGGTTTCCTTCCTCTCAGGCATCTGAGTTAGGAAGAACGCCTTTATCTTTGTAGTGACTGGGTGTATTGATACACTACTTACATACTAAAGTGTAATTAATAACTTCACCATGCTCAAACGGATATTCAATTATTATTTTTTATTTATTTACCCATCTACCAATAGGTGACGTTCTTTGCAAGGCATTGAAAAATCTCCCTGGTCTTTGTGGTTGAATCTATGCATGAAATCCACTGCTTGGCTGAAGGACCTCACAGATAATTGTATGGGTACAGAGATGAGGTAGTCATTCAAAAATCATGGTAGCCATTTCCTGCAGTCAAATGACCTAGTGGGTGGAATGGTATTTCCTATAGGCCAATTGGTGCTGTTCTTTTTGACCAAGTTACGCATGGCGTGTGCCAAATTAGAAAAAAAGTTATTTGACCATGTCAAGGGGGAAAAAATAATTTAAGAATAACAATATGTTTCGCTGTGAACCCCTAATAACTAAAGTCAAGAGTCTACTGTTACTAATGATCTTTAGATTAGCCATTATGAGGAATAAAAGTGCTGCGAGTCACTTCATTATGTCTCGGCCGACAAGAACTCATAGTTCCCTTCGAAATTCGAAGAACGTCTATTTTTGATACATTAATCAGTCTGGTCTCGGCATCGGCCATTGTAGAAAAGCAACACGGGAAGAGAAATCACATTGGAATGAGAAGTTATGGTCTGGATCTGTCATGGGGATGGAGTTGTGGAGCGAAAATATGTCTGTCTCTGTGCCCTTTTGATGAATGGGGCAATAGCACTAAGGAAAGGACTTTGAATAGATTCAAGGTTATTCCAAGAGCCATCTATTTTACTTGGCCAATCTCTTAATCCGAATTTTAAGGTGAGAAAATAATAGAGATCTGTGTGTGCTTTTGGAGACAGATGGGTTGGGCTAGTTGGAAGTTCATCGTGTGTCGTTCTGATATTTGAAAGCAGCTGTGTCATAAGATGTACTGCCGACAGCATGGTGGTTGACAGTTGGTTGATTTACTCTGTTCTTTTTCAGCATTTGTATTGAGTGAGAGTCGAGAGAACGGTATTAGAACATAACACGGCTATACTGAGTATTTACTATACGGAATGCAGACTCAGAGCTCAATTTAATACCCTTATTGCAGTATCCTTACACAGTAGCATATTGTATAAACATACAGTACACTTCTTACCATGTCAAATAAAATCACAATAACAGAGAATGTACCCAACTGCTGTAAACTATCTTTGTATCTTTTCCTTGTCAGTTGAAACATCATCAATTAACAGCTCTCAGATATGATGTAAACAATTCTCACAATTTTAATATTCAAGTCCTTCAATTGCATTAAGCAGTAACTCTATCCAGAACCAAAGCCAAAGGGTTCTGGAGTTAATTATTGTGCCTATTTCTCCTCTCTGCTCAGTTCATTTTCTCCTTGACTTGTTTTCCTGCATGCACTCTCTCCACTGCCTGAATAAAGCAATGAGATTGCTAGCAGACGGACACGTCCCAAGAACAAAACATTCAAGGCATTTCCCCTTTTCTCTTTAATCCCTGACGTTCCAGAGAGAGTCATTGCAGCACTCGCCTGTTATTAGCATGCACCCATTATTAGATGTGTTGTTTGATTGTGTCATTTCATTCCTTCCTTCATCCCCATACCCTGGACCTCAGGGCAAGCCTGCATGCCAGGGGGCCGTCACAGAGAAGAGAGAGAGAGGGAGAAAGAGAGAGAAGAAAGAGAGAGAACAAGAGAGATGAGAGAGAGAAAGAGGGAGAGAAAGAGAGGGAGAGAAAAGAGAGAGAAAGAGAGGGAGAGAGAGAAGAGAGAAAGATAGAGAGAAAGAGAGGGAAGGTGTGTGTGTGTGTGTGTAGTGTGTGTGTGTGTGTGTGTGTGTGTGTGTGTGTGTGTGTGTGTGTGTGTGTGTGTGTGTGTGTGTGTGTGTGTGTGTGTGTGTGTGTGTGTGTGTGTGTGTGTGTGTGTGTGTGTGTGTGTGTGTGTGTGTGTGTGTGTGTGTGTGTGTGTGTGTGTGTGTGTGTGTGTGTGTGGTGTGTGTGTGTGTGTGTGTGTGTGTGTGTGTGTGTGTGTGGGTGTGTTAGAGAAGTGGAATTGGTTTACTCCTCTAACTAGCCTTTGCCAAGTAAAGCATTGGTGTCTCGCCTTGGAGAACCAGCGCTCACACTTATCCAGCACAATGATTTCACCCCCTTGCTCACACCCAAACTCATATTGATTTATTCACGTGTGTATTTACCCTTTCATCCATGCTGCATCTTTCCCAGCCTAAGCAAGTTGTATACAGTGTGTCATCGATCCATTTTTCGGTGTATTTTCTTGCACAGCAGGAAGCATAAATCATATTAAAGGGATTTGCAGAGGATACAAGCCAGTTAAAAAATATCTGACAGCATTTACAAAATGCAAATGCTCTGGAGGCTTCAGATATGCGGGACTCTCCCTGAATCATTTGCATGGTTAGACAGGCATTCCTTTTGAAAGCTTTCCCCAAAAATATAAAGGACCCATTAAAATGACAGGGATATTAAATGAAAAGTGTGGAAAGAATTTGAGGGAGAAAGTTGAACTAGACAACACGCTGTCAATTTTCAAGCTTAGTTACCATCAAAACTGTGTTAATGAATATTAATCGAGGTGATTAGGAAGAATATGTCAGCAATCTAAAATATGAACTGATTCAGGTGTCTTTCAGCTAGAACGAGTAGGTACTACTGAAAAACTGTTCTGCATGAATGTGTTGAGGCTTGATTTTTAAAGTGGCCAGTTGTCTACTACTGAGTATAATTGTTTTCCTCATGTAAACACATTCTCACTTTTGCGTGGCACAGGATTTTATGTGTGTACTGGAGGATAGTTTAATCCTTTGAATTGACAGTATATTATATGTTCATTCATGACGAAGGAATACACCTGAAGTAGTGAGCACTCTTGACTCATGCAACCTCAACAACAAATTCACCCATTGGGCACGGCTTTAAACACCAAACAACTACAACAGTTATGTGATACAAACATGTGATACGGACATGCATGTGATACCAAAAAAAGTTACTAATATTTCAGAGATATATGTGGAAAGTCCAGTTTAACTTATTATGAATGTTGAGTAGATACTATCACAAGGCGAGACCTTATATTGATAAGAGAAATGACCCTTCCTACTGCATGCCTCACCCATTTCAAGGGCAAACTAAGGCCATAAGAACTCCATAAAAATGCAAATCTCCCCCACCTGTTTAATTCAAAGCACTGTCGAGTTGCCGTGAAATCCTGTTGGAGCTAAACCTCTTTCAAATCTCTCTTTTTAACTTCTGAAAGACTCCGGTGTTCCAGAAATAATATGGCTAATGTCAGCAGGTGACAGGCATGCGTAACCTGTCTGTTTTTATTCCTCTCCCATGGCAGATACAGTACACATCATCCATGTTGGTTTACTCCAAAAAGACTAATAACGGCCAAATCTTTGAACCTTTTTAAGTCATACCTGTTTAAACCTGACAATTCTTTTAATCTCTCCTTTAATATGAAAACACGTTGTTGAAAACAACATGTTGGATTCTCTCTGGAAATTAGCTTTCACCTGCCAGGTTAAGGATGACGTAAAGGGGGCGAGGAAGGTAGCCATTTTAGAGTTTTTAGATGCAGCCCTGGTGTGGGCTACCATCTCCATCTAGATGAATGGGTGATGTGATGGTGGTGGTGGAATAATAGGGTGGCTGTGGTCCTGCTGTATGAGTCTCTATCTGGCTGTAGACCATCATGGCCATGACCAGGCGATGACGGGCCTCTATTCCCACCATGGCGGCTGGCGGGACAGCCAGTTCCGTTTGAAGAGTTTATTTCCAAATCGCTATATCCACCAATTTTCCACATTTGTGTTTTTTCATCAGAAATTATTTGTTATGGGTACCTTCATGTGTGTGTAAAATATTACTGTTCTCAGATTTTTTATTCATTTTAGATGTGTATGAAAATAATGTTTTTTTATTGCTAAACGCTACACAGTATATCCATTGTTTAGCTGGATTGGAATGTTTGTATCCTGTATATTTGACTGTGATTTGTGGTTGTCTCACCTAGCTATCTTAAGATGAATGCACTTACTATAAATTACTCTGAATAAGAGCCTGTTAAATGACTAAAATGTCAAATGTAAATGTTTTTACATACAGATCTCATATTGCTGTGTTGAATTATTTATTTATAAAAAAGATTTGCATTTCTTACATTTGACTGTATAAAACCTAGCAGTACTACTTATTTCTCTGAGAGTGAGGCGGATATATAGCATTTTGCAAAAAAACATGATTATTTGTCTCTCTGAAATGAAACCTTCAAGTGATTTTAAACAAGTACATGTCTGTCATTAAACAACCCCATGCCATGATTAGATAGTGAAAAAACACACCAATCTCTTTCATAATTTCTTAAAACAATAAAAGCTAATTTACGAACATTTCTGAAAATGGATATATAGCGTTTTGGAATGAAACTCTTTATTTTCACCCTGCCATTTCATGTTGTAACGTGGACAGTTCCAGGAGCTGGGTGGCGGAGGGCTGCTCCCCGGCCCGTGTAGAAATGATGTGTCACTCGACGGTGCACTCATTTTAACCCTGATTTCCTGTGAATTATTAATGATCAACAGGGTCAGGATTTGCTTTTAGTGCTCCCATGTGGGGGGCTGTGGAGCTAAGCGCTGCATCTGCACTCATGATATCATCACTTGCAGAGAATAGACTCTCTCGGCTGCCGCGCTACTACTTTCATCCAAGTAATGCATTTGTGAGTGACTGTGTGTGTATATGGGTGAATGTATGTACAGTACCAGTCAAAAGTTTGGACACATCTAATCATTCAAGGTTTTTTTTTTTTTTTTTTTACTATTTTTTACATTGTAGAATAATAGTGAAGACATCAAAACTATGAAATAACACATATGGAATCATGTAGTAACCTAAAAAGTGGATATTTGTGTTATATTTTAGATTCTTAAAATAGCCACCCTGTGCCTTGATGACAGCATTGCACACTCTTGGCATTTAAAGCATTTAAAGCTGAAATGTCTTGATAAGTATTCAACCCCTTTGTTATGGCAGGCCTAGGTAAGTTCAAGAGTACAAATGTGCTTAACAAGTCACATAATAAGTTGCATGGACTCACTCTATGTGTAATAATAGTCTTTAACATGATTTTTGAATGACTACGTCATCTCTGTACCCAACACAATTATCTGTAAGGTCCCTCAGTCGAGCAGTACATTTCAAACACTGATTTAACCACAAAGACCAGGGAGGTTTTCCAATGCCTCGCAAAGAAGGGCACCTATTGGTAGATGGGCAAAAACAAAAGCAGACATTGAATATCCCTTTGAGCATGGGGAAGTTATTAATTACACTTTGGATGTATCAATACACCCAGTCACTACAAAGATACAGGCGTCCTTCCTAACCGCTCAGGGATTTTACCATGAGGCTAATGGTGAAGGATCAACAACATTGTAGTTACTCCAGAATAGTAACCTAATTGACAGAGTGAAAAGAAGGAAGCCTGGACAGAATAAAAATATTCCAAAACATGCATCCTGTTTGAAACAAGGCACTAAAGTAATATTGTAAAAAATGTGGCAAACAATTCACTTTTTGTCCTGAATACAAAGTGTTATGTTTGGGGCAAATCCAATACAACATATTACTGAGTACCACTCTCAATTTTTTCAAGCATAGTGGTGGCTGCAAAATGTTATGGGTACGCTTGTAATCGTTGAGGAGTGGGGAGTTTTTTTAGGATAACAAAGAAACGTAATGGAGCTAAGCACAGACAAAATCCTAGAGGAAAACCTGGTTCAGTCTGCTTTCCACCACACACTGGGAGACTAGAGGAAAACCTCGTTCAGTCTGCTTTCCACCACACACTGGGAGACTAGAGGAAAACCTGGTTCAGTCTGCTTTCCACCAGACACTGGGAGACTAGAGGAGAACCTGGTTCAGTCTGCGTTCCACCAGACACTGGGAGACTAGAGGAAAACCTGGTTCAGTCTGCTTTCCACCAGACACTGGGAGACTAGAGGAAAACCTGGTTCAGTCTGCTTTCCACCAGACACTGGGAGACTAGAGGAAAACCTGGTTCAGTCTGCTTTCCACCAGACACTGGGAGACTAGAGGAGAACCTGGTTCAGTCTGCGTTCCACCAGACACTGGGAGACTAGAGGAAAACCTGGTTCAGTCTGCTTTCCACCAGACACTGGGAGACTAGAGGGAAACCTGGTTCAGTCTGCTTTCCACCAGACACTGGGAGACTAGAGGAAAACCTGGTTCAGTCTGCTTTCCACCAGACACTGGGAGATGAATTCACCTTTCAGCAGGACAATAACCTAAAACACAAGGCCAACTACACTTGGGTTGCTTACCAAGAAGACACTGAATATTCCTGAGTGGTCGAGTTAAAGGTTTTACTTAAATCTACTTGAAAATCTATTGCAAGACCTGAAAATGGTTGTCTAGCAATGATGGTTGTCTATCAACCAATTTGACAGAGCTTGAATAATTTTGAAAAGAATAGTGGGCAAATGTTGCACAATCCAGCTCTTAGAGACTCACAGCCTTTGCTGCCAAAGGTGCTTCTACAAAGTATTGACTCAGGGGTGTGAATACTTCTGTAAATTAGATATTTATGTATTTTATTTACAATATATTTTCCCTTTGTCATTATGAGGTATTGTGTGTAGATGGGTAAGAAAAAAAGTATATTTAATCCATTTTGAATTCAGACTTCTAGGAAGATTTTAACCCCCCAAAACACTCAAGGTTTTCAACATCGTTGTAAAGAACTAGTTATTTTGTTGCTTTGACAAAATCAATTCTGAAGATTATTATTTATTTAATGTGATTAGTGATTCATTTACGTCTGACCCTCATTTTAACGTCAACCCTTTTACGTGAACTGAACTTTTGTTATTATATGGTGAAACTATTCCTTTTTAAATATTTATTTCAAAAGAAGCATTGAACATCTTATAGTCAAATAATATTGTAAAAGCAGGTGAGCTGGTTCTACTCTTTTTGACAATTTTCTAGTGTTTTGTGGTGAAAAACTGAGAGGGTCGAGCATAGCACATCAACCCTGTTACCCATAGATGAACAGGCTAGAAATGTTGTAAATTTTTTATTTTTTTTGTGAATCTTGCATTCAATGGCCCATCCCTGTTGCACACAACAAGCTTCCATTTGCCCTGTCACAAGGGGATTCATGGCTGATTTAACTAGTAATTACCAGTTGGAGGGCGGTTCAAGTGGAGTTTTTCCAGATGTGGGAAATTCCAACTTCCCACTTGGTTGCAAACGCACAATAACACTGCTTACCATCCACTGTAGAGCCGTATTAATACCGCTCATTGGAAACACAAGAACTAGCCCTACACTTTGACATATTGTGGAGCAGTGTACGATGTATAGTTGTTGCTTAAAACGATAATTAATAAAAATAATAATAGAAACAGCCTAGTGGCCAATCTCTGGCACTAGATCTTTTTCATTATTTAATTAAGCTGAAGACAGGCACTTACTATAGTCTTTTCTATACCTCTTGATGGGAAAACTTACACAACGTGCCATAGGGCGGCAGGTAGCTTAGTGGTTAAGAGTGTAGTGCCAGTAACCGAAAG
The DNA here is from genome assembly GCF_964263955.1 of Coregonus lavaretus. Lineage (NCBI taxonomy): Eukaryota > Metazoa > Chordata > Actinopteri > Salmoniformes > Salmonidae > Coregonus > Coregonus lavaretus. The sequence goes on along the minus strand of NC_140002.1, from coordinate 7,287,946 downwards.
GCTGCAGGTTCTAATCCCCGAGCCGACTAGGTGAAAAATCTGCCGATGTGCCCTTGAGCAAGGCATTTAACCCTAGTTGCTCTGGATAAGAGCATCTGCTAAATAAAAGAAAAAAAAAAGGACTGATGGTTGCTGATAATGGGCCTCTATGCCTATGTAGATATTCCATAAAAAATCAGCAGTTTCCAGCAACAATAGCCATTAACACTGTATTTCTGATCATTTTAATGGACAAAAAAATTGCTTTTCTTTCGAAAACAACGACATTTCTAAGTGAGCCCAAACTTTTGAATGGTAGTGTATGTCTAACATCTTGCATGGATCCTTGTTTGTACAGCTGGTTTATACGTCTAAAGGCAAAGTGATGTGTATTCACACATGCCTGCCTATTGCTTTAACGTCTAAACTATTTAAAATATGAAACAAATAAAGTGGGGCCACACAATATACCATATGTGACCATGATGCTAGTTAACATGACACATCTCCACCCTTGCACCATATTATTATATACCTTTCTGTTTCAGTTTATTGTGGTGGGAGGCTGGCCTACATTTTGGTGCTAGGGAAAGGGAAAGAGATTGTGGCTTTTTTTGTGTCTCCCTTAGCAGCAAGTCATTTTCTCATGGCTCTCCTTCATCACTTATTCACAGGGGCTATCTATTATGTATTATAAACTGGGTGGTTCGAGCCCTGAATGCTGATTGGCTGACAGCTGTGGTACATCAGAAGGTATACCACTGGTATGACAAAACAATTATTTTTACAGCTCTTATTATGTTGGTAACCAGTTTATAATAGCAATAAGGCACCTCAGGGGTTTGTCGCATATGGCCAATATACTACAGCAAAGGGCTGTATCCAGATACTCCGTGTTGCGTCGTGCATAAGAAGAGCACTATGCCGTGGTATATTGGCCATATACAACACCCCCTCAGGCCTTATTGCTTAATTGTGCTCTGATTGAGAGTGAGTGTGCTCTGTTCTGGCCCCTTCATGACCCTCCTTTTGAGCACTAGCTTAAAGAAAATACTTTAAATTCAAGGTGTTTTACTTAAAATTATATCAAAGTGATTAAATGACTGACTGAGGCGAGAGAGGAAAGTAGACAACATGGCTTTGATGATTTGAATGTTTGAAAAGGTATATTAATGCATAGCCAAAGACAACCTCAACAACACATATACTGTATGTTGTTCTAGGCAAACTTTAGTGGAGTCAAACATTTCAAACAGCATCGTAAACAATGCCCTCAAAGTTCCTAGCAAGGGTCACAGTGAGTTTATTATGCCTCATTCAGAACACATTTCACTGTAACTAAAATACACCGCCTGAGCAATGGCAGGCTGCTGTCAACACGATCCAGCCTGAACCGCTGACCCACCAAACAGATCTTAATGGGCCTGATGGGAGACCTGACTGGGCCTGATGCAGTGGTGGAAAAAGTACCCAATTGTCATACTTGAGTAAAAGTAAAGATACCTTAATAGAAAATGACTCAAGTAAAAGTGAAAGTAACCCAGTAAAATATTACTTGAGTAAAAGTCTAAAAGTATTTGGTTTGAAATATACTTAAGTATCAAAAGTAAATGTAATTGCTAAAGTATACTTAAGTATCAAAAGTTAAAGTAAAAGTATAAATAATTTCAAATTCCTTATATTAAGCAAACCAGATGGCACCATTTTCTTGTTTTTTAAATGTATGGATAGCCAGGGGCTATCTCCAACACTCAGACATCATTTACAAATAAAGCATTTGTGTTTAGTGAGTCTGCCAGATCAGAGGCAGTAGGGATGACCAGGGATGTTCTCTTGATAAGTGTGTGAATTGGACAATTTTCCCGTCCTTCTAAGCATTCAAAATGTAATGAGTACTTTTGGGTGTCAGGGAAAATGTATGGAGTAAAAAGTACAATATTTTCTTTAGGAATGTACTGAAGTAAAAGTAAAAGTAGTCAAAAATATAAATAGTAAAGTAAAGTACAAATACCCCAAAAAACGACTTAAGTAGTACTTTCAAGTATTTTTAGTTAAGTACTTCACACCACTGGCCTGATGGGAAACATGACTGGGCCTGATGGGAGACCTTACTGGGCCTGATGGGAGACCTGACTGGGCCTGATGGGAGACCTTACTGGGCCTGATGGGGGACCTTACTGGGCCTGATGGGAAACCTTACTGGGCCTGATGGGAGACCTGACTGAGCCTGATTGGAGACCTGACTGGGCCTGATGGGAGACCTGACTGGGCCTGATGGGAGACCTTACTGGGCCTGATGGGAGACCTTACTGGGCCTGATGGGAGACCTTACTGGGCCTGATGGGAGACCTTACTGGGCCTGATGGGAAACCTTACTGGGCCTGATGGGAGACCTGACTGAGCCTGATTGGAGACCTGACTGGGCCTGATGGGAGCTCAAGATGAATGCCTGTTCCGGCTGGACAATGTAGCGTATTTTCTGCTTTTGGAGAGAGCGGTCAAACAGTTATTTTTTATTTTAGTATTACTTTTTTTGTGGTTGCTGCCGAGCTTCTGTCTGTCATTGTGGTTTTCCTTCATCATTGTAATCCGATAAGAATGATTCCTGGCCATCTTGAATTTCCCATGATGCATTGCGGGTACCTTGAGGCAAATCATCATTTAAACATTAGATCTGAGAGCTCAGAATAAAGATGTGGATGTTTTATTCAATATTTCTAATTCTGGCTCCTGAAAAGGATTGATTTTTGGCCTTATACCTTTAATAAACTAAGATATCTATTTAATAAGGAATGAAAATGGTCCCTGCAAACAACACTCCTTGACCAATTGGAAGATTTCATCTTGCTGTAGCGTAAAATGTTTTGCTCTATTGTAGGACATACAAAGTAACGTTAAAGGGTATGAGAGCTCTTCAGAACCTCCCCAAGCACTCTGCAGTGCTGTTGTTTCTAAGGTGAATGGCTCAGAAATGTGTTAGGGCTGTACAGTAGATTGGTGATGTGAATTTTGCATCATTATTTCTGCACTCCTCTTACTGAGGAGAGAGAGAAACCATTTCAGACCAGCGGACGAAATGTCCTGACTCACAGAAACAGCAGAGCAAACTGGACTCTCTCTCTCTCTCTCTCTCTCTCTCTCTCTCTCTCTCTCTCTCCTCTCTCTCTCTCTCTCTCTCTCTCTCTCTCTCTCTCTCTCTCTCTCTCTCTCTCTCTCTCTCTCTTATATCGTCTCTGTTTACATTGCCAACCAGCATGACTGTCATGAACAAGATTGAACTATTATTGCTATTTCACCTCAAGTTATTCTGACCTCACCTCTATTTCAAATCCCCATCTTACTCCACCTCTATTTGATTTGATGTCTCTAATTAACTTTCAACAGTTCTGCTATGCCTTTGTTCCCTGTTCATTTTAATTGGATGTTTTCTATCTGGAATTAAAGCAGCCAACAATATCTCTAAGATAATTCACATACACTGTATGCACAGTAGAGAGAGAGAGAGAGAGAGAGAGAGAGAGAGAGAGAGAGAGAGAGAGAGAGAGAGAGAGAGAGAGAGAGAGAGAGAGAGAGAGAGAGAGAGAGAGAGAGAGAGAGAGAGAGAGAGAGAGAGAGAGAGAGAGAGAGAGAGAGAGAGAGAGAGAGAGAGAGAGAGAGAGAGAGAGAGAGAGAGAGAGAGAGAGAGAGAGAGAGAGACAGAGACAGAGACAGAGACAGAGACAGAGAGAGATCCCAATGACTCACATGTTGTGTTGCCAGATCTGCAGTAACCTTCTACTTTTGACAGCTCAGCTTTGGAGTGATGCTAGCACTTTAGCCTTTGATGCTCTTGAATGGCTTGCACATAACGTGAACACTTATGGTTACGGTATCATTATGCCACATTTGCTGTTAGGAATGGCTTCAGTCTTCCATAGACTTTTAAAGTTGATATGGAGCTCTCAGTTGCCAGGTTCTTAAATCGGAGAACCATGCAGTACTGTGTTAGAACCATGTGGTTGTTTACACACTATTTTAATTCACACCATTTCACACTGAAGGACTCTTAACATCACTGACAATAATAAACAATTACAGATGTTCAGATTCCTTTTTAATTAACTAGTGCTTCCTCCTATTACACACTGTACTATCCAAACCTATTTTGTTAGTGATGAACAACATATTCTAGTGCTGGACGGAGTGTTGTCACCATAGACATAGAATGTTTCTAGTTCTGTGGCTGTCACAAGGTTTGTCCACTACATACAGCACTGTGATACTCCTACACACTGTAGAGGGAGTGCTTGAATAACACATTCAGAATATTCCTACTACAGTGAGGGAAAAAAGTATTTGATCCCCTGCTGATTTTGTACGTTTGCCCACTGACAAAGACATGATCAGTCTATAATTTTAGTGGTAGGTTTATTTGAACAGTGAGAGACAGAGTAACAACAACAAAAATCCAGAAAAACGCATCAAAAATGTTATAAATTGATTTTTTGCATTTTAATGAGGGAAATAAGTATTTGACCCCTCTGCAAAACATGACTTAGTACTTGGTGGCAAAACCCTTGTTGGGAATCACAGAGGTCAGACGTTTCTTGTAGTTGGCCACCAGGTTTGCACACATCTCAGGAGGGATTTTGTCCCACTCCTCTTTGCAGATCTTCTCCAAGTCATTAAGGTGTCGAGCCTGACGTTTGGCAACTCGAACCTTCAGCTCCCTCCACAGATTTTCTATGGGATTAAGGTCTGGAGACTGGCTAGGCCACTCCAGGACCGTAATATGCTTCTTCAGGAGCCACTCCTTTGTTGCCTTGGCCGTGTGTTTTGGGTCATTGTCATGCTGGAATACCCATCCACGACCCATTTTCAATGCCCTGGCTGAGGGAAGGAGGTTCTCACCCAAGATTTGACGGTACATGGCCCCGTCCATCGTCCCTTTGATGCGGTGAAGTTGTCCTGTCCCCTTAGCAGAAAAACATCTCCAAAGCATAATGTTTCCACCTCCATATTTGACGGTGGGGATGGTGTTCTTGGGGTCATAGGCAGCATTCCTCATCCTCCAAACACGGTGAGTTGAGTTGATGCCAAAGAGCTCGATTTTGGTCTCATCTGACCACAACACCTTCACCCAGTTCTCCTCTGAATCATTCAGATGTTCATTGGCAAACTTCAGACGGCCCTGTATATGTGCTTTCTTGAGCAGGGGGACCTTGCGGGCGCTGCAGGTTTTCAGTCCTTCACGGTGTAGTGTGTTACCAATTGTTTTCTTGGTGACTATCGTCCCAGCTGCCTTGAGATCATTGACAAGATCCTCCCGTGTAGTTCTGGGCTGATTCCTCACCGTTCTCATGATCATTGCAACTCCATGAGGTAAGATCTTGCATGGAGCCCCAGGCCAAAGGAGATTGACAGTTATTTTGTGTTTCTTCCATTTGCGAATAATCACACCAACTTTTGTCACCTTCTCACCAAGCTGCTTGGCGATGGTCTTGTAGCCCATTCCAGCCTTGTGTAGGTCTACAATCTTGTCCCTGACATCCTTGGAGAGCTCTTTGGTCTTGGCCATGGTGGAGAGTTTGGAATCTGATTGATTGATTGCTTCTGTGGACAGGTGTCTTTTATACAGGTAACAAGCTGAGATTAGGAGCACTCCCTTTAAGAGTGTGCTCCTAATCTCAGCTCGTTACCTGTATAAAAGACTCCTGGGAGCCAGAAATCTTTCTGATTGAGAGGGGGTCAAATACTTATTTCCCACATTAAAATGCAAATCAATTTATAACATTTTTGACATGTGTTTTAATGGATTCTTTTGTTGTTATTCTGTCTCACTGTTCAAATAAACCTACCATTAAAATTATAGACTGATCATTTCTTTGTCAGTGGGCAAACGTACAAAATCAGCAGGGGATCAAATACTTTTTTCCCTCACTGTATGTGAGGTTCCACTGTTAATACACTTCACCTCCAACCTACCAGGAATTGCTATTGTTGATGTTTTGATGTGGACGTGATGAATACAGCACAGTATACTATCAATATTTATTCAACTATTCTTTCTGCCGTTATTTACTTTTTGCAGTAATGGTAAAAAAACCAGCGAATGTTCTCTATGGAGGAAAAAATAAAACATCTAAAACCAACTATTTGCTGCAGACCAAATCTCCAGACTAAGCGAAGCAAATTAGCTTAAGCCCAGGTCGAGAGTGAGGTCCTGGGTTATGTGAAAGGCGAGGTACCCTTGATCCAGTCTCTCTCCATCCCCCTCACACCTCTTCTTTGCTTTCACACCACCATCCATTTGTATAATATACACCCCTGAGATGGAACTCGACTTGTGATTTTTAATGATAAGCCATTTTTTTTTTTTATCACCTTTGCTGTTTGGGAGGATTGTGCAGAAAATGCATTGATAGGTTTATTTCAGTGTTGGCCTAGCTGAGTGTGGATCCTGATGTGGACTGATGCTCAAGGCCCAGTGATGATGGGATGGTAGTAAATAACATTACAGCACTGGACCAACATCTCTGAACCTGCAGATCCATCATCAGCGTTTCTAGCTACTACGCTTTAACACACATGCGAACACACACACACACGATTGGAATATAACATCTAAGATGAGAAGCTGAAAATATTACTGAAACATGAGTTGAACATATGGTGACATATGGTGTACAAACACATATGCATACAACTGTCAAACCATTAAGTTAATAATTATCGAGAATAATGTCCTGATAACTATCCACACAAAGTCATTACATTCATCTCTGGGTTTCGGGCCAGCGCAGTTGATATTACTGAGCATCTGTCGATTGAAAGCATCTATGATAACATTCTGGTCATTTGTCAAATGACTTTATGTCACTATCATTAGAATGTGCAATAGCAATCTAAACAAACTAGATCAAATTATTATTATTTAGCGAATGCAAAGTCCCTGAGCCAAGCTCTTTATTATACAGTTTATTATATAGCTCCTTCCTATAACCCACAGAGGGATGCTGCCATGGTGTGTAGCCCTTTCCTGCAGTCATATTATCTAGTGGCCTCATGGGTGGAATGCTAATTTCATAATTAATAAACATATTGGCATTTGGTGTTTCTATGTCAAACAGTTTTGTTATATTTCAGTATTCTGTGATTTATATAAAGTGTAATATTGGGATGCAAACTCAAAATTGACCCTGATTTAGCCCACTGCAGTAAAACGGTTAAAGTGTCAGGTGTGTGTGTAGACAGACCACACCAGCTGCCAGCCGGCCTCTCCACAGCAGCTCGCTGAGCCCTTCAGAGCCTGCAGAGGGATTGGGATCGAGAAATCAATAAAGCCCTATCAGCCAAGCCAGCCAGACGAGCCCAGTGACATTTGGTCTGTGGCCTCCTTCGCCTGTGTTTCTGTGCCTGATATAACCGTCTTTAGAGCCCGGCCTACACTCTTAGAAAAAAGGGTTCCAAAAGGGTTATTTGGCTGTCCCCATAGGATAACCTTTTTTGGTTCCAGGCAGAACCCTTTTTGGTTCTAGGTAGAACCCTTTTGGTTTTCATGTAGAAACCTCTGTAAAAAGGGTTCTAGATGGAACCAAAAAGGGTTCTACCTGGAACCAAAAAGGGTTCTTCAAAGGGTTATCCTATGGGGACAGCCGAATAACCATTTAATGTTGTAGATAGCACCTTTTTTTCTAAGAGTGTAGCCTACTATCTTCCCGTCTGACATTCTCTTGACTCCCCATCTATTTTCTTCCCATTCTCCTTCTCTATACATATCTCTGTTCCAATGTCTCAGCATCTCTTGCTCTTCTTCACACTCTTTCTCCTGTCTCTTTTGTCTACCTCTCGATTTACCTTCTTTAAACTGCCCTCTGTTGAATACAGAGTCACAGTTTTGTGCTTGACCCTGAAATAAAGAGTCCTGCCCAGGTCAAATCAAAGTGAAGAAGTACTCTTTATTGTATGTTTGGTTTTCATATTCACACACTTGGTTCTATTTTGGCTCTAAAATTAATTCGTGTTTGAGCAAGACCCGGGACGTTTTTGCGTGATGATCAATTTCCAACCCAAGGTAAATGGCCTTTCTTTATGATTAATAAATGAAAGGCATTCTATCTGTTTCGGGCGGAGAGAGTGCCAGAGCAGCAGGGGCTCATAAACACAGCAGGAAGTTAGGGTAACACTTTATTTGGATAGTCCATCTGTAGATGCTCTACAGACTATGTACAGACTATAAGTAACATTTCAACTAACTATCTACTAACCTTAACCCTTATCCTAACCCTAAACTTAACCCTATCCCTAACTCTAACCCTTACCCTAACCCTTATTCTAAACCTTACCCTAACCCTAACCATAATCTTAGCTAGCAGTTGCTTATCAACAGATAGTTTGTTGATTGTATGACCACCTGTAGTCTGAGTAGAACTATGAGTGAGGCCTTATGAGTCATTGGTATTGTGCCCTGGAGTTGCCTTGTAAATTGTATTACAAAAGTCTTTAGGACCTTTGAACTTTTGATACTTTCTAATGTGATACTGTGTTTTGAATATTTCTGTCAATTTTATATAATAGTAGCTCCGCATATTCAGCTTGTTTTATATCTACTTTCATCTCTGTGAAAAAGCACAGGATATTGGATAACCTATCACGACGAAGGAGGTCATGGAGTTAATGGGTAATTTGCAACACTTAATTGAGATAAATTGTTTTAGTTAAAATTCATATTGAACGTAATTATCCTTTAAAGTTACTTCATAATTCTCTCGAATCACTGCCAGTGTTGTATTACAGAGGGAGTATTTTTCTATCTTTCGAGGCAGAAATAAAAACAGAACATTGGCATTTAATTTAATTAGGGTTAGCAGTGTGGTAACGGTTAGTGTTAGGCATTAGGGTTAGCAGTGTGGTAACGGTTAGGGTTAGGCATTAGGGTTAGCAGTGTGGTAACGGTTAGGGTTAGAGGCATTAGGGTTAGCAGTGTGGTAATGGTTAAGGTTAGGTGTTAGGGTTAGCAGTGTGGTAACGGTTAGGGTTAGAGGCATTAGGGTTAGCAGTGTGATAACGGTTAGGGTTAGGCATTAGGGTTAGCAGTGTGGTAACGGTTAGGGTTAGAGGCATTAGGGTTAGCAGTGTGGTAATGGTTAAGGTTAGGTGTTAGGGTTAGCAGTGTGGTAACGGTTAGGGTTAGAGGCATTAGGGTTAGCAGTGTGATAACGGTTAGGGTTAGGCATTAGGGTTAGCAGTGTGGTAACGGTTAGGGTTAGGTATTAGGGTTAGCAGTGTGGTAACGGTTAGGGTTAGAGGCAATATGTTTAGCAGTGTGGTAATGGTTAGGGTTAGGTATTAGGGTTAGCAGTGTGGTAACGGTTAGGGTTAGAGGCATTAGGGTTAGTAGTGTGGTAACGGTTAGGGTTAGGCATTAGGGTTAGCAGTGTGGTAACGGTTAGGGTTAGAGGCATTAGGGTTAGCAGTGTGGTTAAGGTTAGGGTAAAGCATTAGGGTTAGCAGTGTGGTAACGGTTAGGGTTAGGTATTAGGGTTACCAGTGTGGTAACTGTTAGGGTTAGGTAGTAGGGTTAGCAGTGTGGTAACGGTTAGGGTTAGAGGCATTAGGGTTAGCAGTGTGGTAACGGTTAGGGTTAGGTATTAGGGTTTGCAGTGTGGTAACGGTTAGGGTTAAGTATTACTGTTAGCAGTGTGGTAACGGTTAGGGTTAGGCATTAGGGTTAGCAGTGTGGTAATGGTTAGGGTTAGAGGCATTAGGGTTAGCAGTGTGGTAACTGTTAGGGTTAGGCATTAGGGTTAGCAGTGTGGTAACGGTTAGGGTTATGGCATTAGGGTTAGCAGTGTGGTAACGGTTAGGGTTAGGCATTAGGGTTAGCAGTGTGGTAACGGTTAGGGTTAGGCATTAGGGTTAGCAGTGTGGTAACGGTTAGGGTTAGGCATTAGGGTTAGCAGTGTGGTAACGGTTAGGGTTAGGCATTAGGGTTAGCAGTGTGGTTAAGGTTAGGGTTAGGCATTAGGGTTAGCAGTGTAGTTAAGGTTAGGGTTAGAGGCATTATGGTTAGCAGTGTGGTAACGGTTAGGGTTAGGCATTAGGGTTAGCAGTGTGGTAATGGTTAGGGTTAGGCATTAGGGTTAGCAGTGTGGTAACTGTTACGGTTAGGCATTAGGGTTAGCAGTGTGGTAACGGTTAGGGTTAGAGGCATTAGGGTTAGCAGTGTGGTAACGGTTAGGGTTAGGCATTAGGGTTAGCAGTGTGGTTAAGGTTAGGGTTAGGCATTAGGGTTAGCAGTGTAGTTAAGGTTAGGGTTAGGCATTAGGGTTAGCAGTGTGGTAACGGTTAGGGTTAGGCATTAGGGTTAGCAGTGTGGTAATGGTTAGGGTTATGGCATTAGGGTTAGCAGTGTGGTAACTGTTACGGTTAGGCATTAGGGTTAGCAGTGTGGTAACGGTTAGGGTTAGAGGCATTAGGGTTAGCAGTGTGGTAACGGTTAGGGTTAGGCATTAGGGTTAGCAGTGTGGTAACGGTTAGGGTTAGGCATTAGGGTTAGCAGTGTGGTAACGGTTAGGGTTAGGCATTAGGGTTAGCAGTGTGGTAACGGTTAGGGTTAGGTTTAAAATCTGATT
>NC_140002.1:7209854-7272354 GCF_964263955.1 Coregonus lavaretus | reverse complement strand
TGCTCCAATGTTATGCTTCTCTGTTTCACTGTGGATACTGGGACAGTGAAGGTTGTTTGTTGTTGTTACACATCACACTGAAAAATATAACAGCCATTAGGCAGCAGTACGTGTATTATTTACTCACTGTTTCCCTGTTGATAATGTTTACTGCTTTTCATTGCTTGGTCTGGGATGGGGAAGGCTGTGTCTTGCTGTCTACCTGTGGGGAAATATACTCCAATAAACAGCATCCATTGAGTCCTTACTGTCTACAAGAACGTATGCATGACTGGCTGAGGGGGCAATGCCCCTACTCCTCTCTACCCCTCTCAAGATAATTTCAGATTTTGACAGGGACAGTAAAACACAGTAATTATCGGCCTTATGCTTCTATCAATAGGTCCAGGCTAGTTAGAGAGATGCTTATGCATGAGCAGTGAACATGTAGAAATGTTCTGCCATCTCACATTAGAGCGCCAGAGATCCCCAGCAGACACTGCCATGCATGCTTAATCCAAATTAGACAGGTGTTCAATCGCCACATTACACTTGATCACCGTTTCGCTGCAAGCCAGCGACAGAAGATGCTCACATAAGTAGTAATGCTCAAATGTCAGTGAAGACGTATTTGTTTACCTTCCTGTGTGAAGAGCGGTGGGGTGGAACATTATATCGCCTGCTGAAGATGCAAGGATTAGGTACAGATGTAGGATCTTAATTTGAGCCAGTTTTCTACAGCAGGAAAATTATCCTACAGCAACATGAAATGTAAATTATTATGTGGATTATAATTAATGGACATTTTTTTAGTTGTTCATACACTTTTCGTGAGGGAAAATAAAGTCTTGAATTTCAAAGTGGAAATTATAAACTTCAGAAGCCTTTTTAAACCTCAAATACACTACAAGTTTTACATTTCCTGCATTGCAAAAGGGTGATCAAATTAAGATCCTATATTTGTTATGTACTATAAATAGGATGGAGTCTAATTTTAATACAGCATTATGACCTCAAATGGTAGTTACAAGACTGTCACCACCGTTATCAACAGCACCTAAACACACAGAAATAGACTAAAGTGTTTCTTTGCAGATTTTTTCTAAAACCACAAACGATTCAGCATGATATTGAAGGGTTCAGTTGTGGACAGCAAAAAAGTATTATTCTATCAAATGATGACTGAAGACCAGCTGTCCTCCAAGAACCGTTTTAAATGGTTAAGTATTATGGACAAGATTAGTCAGGGTGAAGGGGATTGGTATAACAGTCCCTTATCTAGAGAAAACTGTACAAAACCCACGCTTTACTATAGCTTTCTTATGGATGGCGACAAGGTGGAGGAGGACGTATAGGAAAGAGCTTAAGGCTTCTCCCCCCCAACACCTTATTTCCGCTGTTTCCCCCACACAGAAATACTCTTTCAACACTTTGTCAACCAATCATTTTGATGCCAATAGGAAGAGATTGCAGCCTGCCATCCACTCAATAGTATTGATGTAAGCCTTTGGCTCTTGGCCCATTGCCTGTGACAAGCTGGAGATATGATTGTGGGGCGCTCTAGAAATGCCTATGGAATCCTGGCTCAGGCTTTTGTCGTATTTGGTTGTGACCTTACTCTAGTGTTTCAACAAGGAGTGTAGCTGATGGGAATACAATACATCACCAGGCATCTCCTTTCTCTCCGAACACACCCAGGTGGCATACTGTACATCCTTGAACACACACGCAAACACATATGCACACACACGTGCACACCACACTCGGACACACAGAATACCCACACAGAGCCATTACACAAGTAAAAAAGAACTGGTCGGCAAACTACCCCACAGCACAACTCCATTGCTTGTTTTGAAATGGATACAAACAAGAGAACAACTTTGTTTTTCCCTGTCTTCACTTCTGATTAACATTGAACAACATCCCGGGTCAGGCCCATTTCCCGACCCCCCTTTGATTAAAACAACGCTCGCTAAAACAATCCAAACAGAGCTAACAGAACTAACATGGCTGATTATTTGAATAGCTTTCATCTCCTGAATGATGGAGCACAACAAAGCACAGCCTGTTCTGCTGCAGCCTGCAGCACAGCGGGAGGTCTGTGAAGCCGCCAGGCTGACCGACCGATTGCTTCTTCCCATTCAGCCAGCCCAATCCGACGCCCCCATCTTCCAACACAGACGGGGTGAAGTTACAACTCACCACCAGGGTGTGTCCTAAATGGCCCCCTTCTCCCTACCCTTCTCCCTACGTTGACCACTGTCCCTAGGGGCCCTGGTCAAAAGTAGAGCACTTAGGGAATAGGGTGCTTTTTGGGATGAGGCCCCAGCCTGTAGATTGCATTTAAAAATGACTCACCCAGGGTCAGTCGAGTTTAGAGACAAGCAATTGAGAGGCCATTGCCGCTCCTCGCGATTCCTGATAATGATCAATCGGACACGTCACACGTCAGACAAATTAGGACAGCAGCGCTGGATGGAAGTTTAACTTCTCCCCCTCTTCTGTTCTTCTTCTCTCAGCGCCGGAGCTTTCAGCATTTGATTGCTCTCTTATCGTTCTGGTTGGTTTGATGTCTGGCTGTGGTTATTGCATTAGCCATCAAAGCTGCTTTTCACTGTGCCCTGTGCCCACAGTGTGGACTCTTTTCTTAAGTGTCTGTCTTATTGCTTGGTGATCTTTGACCGCTTGTGTCTAAAGCCATTAGCTCAGTTAAACAAACACTTGGCTTTGGAGGAAGAGATAAGTTTCAGGCACAGTTCATGCCCTGCAGACCTCAGCCAACCGCTTGCAGGGCCACCCGGGTTCACAGCGTGAAGCGGAGGTCTAAAAGGCTCCTGACACTGTACACAAGCCAGTATGTACATGATGCTGAAGTACTGTGCAGTATATTGACAACACTGTACATTTACATTTACGTCATTTAGCAGACGCTCTTATCCAGAGCGACTTACAGTTAGTGAGTGCATACATTATTATTTTAATTTTTCATACTGGACCCCCGTGGGAATCGAACCCACAACCCTGGCGTTGCAAACACCATGCTCTACCAACTGAGCTACATCCCTGCCGGCCATTCCCTCCCCTACCCTGGGCCAATTGTGCACCGCCCCATGGGTCTCCCGGTCGCGGCCGGCTACGACAGAGCCTGGATTTGAACCAGCCTTAGACCACTGACCACTCGGGAGGTTACATCATACCACTACACTGTAATGTCATTGTATAGCTACATCATATTGGTTTACTCTTATTATTCTAAGTATGAATCGCTTGTATGTTTTACACGCAAACCGGACCTCTTCTGTTTTGTCTGTATTTTTCCTACTTCCAGGAATGTAATCGTTTTAATGTCATATTAAACAATGTTGAGCAATATTCTGTACTGAAACTGAATACACTGAGTATATAAAACATTAAGAACGATTGTACAAAAACTAACAGGGCTGAGCTTGCATTATGCACTTTTTATCTGTAATTAAAAAGATACTCATAAAGTATGTCATTACTATTGTGTTGATTGATTATTTCCAGTCAATCATTTTGGACAAAAAATTCCTAGGTAGCCTAGTTAACCAAATTTGATCACATTCACATTTTCCTAGAACAAAAATAAATGGGCCTATTTTAGGCTATAAATACAAAGCTAAGGCTTTTGAAACATGACGTTAAGTTTCCCCTGGCCCAGATTGGACCAGAGTGCATATGCTTCTCCAGGCTACCTGCAGCTGTGGTTGTTATCAGTAGGCTACAGTTGATCAGACTGAAGCACAGACTAACTGTGCACATTGACAAATTGAGGCATTATTATTAAATTTTTTTGGGTGGTGGGTATGGACTTGACAGCTTGTCAAGGTGAATTCACTTATACCCACTTTTTAATTCGCAATTTGCTTTTACCACATGTAAAGATTTGCATGATATTGATAATAAGGAAGCCTGGTTTGTTGTAATGTTGTAAGGTAGGCCTACTGTACTTTTATATTGGTATGAGAGGGTTAATCGTTCATTTTTCATAGGCTAACGTTACTTGATGAAGACATACTGTTATATCAACTCTGTGCTTTTGTCTTGAAGCTCAAATGTAATGAGTGTAGCCTACAGATGAGAAAATAAACCCTTTAATTGTCTGCACATACAGTTGAAGTCGGAAGTTTACATACACCTTAGCCAAATACATTTAAACTCAGTTTTTCACAATTCCTAACATTTAATCCTAGTAAAAATTCCCTGTCTTAGGTCAGTTAGGATCACCACTTTATTTTAAGAATGTGAAATGTTAGAATAACAGACCCAGTGGGTCAGAAGTTTACATACACTCAATTAGTATTTGGTAGCATTGCCTTTAAATTGTTTAACTTGGGTCAAACGTTTCGGGTAGCCTTCCACAAGCTTGCCACAATACGTTGAGTGAATTTTGGCCCGTTCCTCCTGACAGAGCTGGTGTAACTGAGTCAGGTTTGTAGGCCTCCTTGCTCGCACACGCTTTTTCAGTTCTGCCCACACATTTTCTATAGGATTGAGGTCAGGGCTTTGTGATGGCCACTCCAATACCTTGACTTTGTTGTCCTTAAGCCATTTTGCCACAACTTTGGAAGTATGCTTGGGGTCATTGTCCATTTGGAAGAACCATTTGCGACCAAGCTTGAACTTCCTGACTGATGTCTTGAGATGTTGCTTCAATATATCCACATAATTTTCCTTCCTCATGATGCCATCTATTTTGTGAAGTGCACCAGTCCCTCCTGCAGCAAAGCACCCCCACAGCATGATGCTGCCACCACCGTACTTCACGGTTGGGATGGTGTTCTTCGGCTTGCAAGAACCCCCTTTTTCCTCCAAACATAACGATGGTCATTATGGCCAAACAGTTCTATTTTTGTTTCATCAGACCAGAGGACATTTCTCTAAAAAGTACGACCTTTGTCCCCATGTGCAGTTGCAAACCGTAGTCTGGCTTTTTGGAGCAGTGGCATCTTCCTTGCTGAGTGACCTTTCAGGTTATGTCGATATACAGTGGGGAAAACAAGTATTTGATACACTGCCGATTTTGCAGGTTTTCCTACTTACAAAGCATGTAGAGGTCTGTAATTTTTATCATAGGTACACTTCAACTGTGAGAGACGGAATCAAAAAAATCCAGAAAATCACGTTGTATGATTTTTAAGTAATTAATTTGCATTTTATTGCATGACATAAGTATTTGATCACCTACCAACCAGTAAGAATTCCGGCTCTCACAGACCTGTTAGTTTTTCTTCAAGAATCCCTCCTGTTCTCCACTCATTACCTGTATTAACTGCACCTGTTTGAACTCGTTACCTGTATAAAAGACACCTGTCCACACACTCAATCAAACAGACTCCAACCTCTCCACAATGGCCAAGACCAGAGAGCTGTGTAAGGACATCAGGGATAAAATTGGAGACCTGCACAAGAATGGGATGGGCTACAGATATCAGAAAATGGAAGAAGTTCAAGATGACGGTCAATCACCCTCGGTCTGGGGCTCCATGCAAGATCTCACCTCGTGGGGCATCAATGATCATGAGGAAGGTGAGGGATCAGCCCAGAACTACACGGCAGGACCTGGTCAATGACCTGAAGAGAGCTGGGACCACAGTCTCAAAGAAAACCATTAGTAACACACTACGCCGTCATGGATTAAAATCCTGCAGCGCACGCAAGGTCCCCCTGCTCAAGCCAGCGCATGTCCAGGCCCGTCTGAAGTTTGCCAATGACCATCTGGATGATCCAGAGGAGGAATGGGAGAAGGTCATGTCGTCGGATGAGACAAAAATATAGCTTTTTGGTCTAAACTCCACTCGCCGTGTTTGGAGGAAGAAGAAGGATGAGTACAACCCCAAGAACACCATCCCAACCATGAAGCATGGAGGTGGAAACATCATTCTTTGGGGATGCTTTTCTGCAAAGGGGACAGGACGACTGCACCGTATTGAGGGGAGGATAGATGGGGCCATGTATCGCGAGATCTTGGCCAACAACCTTCTTCCCTCAGTAAGAGCATTGAAGATGGGTCGTGGCTGGGTCTTCCAGCATGACAACGACCCAAAACACACAGCCAGGGAAACTAAGGAGTGGCTCCGTAAGAAGCATCTCAAGGTCCTGGAGTGGCCTAGCCAGTCTCCAGACCTGAACCCAATAAAAAATATTTGGAGGGAGCTGAAACTCCGTATTGCCCAGCGACAGCCCCGAAACCTGAAGGATCTGGAGAAGGTCTGTATGGAGGAGTGGGCCAAAATCCCTGCTGCAGTGTGTGCAAACCTGGTCAAGACCTACAGGAAACATATGATCTCTGTAATTGCAAACAAAGGTTTCTGTACCAAATATTAAGTTCTGCTTTTCTGATGTATCAAATACTTATGTCATGCAATAAAATGCAAATTAATTACTTAAAAATCATACAATGTGATATTCTGGATTTTTGTTTTAGATTCCGTCTCTCACAGTTGAAGTGTACCTATGATAAATAATTACAGACCTTTACATGCTTTGTAAGTAGGAAAACCTGCAAAATCGGCAGTGTATCAAATACTTGTTCTCCCCACTGTAGGACTCGTTTTACTGTGGATATAGATACTTTTGAACCCGTTTCCTCCAGCATCTTCCCAAGGTCCTTTACTGTTGTTCTGGGATTGATTTGCACTTTTCGCACCAAAGTACGTTCATTTCTAGGAGACAGAACGCATCTCCTTCCTGAGCAGTATGACGGCTGTGTGGTCCCATGGTGTTTATACTTGCGTACTATTTTTTGTACAGATGAACGCGGTACCTTCAGGTGTTTGGATATTGCTCCCAATGATGAACCAGACTTGTGGAGGTCTACACGTTTATTTTTCTGAGGTCTTGGCTGATTTATTTTGATTTTCCCATGATGTCAAGCAAAGAGGCACTCAGTTTGAAGGTAGGCCTTGAAATACATTCACAGGTACACCTCCAGTTGACTCAAATTCTGTCAATTAGCCTATCAGAAGCTGTTTAAAGGCACAGTCAACTTAGTGTATGTAAACTTCTGACCCACTGGAATTGTGATACAGTGAATTATAAGTGAAATAATCTGTCTGTAAACAATTGTTGGAAAAATTACTTGTGTCATGCACAAAGTAGATGTCCTAACCGACTTGCCAAAACTATAGTTTGTTAACAAGACATTTGTGGAGTGGTTGAAAAACGAGTTTTAATGACTCCAACCTAAGTGTATGTAAACTTCCGACTTCAACTGTACATGCTTGTGAATTGTTGCATTATTCAAGAGTGTAATATGGTTTGGTTGTGTTATTCAATAATTTATTATGTTTTAGAAGAAAAGTTTCAGTCATTGTTGATGTCAGCGCGTGCTGTAGGTGGGTGCAGTGGTGGAATCAAACGCAGGACACAGACGGATAGTCCAACAGACTTTAGTGATCGCCAAACACGGCAATAGGTCAACTCTTGCCCGAAGGCGAAATACGCACGAAGGCGAACAAAACAAAAGCGCACAAACAGGTGCGTAAATACTCCAACAGTGGAGGGAAGCTCAACCGAGCGAAATACAGGAAACACGCCCTATACACGAATGACAAAAATCAATAACACACAACACTAGACAAACACAACGAGAAACTTATAGAACACTAATTAGGCTAAACAAGAACAGGTGTGACAACATACAGACAAAAGCAAACGAACATGAAACATACAACGGTGGCAGCTAGTATTCCGGAGACAACGAACGCCGAAGCCTGCCCGAACAAGGGAGAGAGGCAGCCTCGGCCGAAACCGTGACAGTACCCCCCCCTTGACGCGCGGCTCCAGACGTGCGCCGACTCCGGCCTCGGGGACGACCCGGAGGACGCGGAGCAGGGTGCGTCGGGTGCCCACGATGGAATTCCGTCAGGAGAGACGGGTCCAAGATGTCTCTCCTCGGCACCCAGCACCGCTCCTCCGGACCGTACCCCTCCCACTCCACTAGATACTGGAGACCCCCCATCCGACATCTCGAATCCAAGATGGACCTCACAGTGTACGCCGGTGCCCCCTCGATGTCCAATGGGGGCGGAGGAGTCTCCCTGATCTCACTTTCTTGGAGTGGGCCAGCTACCACCGGCCTGAGAAGGGACACATGGAACGAGGGGTTAATACTTTTATATTCAACAGGCAGTTATAATTTGTAACACACCTCGTTCAACCTTCCCAGGACTTTAAATGGCCCTACAAACCGCCGACCCAGTTTCCGACAGGGCAGGCGGAGGGGCAGGTTTCTGGTAGAGAGCCAGACTCGATCACCAGGTGCGTACACCGGTCCCTCACTGCGGTGGAGATCGGCGCTCGCCTTATGACGTCGGAGGGCCCGCTGCAGGTGGACGTGTGCAGCGTTCCATGTCTCCTCCGAGCGCCGCGCCCACTCATCCACCGCAGGAGCCTCGATCTGGCTCTGCTGCCAAGGTGCCAGAACCGGCTGGTAACCCAGCACACACTGAAAAGGGGTTAGGTTAGTGGAGGAATGGCGTAGGGAATTCTGGGCCATCTCGGCCCAGGGAACGTACCTTGCCCACTCCTCCGGCCGGTCCTGGCAGTATGTTCTAAGAAACCTACCCACATCCTGGTTCACGCGTTCCACCTGCCCATTACTCTCCGGGCGGTAACCCGAGGTGAGGCTCACCGAGACCCCCAACCGCTCCATAAAGGCTCTCCAGACCCTGGAGGTAAATTGGGGACCCCGATCAGACACAATATCCTCGGGTACCCCGTAGTGCCGGAACACATGGGTGAATAGTGCTTCGGCGGTTTGCAGGGCAGTAGGAAGGCCCGGCATGGGGAGCAAACGACAGGCCTTAGAAAGCCGGTCCACAACGACCAGTATAGTGGTGTTCCCCTGTGAAGGAGGAAGGTCAGTAATGAAATCCACCGAGAGGTGAGACCATGGTCGTTGTGGAACGGGCAGGGGTAGTAACTTACCCCTAGGCAGATGTCTAGGCGCCTTACACTGGGCGCACACCGAGCAGGAGGAAACATAAACCCTCACATCCTTCGCCAACGTGGGCCACCAGTACTTGGCACTAAGACAGTGCACTGTCCGGCCGATACCAGGATGTCCAGAGGAGGGTGACGTGTGAGCCCAATAGATCAATCGATCCCGAACCTCGAGCGGAACGTACTTCCGACCCTCAGGGCATTGCGGTGGACTAGGGTCGGTGCGTAACGCCCGCTCGAGTTCAGCATCGACCTCCCACACTACCGGTGCCACCAGACACGACTCCGGCAGTATGGGAGTGGGCTCCACGGACCTCTCCTCCGTGTCATACCGCCGAGACAGCGCATCTGCCTTACCGTTCTGTGACCCAGGGATGTACGTGATCTTAAATGTAAACCTGGTCAAGAACATATTCCATCTTGCCTGGCGAGGGTTCAGCCTCCTCGCTGCCCGGATGTACTCCAGGTTACGGTGGTCCGTCAAAATGAGGAAAGGGTGTTGAGCCCCCTCAAGCCAGTGCCTCCACACCTTTAGGGCCTGTACCACGGCTAACAGCTCCCTGTCCCCTACGTCATAGTTCCGCTCCGCCGGACTGAGCTTCTTAGAATAAAAAGCACAGGGGCGGAGTTTAGGTGGCGCGCCAGACCGTTGTGAAAGCACGGCTCCTAGACCGGCCTCTGACGCGTCCACCTCTACCTGGAACGGCAAAGAGGGATCCGGATGCGCCAGCACCGGGGCCGAGGTAAACAGGTCCTTCAGCCTCCCAAACGCCCTGTCCGCCTCGGCCGACCACTGCAGACGCACCGGACCCCCCTTCAAAAGAGACGTGATGGGAGCTGCCACCTGTCCAAAACCCCGGATAAACCTCCTGTAGTAATTTGCAAACCCCAAAAACTGCTGCACCTCCTTCACAGTGGTTGGTGTTTGCCAATTACGCACGGCCGACACCCGGTCTACCTCCATCTTCACCCCTGACGCAGACAACTGATACCCCAAAAAGGAGACCGACTCCTGGAAAAACAGACACTTCTCTGCCTTCACATACAGGTCGTGCTCCACCAGCCTCCGCAACACTCGGCGCACCAGGGCCACATGCTCGACACGGGTAGGCGAGTACACGAGAATGTCATCTATGTACACAACCACCCCCTGCCCCTGCATGTCCCTGAAGATCTCATCCACGAATGATTGGAAAACTGACGGAGCGTTCATCAACCCGTATGGCATGACCAGATACTCGTAATGGCCCGAGGTGGTACTAAAGGCTGTCTTCCATTCATCGCCCTCCCTGATGCGCACCAAGTTGTACGCGCTCCTGAGATCTAATTTAGTGAAGAAGCGCGCCCCATGCAATGACTCAGTCATGGTCGCAATCAGCGGGAGTGGATAACTGTACTTCACCGTAATCTGATTGAGACCACGGTAATCGATGCACGGGCGCAAACCACCATCCTTCTTCTTCACAAAAAAGAAACTCGAGGACGCAGGGGAAGTGGAAGGCCGTATGTATCCTTGTCTCAGAGATTCGTCTATGTAGGTCTCCATAGCTTTTTTCTCCTCTTGAGACAGAGGATACACATGGCTCCGTGGGAGCGCAGCTCCTGCCTGGAGGTCTATCGCACAATCTCCCTGCCTATGGGGCGGCAACTGCGTCGCCCTCGACTTACTAAACGCAATAGCCAAATCCCCATACTCAGGGGGAACGTGCAATGCGGGCACCTGGTTTGGACTCTCCACCGAGGTAGCCCCTACGGAAACGCCTAAACATCTACCCACACACTGGGCAGACCACTCCATCAGAGCCCTCTCCTGCCACGAAATAGATGGGTTATGGGTACTCAACCAGGGCATGCCCAGCACCACCGGATACGCAGGAGAGTCAATCAGGAATAGCTGAATCATCTCCTGATGACCCCCCTGCGCACACATCCTAAGTGGCGCAGTGACCTCCCTGATCAAGCCCGCACCCAACGGACGACTATCTAGGGCATGAACGGGGAAAGGGACATCAACAGGAAGAAGGGGAATCCCTAAAGCTAAACAAAACTTCTTATCAATAAAATTCCCAGCCGCGCCTGAATCTACCAGCGCCTTATGCTGGGAATGAGGTGCTACCTGTGGAAAACGCACAGGTATACAGAAATGTGCAACAGAGAGCTCTGGGTGAGTGGGGCGCCTACTCACCTGGAAGGAATCCCCAGTGCGGGACCTGTCGTCCTCTCCCCTAGGAGGCCATCCCCAGCACCTAGCCGCGGTGTGTCCTCCCCGACCACAGTTGGTGCAGGGGATGGACCCCCTAGTAAGCCGACCCCTCCTCTCTCTAGCGCCAGCACCCCCGAGCTCCATGGGGCACGGCTCGGAGGCGCTGGAGGGTGAAATGGACGGACCCCCCTCGGGACGTCCGCGGGTAGCTAGCAGGTTATCCAGCCTGATGGACATGTCGACCAACTGGTCGAACGTGAGGCTGGTGTCCCTACAGGCCAGCTCCCGACGGACGTCCTCTCGTAGACTACATCTGTAGTGATCGACGAGAGCCCGATCATTCCACCCTGCATCTGCCGCTAGAGTACGGAATTCGAGGGCGAACTCCTGAGCACTCCTCCTCCCCTGCCGGAGGAAGACCAGACGCTCCCCCGCCGCTTTCCCCTCCGGGGGATGGTCAAACACCGCCCTGAAGCGGCGGGAGAACTCCTCGTAGGTTATGGTGTCCGCGTCGATCCTCCTCCACTCCGCGTTGGCCCATTCCAACGCCTTCCCGGACAGGCAGGAGATCAGGGCGGACACGCTCTCATGTCCCGAGGGCGCCGGGTGCACGGTGGCCAGGTACAGCTCCACCTGTAGAAGGAAACCCTGGCACCCAGCCGCGGTTCCATCGTAAGCCCTCGGGAGCGAGAGTCGGACTCCTCGGGGTTCCGGTGCGGGAATAGGCTGACTGGCCGATGGTGCTGGCAGGGCGGGTGGCGGTGGAGGCGTCCCCCAGCCTCGGATGGTGGTGATCACCTCCTGCAGTGCGGTCCCCATCTGCAGGATCTGGTCACCTTGTTCCCGGACCCTGTCCTCCAGCGTCGCCTGGGCTGCTGCGGCTCCTGCTGATTCCATTTAAAAGGTGTGTTATTCTGTCAGCGCGTGCTGTAGGTGGGTGCAGTGGTGGAATCAAACGCAGGACACAGACGGATAGTCCAACAGACTTTAGTGATCGCCAAACACGGCAATAGGTCAACTCTTGCCCGAAGGTGAAATACGCACGAAGGCGAACAAAACAAAAGCGCACAAACAGGTGCGTAAATACTCCAACAGTGGAGGGAAGCTCAACCGAGCGAAATACAGGAAACACGCCCTATACACGAATGACAAAAATCAATAACACACAACACTAGACAAACACAACGAGAAACTTATAGAACACTAATTAGGCTAAACAAGAACAGGTGTGACAACATACAGACAAAAGCAAACAAACATGAAACATACAACGGTGGCAGCTAGTATTCCGGAGACAACGAACGCCGAAGCCTGCCCGAACAAGGGAGAGAGGCAGCCTCGGCCGAAACCGTGACAGTTGAATAGTCTGTGCATACTGGCTAGTGGCTATTGGGATATTTATGGTCAATTTGACCAAGAATGTCGTGTTGACGGCCACAATGAAAGGTAAGGCGAGGATGTCATGCTGACCTTTCATTTACACTATTTAGTAACTGTGATGTGCTAGATGCCTTGCTTAAGATTGATAGAAAGAAAATCCACTGTGGCTGATATGCTTGATCCATTTTTGCTGCAGCTCTCTGCCCCCTTGATTGCTGAATCATTAACCCATATTTTTAACCTGACGATTATATCTGGTACTATCCCCAAGGTTTGGAATGTGGCCCATGTACTCTCCCTTCACAAATGTGGTGACCCTTGTGACTTAAATAATTATCGCCCTATTTCTAAACTTTCTTGCCTAGCTAAAATATTTGAATCCTTGATCAATTCTCAGCTAAGATCTATCTTATCTTTAGACCAGGTCGTAGCACTATCTCTGCTGCATCCCTAGTTATAAATGATGTGGTTAACTGTATGGATAAAAGGCAACATTGTGCTGCCCTCTTCATTGACCTGTCAAAGGATTCCGATATGGTTGATCACCCACTGCTAATTCAGAGACTTTCCTCAATTGGAAACCAGCATGTAACTGGTTTAAAAATTACTTAACTCAATGTGTATCTACTGATGGTGTTAAATCAGGTTTCCTGGATATTACGAAAGGTGTCCCGCAGAGGGCGATTCTGGGACCTGTACTATATACTGTTTACATTAACAATGTTGACTTGTCTGTAGAATATTGCAACCTGCACTTGTATGCCGATGATACTGGTCAACCGTTGCCCCCACGGTTGACCAGGTTCTATCTGAACTACAGTCTGCCTTCATTGTATTACAGAAAAATTTTATTGACCTGAAATTAGTATTGAATGCAGGTAAAATGAAGAATATGTTGTTTTCTAGAGCGCATAAAAATAACTCTGTTCTTAAATAAAATATTCTTAAATGTGATGTGTTGGTGCCTCTAGGGCATTTCAGAAAGCTGATTGAGGACCTTATTACTGATGAATGTGTTTATTTTTTATGACCGTGTTTTTCTTTCTGCTTGAATTTTGTATTTATATTCTGATGTGTGTGAAAGAGACCTTGGTCTCAGTATGACTACCTGATAAAATAAAGGTTAAATAAAATACAATAAATGTGATTTGAAAAGTAGAATACTCTTTCGCCACACTGCTCCTCTCCTTCATATCTTGTAGTGGGAATAGGGCCTAAACTGTGCCACTTATGTTGTAAAGTCATGCAGGGCACATATAACTGCCTGAGAAACTTTCATTCCCACTTCTTCTTAATCAGGCCTAGGCTGTTAAGTGTTTTGCCAGCCAGGTGTGATGTGGCCATGCCCCAGGCCTCCCTTGACAGCACTTTATTTGTTACAGTTTTGTTATTAACGACCCTTCTAACAATCCCCATCCTTCTCAGTTCTCTCTTGAACACCTCCGTCCTCCCCCCCCCCCCGTCCTCACGGTCACGTGCTCACCTCATTAAGTTGATTCCTCCCCACAGATTCATTACGTGAAAGTAGTATTTGCTGTGTGGAAATGGATGCCCTGTCCCGGATAGAAATGTCCCCAGCTCCTCCATTAGTCCCCTGTATTATAAATATCTCACCTATGAAAATAGAAAAGGTATTTTGGTTGCTGTTCATGCTGGTGAGCTGGTGAACATTCAAGGATAGTGCGACTGGAGAGCCACTACAGCCTAGCGGTCCCTGCCTGCCAGCGCCCTGGTCCCAGACCAGATCTCTGAACTTCCTCCGCTGTGTATGATGAACAATACACGCCCACAGTTACTGTTCAGACAAAATGGCCGTGGCGTTGTAGTATTGTGGTTCAGCAGGGACGTGATGGGACAGCTTTACTGTGCACATTGCTTTTAAGGCTATCAGACCCTGCTTTTATGGACCATTGTGCCATCTTCCTGTTTGTCACATCGTATGCTAAAACCTCTCTCAGTGGCTGTGAGGCAGTCAGCCCACATACTGTTCACACCAGACCCAGGCTGGGTCCCAAATGGCATCGTGTTTCCTTTATAGTGCACTACTTTTGACCAGAGCCCTATGGCCACACTGCATATTTATTTATATACTGGATTCTTGATATAGCTCACTTAATAAATATACTGCTGTACATATAGCTTATGTAAATTCCCCCGGTGTACATATGTATAGATTGTAGTTTGATACTGTCACAGTGCTATTTGGGTTGTTAATTGGATTCGTCCCACCGTTCTTAATTTCTTGCCTTTCTTTTTTGCATTTTTCTTTACATGTTAGCTGTTTGACGTTTGACTGCATTGATAGGAGCTAGTAGCATAAGCATTTCGCTGCACCGCTAAAACACCCGCTAAACTGTGTACACAACCAATAAACTTTGATTTGATTTAGTAGTGCACTATGTAGGGAATAGGGTGCCATTTGGGATTCAGCCCTGGTGTTTTCCCCTGGTGTCTTCCCGACACAGGCTGCCACTGATCCACCTCATGCCAAGACCCTGGAGCTTTCTCTCCCTCAGAGATGGATTCATCCTTGTCTGTCACTTGTACATATGCCCTCGCAATCAGTGGGAAAAACAAAATAATCCCCTTTGAAAAGAGAGTGTGCTGTGTATTCATGGTTAAGATACTTTGACATGGTTGTCACAACACTGGAATCGCTCGTCTCCTCGTCTCCTTTTCATTCTACGCTCCTCTCCAGCACAATAGAGCCAACTGGGTTTAGCTTTCAATTGCTTGTTGGCCTTCGTATGTCGGAGATTTAATTGAAATTCGAGATATGTATGGAAAATGTTGCTTTGAATTCAATCTCTTTCAGTGTGAGTGTAATAATGCCTTCCTATTTCTGCCAGCAGAGAAGAGACTTCTAATGTGTCTAAATCAGACATATTTAATTGAAAACAAATGTTTATTTTGCGATGTCAACCCCAAGATACTGTACATTTTTTAAACTGTACATTTTATTTTGTTCAAGCTCTCTGTCTCTGTCTCTGTCTCTGTCTCTGTCTCTGTCTCTGTCTCTGTCTCTGTCTCTGTCTCTGTCTCTGTGTCTGTCTCTGTCTCTGTCTCTGTGTCTGTCTCTGTCTCTGTCTCTGTCTCTGTCTCTGTCTCTGTCTCTCTCTCTCTCTCTCTCTCTCTCTCTCTCTCTCTCTCTCTCTCTCTCTCTCTCTCTCTCTCTCTCTCTCTCTCTCTCTCTCTCTCTCTCTCTCTGTCTCGCTCTCTCTGTCTCACTCTCTTTCTCTAAGCCATAGGGACATTCTGTAGCTCTACTCTACTGGTTGCATTTAACCAGTGTTTATCTCTTGTCTTATATCTGCCCATCTCCATATATGCTTTATAGCTTTTCATAATGCACTTGTTTAAAAGCTCTTGGCAAACACCGCGAGAGGTTTCAAGTGACAAATGAATTAATTTGGCCCATCCCCTTTATTTCGCTCATCAGTTTAATGGCAGTATAAAAACATATGGCTGCTAGAGATGCTGGGTGCAACTTTGAAAACTTTGCTTATTAAATATATTACATTCCTGTCAGGCCCTAGATTCAATTATGAGCAGACAGGGTAAAAAATAATTAACGTCTCACAACTCAGTTGTGTTGTAGACTGCAATCTGCTAATGCTAATGCAGTCACTGTGTGCCAGCATCCCTTAGTGAGTAACTTATTTTATCCACGGTGGAAATACCTCTCTCTCTCTCTCTCTCTCTCTTTCTATCTCTCGCTCTTCCTCCCTGCCCCACTCCCCTCTCTCTCTCTCTCTCTCTCTCTCTCTCTCTCTCTCTCTCTCTCTCTCTCTCTCTCTCTCTCTCTCTCTCTCTCTCTCTCTCTCTCTCTCTCTCTCTCTCTCTCTGTCTCCTTCCTAATGAGTTTAGAAGGGGATTTGAGCGACTCTGTCAAGCTTCCCTCTACATTTCCTGGCCTGTGTGAAATTGGTTCAGGGCTTAACTAGCATGAGAACCAGGGAAAAATATGCATTACCTACAGGCAAAGTGACCTGAGGTAGAATTGTATATATACTATATATTTTTTCACTGTTTAAATGAGGTGAGCATTTTCTAAATGCCTTGAGGCTGTAGCTTAGCTCCAAGCAGATATTAGGTTATAAGATAGCAAGCATTGGAGAGGGCCAAAGGGTATCTTTCTACCTTATACAGTACAGTAAGAGCATGTGTTTTTTTAACATAATGTATTTCAGCAATATCCACATTCATGTAAAAACACATGAAAAAAATGTAACAACTACTTGGACCCACTGTAGAGAGAAAGAGAGAAAGAAATAATCACTTAGACCCACTGTTCATTTATATGCATTGTATACCTGTCACATACTGCAAGTCAGAATTATAATTCAAGTAAGAGATTTAAAGATTCATCCATGAAAGCTTTTTCAGAAGAGACCCAATTCCTGTGGTGCAATGCTAAAAAAGGACACAGGTTACGTTGCTCCTCTGACTCATTCTGACTAAGAAACATTTAAATATATATATTTTTTAAATTGTGGTTTAAATATATTCATTTTCTGGTTAGTCAGGTTGACTATTGTAAAGGTATGAAGGAATATGATTATATATGCCGGAGTTCCATGCATATTATATAACATTTTGAATGGTGCCACACAATCATCTTGTCAGTTTTATAATCACAACTTCTGAAGGACAAAGCTAGACTCCACAAAGCTTATTCTTCTCTATAACTCCCTCTCTCCCTCCTCATCTCGTGTAAGCATTGACTGATCTGGGCTATTCACACCAATCCTATAGGGCTCTATACAAAGTTGTCATAGGTTAAAAAAAGAACATTCATTTTATGCCATTGTGCCTCTACCTGCAATATCTCTGTGGGTGTCGAGTTGAATTATACTTGATCACCCTCATAAAGTTGGCCGTTTTAATACCCAGTACTCTAGTATCCCTCCGCCTCTCCCTGACCTTGCAGGCTTGGATAAATACACACTTGGCTGTCCTGTAAAATGTGAGCTGTCAGATTAAATATTTCCACTCTGCCTGCGTAGAGACGTGTGACCACTGGGCAGATTTTCAGATTGGCAACTGACGCAATACAATCACTGTATTTC
This sequence comes from Coregonus lavaretus, assembly GCF_964263955.1. Classification (NCBI taxonomy): domain Eukaryota; kingdom Metazoa; phylum Chordata; class Actinopteri; order Salmoniformes; family Salmonidae; genus Coregonus; species Coregonus lavaretus. Next base: position 7,254,753 of record NC_140002.1, on the reverse strand, counting down.
TCAGAGGTAACCCCCACATAGCCCCAGGTGTCTGCTGCCTGTATCCCCAAAATCCAGTTCCTCAACTCATTGGTCGAGGGGTTATCAGAAACAGAAGAATGATTCCCTAATCCCTAAAATTGAGCTCTGATTTCAACTTCAAACTTCAAGCTTCAAAAATTTAACTTTTATAATACTGTATAACAAAGACTGGTGCTCTTCTCTGGTTAGATATCTAAATGTGATTCTGTCCATGTATAATAAAAGTACAAAATATTATTATACTGTGTTGTAGCAGCGTCTCTTCCCGTTTCATACGATTGTTTTATTCACCTTGAATGGAGGAGTCACAAACACAAATGACCGATTTTATGGCTAATGACGTTTACTGTTGTGGAACCAAAAAACTGCTGTGTTAAAGGACTGCCTTGTAAACAGTGCTTATGATATTTTGATAGCCAGTTGTTTTGTTTAAATATTTATGAGTACAGTAGTATGATTTACTACTGCAGCTTGATTTTGGCTGAGCTCCCCGCTTGTGCCGCCTGGTGTTTAACCTTCCCAAGTTCTCCCATGTCAACCTGCTCCTCCGCACACTCCACTGGCTTCCAGTCGAAGCTCGCATCCACTACAAGACCATGGTACTTGCCTACGGAGCAGGAAGAGGAACTGCCCCTCCCCACCTTCAGGCTGTGCTCAAACCCTACAACCCAACACGAGCACTCCATTCTGCCACCTCTGGTCTATTGGCTGTCCCACCCCTACTGGAGGGCAGCTCCTGCTCAGCCCAGTCCAAGCTCTTTTCTTTACTGGCACCCCAATGGTGGAATCAGCTTCCCCCTGAAGATAGGACAGCAGAGTCCCTGCCCATTTTCTGAAAACATCTGAAACCCTACCTCTTCAAAAAGTATCTTAAATAATTCCCCCCCTTTATTGACACAATTTTTTTCTCTTCACTTGTAGTTTGCCGACTCAAAGCATGAGGAGTTGCGTAACATCTAAAAGCCAGCAGTTGTCCCTGGACCAGAGAGTAGCTTCTGTGTTATAGGGACCAGCCGCCGGTGGGTGACTGACAGACGGTGGGTGACTGACAGACGGTGGGTGACTGACAGACGGTGGGTGACTGACAGACGGTGGGTGACTGACAGACGGTGGGTGACTGACAGACATCATTTTCACCTGTTTCTACATGTAGAATCGGTTTGCACTCAGTTTGCAAATTACGTCCGGAACTCTGTTCAGAGGTGCTAAGTACTCTCGGACAGCAATCTTACTGGTCTGTCCATGCCTTAAGACCTAAAAGCCAGCAGTTGTCCCTGGACCAGACAGTAGCTTTTCAGTCTTGCAAGTTGACTTTGGAGTGCAGAAGACTGATGACCAGGGTTCGATACTAGATGGTTATACATTTGCCTGACGATTATTTGCTGACAGAGTTGGGGTGAATTCCATGTAGCCTTTTCCTGCAGTCAAATGACCAAATCGCCCTCTAATGGCCTAATGGGTGGAATGTTATTAATATTTTTCATAATGTCATAATTAATAAACGTTGTTATTTATTTTTATCCGGTGTTTCTATGTCAAACGGTTTTGTTATATTTCAGTATTCTGTGATATATATAAAGTGTAATATTGAGATGTAAACTCAAAATGTAATACATTTCAACTGTATATATGACATGGTACAGGTGTCTTATTTTTTTAAAGACCATAACCATGTGTGTGAGGTGTATACTTTTGTTTCAAAGTAGATTTCTTTAAGACTACCAAGAAACACCCTGATTTAGCCCACTGCAGTAAAAGGGTACATTCAGTCGATTCAGGAAATAAACTGAAATTCCACATTTTGTCCTAGAAAAGCATTGAGGAATTGTGGAATTAAGATGTCAATTTACTTCCTGAATTGACTGAATTGAAAAGGAATTGCTTCTCATCTGTCTCTGTCTAATCCCATAGTTCCTCTGGAGTGCCAGGCCTTGAGAGATGGGATTCTACTCCCCTCTTCTGGGAGGAGTGCCATTTTCCTGTTTGTTTCCATCCCTGCAGGATCGTCAAAAAAGAAAATGAGTGCTAATATGGAGTGACTCTGTGACCTTTGCTCTCATTTGGGGGGAGGGTATTAGACTTAGCATTGCATCAGTGCTGTAAGTGTCTGAATATTGAGCCAGTTTGAGACATAATCCAGGTCCCCTGAGGGAGCTGGGACTACCCTTGGGGAGTTATCAGTGCATGTTATTGTTTTTATGCCCCCACATCATTTCCACAGAGACAGTGCCTTTAGAAAGTATTCATACCCATTGACTTATTCCACATTTTGTTGTGTTAGCGCCTGAATTCAAAATTGATTAAATATATTTATTTTCTCACTCATCTACACACAACAGTGTGAAAACCTTTGTCCAGAATAAAAAAAAGAAGTGAAATACAGAAATACCTGTATCTCATTTACAGAAGTATTAACACCCTTGAGTCAATACTTTGTAGAAGCACCTTTGGCGGCGATTACAGCTTTGAGTTGTCTTGGGTATGTCTGTATCAGCTTTACACATCTGGATTTGGGGATTTTCTTCCATTCTTCCTTGCAGATTTTCTCAAGCTCTGTTAAATTCGATGGGGAGCTGCGGTGAACAGCACTCTTCAAGTCTTTCCACAGATTTTCAATTGGATTCAAGTCTGGGCTTTGGCTGGGCCACTCAAGGACTTTCACATTCTTGATCTGAAGCCATTTCAGTGTTGCTTTGGCTGTATGCTTAGGGTCATTGTCCTGTTGGAACATAAATCTTTGTGCCAGTCTAAGGTCGTTTGCACTCTGAAGCAGGTTCTCATCAAGGATTTGCCTGTATTTGGCTCCATTCATTGTTCCCTCTATCCTTACCAGTCTCCCAGTCCCTGTCGCTGAAAAGCATCCCCCATAGAATGATGCTTCCACCACCATGCTTCACGGTAGGGGTGGTGTTAGACAGGTGATGAGCTGTGTCTGGTTTTCTCCGGACATATTGCTTTGCATTCAGGCCAAATAGTTACATTTTTGTCTCATCAGACCACATTTGCCTTATGATCTCAGAGACTTTCATGTGCCTTTGTGCAAACTCCAGGCGCGCTGTCACGTGCATTTTTCTCAGGAGTGGCTTCCGTCTGGCCACTCTTCCAGATTGGTGAAGTGCTGTAGAGACTATTGTCCTTCTGGCAGGTTCTCCCATCTCAGCCAAGGAACTCTATAGTTCTGTCAGAGTGGTCATTGGGTTCTTAGTCAGCTCCCTGACCAAGGTCCTTCTTGCCCGGTTGCTCAGTTTGGTCAGACGACCAGCTCTAGGCAGAGTCTTGGTAGTTTCATATTTTTTTTCCATTTCCCAATGTTGGAGACTACTGTGCTCTTGGAAACTTTTAACACCCTAGAAATGGTTTTATACCCTTCCCCAGATATATGCCTCTTCACATATCTCAGAGATCTACGGACAGTTACTTGAACTTCATGGTATAGTTTCTGCTCTGACATGCACTGTCAACTGTGGGACCTTATACATATAGGTGTGTTTCTTTCTAAATCATGTCCAAACAATTTAATTGGCCAAAGGTGGACTCCAATCAAGTTGTAGTGACATCTCAAGGATGATCAAAGGAAATTGGATGCACCTGGGCTAAATGTTGATTGTCATAGCAAATTTCCCGTATTGACTGACCTTCCTGTCTTAAAGTAATGATGGACTGCTTATTTGAGCTGTTCTTGCCATAATATGGACTTGGTCTTTTACCAAATAGGGTTATCTTCTGTATACCCCCCCTACCTTGTCAAAACACAACTGATTGGCTCAAACGCATTAAGATGGAAATAAATTCCACAAATTAACTTTTAAGAAGTCACACCTGTTAATTGAAATGCATTCCAGGTGACTACCTCATGAAGCTGGTTGAGAGAATGCCAAGAGTGTGCAAAGCTGTCATCAAGGCAAAGGGTGGCTACTAAGAATCTCATATATAAAATATATTTAGATTTATTTAACACTTTTTTGGTTACTACATGATTCCATATGTGTTAATTCATAGTTTTGATGTCTTCACTATTATTCTACAATGTAGAAAATAGTAAAAATTAAGAAAAACCCTTGAATGAGTAGGTGTGTCCAAACGTATGACTGGTACTGTACAAAATGCAAGCAGAAAGAAAAACACGGTCATAAAAAACAAACACATTCACTAGTACTAAGGTCCTCAATCAGCTTTCTGACTTGTCCTAGAGGCACCTAAACATCACATTTAAGAGCATTTCGAAGATTGTTGCACCAATAAGGTGCAAGAAAACTAAAAGCTGATTTACTTAACTCAGTAGAGACCAATATATGTAAATTAGATATTTATGTATTTCCAATACATTTGCAAAAATGTCTGAAAACTTGTTTTCACTTTGTCACTATGTGGTATTGTGTGTGTAGATGTGTGAGAAATAAAATCTATGTAATCCATTTTGATTTCAGGCTGTAATGCAACAAAATATGGAATAAGTCAAGTGGTATGAATACTTTCATAAGGCGCTGTAACTAGGAGGTGGAACATTGCTGACCTAACTGTTTATCACTCTCCCTGTTACTGAGCCCTACGAAACTGGATGAAACATGTGGGGTGACGTGGTACACAGTGCCACCTCTTAGTAATCAGATACATTCTGTGGTGTTGCCAAGTGCATTAGTCACGACCACTCTTGAAATGAATGACTCACTGCTAGTGGGAGATGGGGTACGGTGGCTGGTTTTGCTCATGCGGCATGACTACAATGCCGTTACCTCGGTTCCATGGTGGGAGTGCTAACGTAACAAAGGTACTACATTCCTTTCAGAAATACAAAAAGCAGGAGGAGTTATCAAAGAAATTACAATTCAAATTGCACCGCCAACACAATGACCTCTTGTTGAACATATTACCGTGATTAACAATCTAAGTATTTCTCCCCCTTGTGTGTCTTTCCCTCTCCCAATACAGTGCTGATCGTGAAGTTGATAATTATCTTGACCACGTTACTTCATCTGAAATTATTATTAGCGGGTAGAATGTTGAGTTAATTTGGAAGTAAATTGCACCACTCATTTGCATGATAGAGTAATAATAATAATAATAACAATAATAATAATAATTAGCTGGGTGCTTATATTTGTCCTGTTTCAGACATTTACAAGTGTGTATTATACACGTTTGCATATCCCAACTCCCCCTGAGAAACCCTCGGAGAGTGGGGTCATGGAGTGGAATAACAGATACCTCCCTCCCTCCCTTTCTCCACCTCCCTCCTCCTTGCTCATTATTACCTACGGTAGCAGCATGTGACGGTGATTCTACACAAACATTTGCATTGTTTTAAGGATTCTCTCATCTATACTCAGATGCAGCTGTATCTGTGGGTGTTGAGGCTGTGCTGCCTCGGCTGACCTTATGAGGTGTACCTCATCCTCTCTCTCCCTCTCGATCTGTATTCATTCAGCTACACTCCCAACCTGTACACTGAGCATTAGAATTAAAACTCTTAACGGCCACCGGTCACTTTCATGGGAAGCAGACACTACATTTCTAGTAATTGCTTTTGAGATCAGGGTCAAAAACATACAAAATAAAAACAACAAACATAGCTCTTTTTTTTTGCTATGGAACACTGCACTGGTCGTTAGAGAGGAGGTCCAATGATGCAAGCTACACACTCCCCTCATTACACATGAGATGACAGGGGTGACTCCCATCTCTGTGCTCCTTTTATAGCATACAGGGAGCAATGGACCAGAGATCCCCGCAGCGATACTTTCAGAGCCACTTCCCTCCTTGGTCCCTGGAGACCTGGCTAGCTCTTCACTTCTCCTCCCCTCCTCCAGGCCTCAAGGCACGGGCCTCTCAATGCCAGAGTGTACCCTGACGGCATATACCAACCTGACTTACTATCCCACGGGTACACCCCAATCTTCCCTTCAATGAGCCTGCAATAATCTGTATAATACAGTGAGTCATTTTCCATCCCTGGTGAGGCTATTGAAGCAGGCCACTGCACGACTTTGCCCGCTGGTGCAACGCTCCTCCTGCAAAGAATGGAAAAACTATCAATGTGACTCCCAAATTGCTCACACAATAGGTTCTCTAATGTTTTTAAAAGAGAAATGAGGAAAGTGAGAATATGGTGCGGTAATAGAACTCATAGTCTCATAGAGCTGGTTTGTCACGCACAGGCTTGATGGAATTCAACGCTTGTTTGAGAGGACTTACAGAACGTACATTTTTTAGCGGCTGAAATAAACTACAGTAGTATATGATGAGCAGAGTAAATAAGATCTCTCTTCCTGGTTGTAGTCAGTGAGAGAGTTATGTGTGTGACTGCACATTGGCTGAGTGCTTAATTAGTCTAACAGGTGCATTGCACTGAGCCAAGATTGATGCTTCAAGAGTGCACAATTAATTGAGGGCCATTATCAATAACGGCACCAAGTCGTCCCTTAGATCTCTGTGATTTAATTTAGCAACACACAAGGATCAACAATGTTAATTACAGATTTACAAGCAGGTAAGGGTATCAGAAATAAATGTCAACAGCTGGCGAGCCTAATTTATCATCCATTCTGAATCACTCTGTAGGTCATTACACCATTATGTCTGTGGTCTAGGTATAAATGACTGGCGTAAAGCAATTCATATCACATTATGGGGTAATATATTTTATGGGCCTCTTGAGAGATCACAGGAGAAAGACATGACTTGGAGAATGTTGTAAAGATGTGAGCGAGGGATTTCGCATTGATGGAGTGTTGCCTGTAGCCACATAGCTTCTACAGGCTGTCCTGTGTGCTTGTGGACTGACACACACACAAACACACCCACACACACACACACACACACACACGCACGCACGCGCACACACACACACACACACACACACACACACACACACACACACACACACACACACACACACACACACACACACACACACACACACACACACACACACACACATTCTATCTAATGAGAGTCCTCTGCAGACATTTATAGACATACTTAATCAAACAGCAGGAATGGTGCAGTGTGGTGCACCATATTACATTGGTGTTTAATACTAATTAAACCCAGGTTCCGGACAAACTCATTTCACAGACCAATTACTTTTACTCTTTTTTTACTCTTTTTTTTTACTTTTAGTAACCTTTAAACAACCTTTGAACAACCTTTCTCCATGCAAATGCTAACATATGCAACATAACCCCCCCACATACAGATCAATGGTAAGTTAACTGCGTGGTGGTAGCCTGGTAAAGAAACCTCCGTGTGACATCCTGTAGATGTGTGTGTGTGGGCGGGGCTTAAGTACCTGCCAGGCAGCACTGCGGTTCCTCTTACTCTGAATAGCTAAAGACAAGTATGTTATACAATAACAATTCTGCTTACCTCACAGCATAATGAACGCTGATCAAACAACTGTAATTTCAAATGGTTTGCCCAAAATCATCACCTTTCACATTTCTAGGAAAATAGGCCCTTGTTCCTAGAAACGACCCCCTCTGTTGTCTTCTGACCTGTCATCATCACTTCTAAGGTAGTGACACTTCTTTAGCGCTGCTCCTTTCATTAGCAGCTCCGTGTTATAGCCGGGAGGAACCCAAAGCCCCCATTGGATCCCCAGTGAAGTGTAAGTCATATGATCAGGATCCCGTTGGTGTGAACCTGAATGCCGCTGACAGCCAGGGCTCCTGTGGTTGATCCAGAGGTGTTCAGTACTAAGGCACTAATAAGAGATGTGCAGTACGGAAGCTGAACACTGGCAGCAGGTAGCCTATCGGTTAGATCATTGGGCCAGTAACCAAAAAGGCTGCTACTTTAATTCCCCGAGCCCACAAGGTGAAAAATCTGCTGATGTGCCCTTGAGCAAGGCACTTAACCCTAATTGCTCCAGGGTGGTCATTGATAATGGCAGACCTTGGCCGTGACCCCACTCTCTGAGGGTCTCTCAGGGAGAGTGGGATATGCAAAAAAAACATTTCCAATTCACACGTGTATTATTAATAAACACTTACACGTGTGAAATACTGTAGGACAAATATAAACACCCATTAAATTATGTTTAGGGAGGAGACATGTCTGTGTCCCAAATGGCACCCTATTCCCTAGTTAACTACTTTTGACCGGAACCATATGGGCCCTGGTCAAAAGTAGTGCACTATTGGAGACGCAGCCATACTGTAGCAGTGCCATATCCCCACCTAACAGCAGTCTAGTGCCCTATCCATCATGGCCCAAAGGGTTGCCGTGGAGCACAGAGCACAGGAGCGAAGCCCTTTGTGTCTGCTTGGCTCCCTTAAAGAGCAACCCATTACTCTGATGTAACGTATGCTTGATTACACTAATAGACAGTCTATTTCCTCTACTAATGCGCATTCAAGTTGTTTTCTTTACCTTCACCGCATTATGTGTTATATGACACAGTATTTGCATTTTGATTATACAGCGAGACAGAAGATAGCAGCAACCTGCTCGAGGAGGTTATGGTATTAAAACTCCATACTTACTACAACAGCTTTACTTGGTAACAGATGTAAATGACCAAAAGCTCACCTCTCTTCTCTAGACAGTGTTTCAATGAGGACTATTCACCCATTCCATCCTGTATGGCCAGTGATTGTTATAGGTCTACACATTTGCTATAGGTGACAAAAAATTTTTGGTAGACTAGGTTTCTTACACTTAGTATCAGTTTAGCATGCTCAAATGTTTACGTGAAAATAAAGCTGAGTGTAGTTCCAAGGGAAATAAGGGAAGAGTTTATTGATCACACCAGGTAGTGTTATGTCAACATTATCTTGCTGATATTTTACAGGTATTTATCAATTTATATATTTGTGTAGCAAATGCAGAGTAAAGCTCAAGTAATGACACAAATCATTGTAATAGAAAAACAGGTGTTGAGATTGAAACAATAATATTGAGTTCTTTGCCTACGAGAAAGTAGGTCATATTACTGTAACAGCCTCCCAAGGCCTCAATACACTACAAATCAATGGCAGACCGTATTACTTTTATGGCTTTGTAATAGAGAGAAGAAGTTGTTTCCTGGTCCAGCCTGGTCTCAGAGCAAAACGTATTATATTTGACAAAGATCGGTGCCACTCCATTTAGTATGATATGTTACTTTACGTTAATAAAGGTTACATAGACTAGACGTAGCATTGTAAACATAAATCCGGGACACTCAAATTAGTATGATATCTTACGTTTGGTATGGACAGTAGGTTACTGAAGACAAAAAAGAAACGACGATGGTTGGTCGATTGTGATTTCAGCACTGGTTTTAGTTTACACAGTACAGTACTGCTTTAGAGTCATTCGTTTTCACCAGCGTTTACATTTCCCTTTTCGTAATAACTCAAAATGAAAAGCTACATATTCACACTTTTAAATACACAAAGTGGCTTTTCTCTAATGCTGTAATGCACAACTTAAATATCAATTTGTTTTTCCAGCTGCCTTATTTAAGAAAACATTTCCCCAGAACTGGAAGGAAACGCTCTTCTCAGCAGGGACTTCTTTCTCTTCTATTACCTCCCTGAAGCCTCAATTACTGCTAAAGGCCAACCTTGTCATTACGTTAGGAATGTTAATTTCCACTCTGAAACAGGAAATTATTGTATGAAACATTGTATTTAAAATGCTGATTTATCAAGACCACCAGAGGAATGGGAGCAAGGCATCCACATGAAAGCCATGCAAACGCATTAAGCCAATCATGGTAGATCAAATAGATTGCATTTAGCAGTGCAACATGAAGTATTCCTAATGGCTCTTCAAAACCCAGGGTGCGAGAGAAATCCAGAATTGATCATAGTTCTATGACTTATGCTCTTTGACGTTGGCACACATGGTTTTGAACAGATTTCTTGACTATGAGTGTCTCTTCAGGCCAATACAGTTTCTTTCCCAGCTTCCTCTTGGCATAGGGAGATGAGGCTTATCTTGAAGTGAGCCTTTACGTGCCCTGTCAGAGAGGGCCCTTGCAGGGCCAGAAGGGGAAGAAAATACAGGGTGGAGGAATAGCCTGACTCTCTGGTAGTCATCCTCTTGCTATAAGACCCTTTTCCCCAGTCCTCTTCTGAAGAAAAGATCTAACCAAATCCACTCAAAGAGAGGAGGAACAACAATAACACAGACTATAGGTTCAATGCAGTGTCCAACGTGTCCAAAAAGGAAGGATCCTGGGAGTGTCCAGTGCCCTTTTGCTGAGAATAGCCCAACCCTATCTCAATACCCAACCTCATTATCTCTTCTCACTATCTAGAAAGGAGAGCAGTGGGCTCTTTGCCTAGGGTATCTGACCCTCCACAAAGACATCAACCACCATGGGAAGGAGCCTGAAAGAGGAGGAGAATGGTATATGTGACTGGAGGTCTCACTGTTTACCCTGAGGGAGGGAGTCTTTCTGAAGCCACCACACACTGAACTCTAGGAATCCTACAGTATGTGGTTGTTATCTGGTCAGACGTATGGTACCATATCATACCATGAGCAGTTAAATCAGATGTAAAAAATAACAAAAAAGATATAACAACACCTCACGGCTCAACGCAGATTGTGACGACACACACACACAAACACATACGCACACACAACTTAACACAAGCACTCCACACACACACATTATAATGTTGTGGTTTTGTGGTAGTGTGGATTTGATATTGTAAATGTGGAATAAGAGAGTAATAATGTAATCATGTCTTGTATGATGTATTGTGTTATTGATGATGTAGCCTGTTGTTGTGTTTTGTTGTGATGTAACTGTTATGTTCCTGTTTGGACCCCAGGAAGACTAGCCGCTACCTTGGCAGCTACTAATGGGGATCCTAATACATACTAAAATACTAAAATACCGTGAGACTTTTACCCAACGTCTCTCAGACTTTCACTCTTCATTCAGCGATGTCTTATCATTTCCTAAGGTACCTTTTTGCTAAGAGATAATTCCGCCTCAAATTCTCTCTTTTCAAGATGGTGCCACTTAAGTCAAAGCATTATTATATTTGCACATAATCTCTTGCACATCTAGCATTCCAGTGTTAATACTAATTGTAATTATTTTGCACTATAGCCTATTTATTGCCTTACCTCCATAACTTGCTACATTTGCACACACTGTATATATATTTTCTGTTGTATTTTTGACTTTATGTTTTTTTACCCCATATATAACTCTGTGTTGTTGTTTTTATCGCACTGCTTTGCTTTATCTTGGCCAGGTCGCAGTTGTAAATGAGAACTTGTTCTCAACTGGCTTACCTGGTTAAATAAAGGTGAAATAAAAATAAATAAAAAATAAGTCAATTTCTTCTGTATCATATTCCATGAAACTGTGCGGGAAACATTCTGTATGGCAACTTCATTCCCCAGTTGTTGATAAGGGTCTCTACCAAAATGCCACATTATATATTTACTCTACAATTATTTCAACTACCTTATGATTTGCATATCCTCCATTTTGTTGGCAACATGTCAGGCTGTGGTGCCGCCATGTCCACATAGGAGGTAGTCTAGTTAACTGGGTTCAGATGGCATCTAGTCAGTGGATTTAAGGATTAGCTCCTGTCTCCATTGGCTGGGTCTGTGTGTGTGTGTTGAGGGACAGTGGTTGCATCCCAAATGGCACCGTATTCCCATTATAGTGCATTACTTTTAGTGCACTCAGAAGGTATTAGGGTGCCATTTGCCTGGGTGTGTTCTGTGGAGGGACAGTGCTGTGAGCTCACAAAGGCCACTGATGAATAGTATTCTGATTGGGTGGAGGTGCCTGAGGACAATATGTCAGAGATTGGTTGACGATCCCTTCAAAGAGCAAGACAGGCTCCAGGACAGAGCTGTGTAAAAGAGCAACGGCATCCCAGGTAGCGAATTAAAGCCCTATGCAAACACAGTTCATCATATCAGGCCCGCCGGCAGCGGCAGACCCAGTGTGTACTATGGAAATGTTTGCCAAGTGATACTCTTGTTCTGATATGGTAGCAGTAGCAGGCCATTGTAAAAATGTGTAGTTAACCAGTGCATGTGCGACTACAGTCATGGTCAAAAGTTTTGAGAATGACACAAATATTAATTTTCACAAAGTCTGCTGCCTCAGTTTTTATGATGGCAATTTGCATATACTCCAGAATGTTATGAAGAGTGATCAGATGAATTGCAATGAATTGCAAAGTCCCTCTTTGCCATGAAAATCAACTTAATCATTTCCACTGCATTTCAGCCCTGCCACAAAAGGACCAGCTGACATCATATCAGTGATTCTCTCGTTAACACAGGTGAGAGCGTTGACGAGGACAAGGCTGGAGATCACTCTGTCATGCTGATTGAGTTAGAATAACAGACTTGAAGCTTTAAAAGGAGGGTGGTGCTTGAAATCATTGTTCTTCCTCTGTTAACCATGGTTACCTGCAAGGAAACACGTGCCGTCATCATTGCTTTGCACAAAAAGGGCTTCACAGGCAAGGATATTGCTGCTAGTAAGATTGCACCTAAATCAACCATTTATCGGATCATCAAGAACTTCAAGGAGAGAGGTTCAATTGTTGTGAAGAAGGCGTCAGGGTGCCCAAGAAAGTCCAGCAAGCGCCAGGACTGTCTCCTAAAGTTGATTCAGCTGCGTGATCGGGGCACCACCAGTGCAGAGCTTGCTCAGGAATGGCAGCAGGCAGGTGTGAGTGCATCTGCACGCACAGTGAGGCGAAGACTTTTGGAGGATGGCCTGGTGTCAAGAAGGGCAGCGAGGAAGCCACTTCTCTCCAGGAAAAACATCAGGGACAGACTGATATTCTGCAAAAGGTACAGGGATTGGACTGCTGAGGACTGGGGTAAAGTCATTTTCTCTGATGAATCCCCTTTCCGATTGTTTGGGGCATCCGGAAAAAAGCTTGTCCGGAGAAGACAAGGTGCGCGCTACCATCAGTCCTGTGTCATGCCAACAGTAAAGCATCCTGAGACCATTCATGTGTGGGGTTGCTTCTCAGCCAAGGGAGTGGGCTCACTCACAATTTTGCCTAAGAACACAGCCATGAATAAAGAATGGTACCAACACATCCTCCGAGAGCAACTTCTCCCAACCATCCAAGAACAGTTTGGTGAGGAACAATGCCTTTTCCAGCATGATGGAGCACCTTGCCATAAGGCAAAAGTGATAACTAAGTGGCTCGGGGAACAAAACATCGACATTTTGTGTCCATGGCCAGGAAACTCCCCAGACCTTAATCCCATTTAGAACTTGTGGTCAATCCTCAAGAGGCGGGTGGACAAACAAAATCCCACAAATTCTGACAAACTCCAAGCATTGATTATGCAAGAATGGGCTGCCATCATTCAGGATGTGGCCCAGAAGTTAATTGACAGCATGCCAGGGCGGATTGCAGAGGTCTTGAAAAAGAAGGGTCAACACTGCAAATATTGACTCTTTGCAGAAACCTAATGTAATTGTCAATACAAGCCTTTGACACTTATGGAATGCTTGTAATTATACTTCAGTATACCATAGTACCATCTGACAAAAATATCTAAAAACACTGAAGCAGCAAACTTTGTGAAGACCAATACTTGTGTCATTCTCAAAACCTTTGACCACGACTGTACATAATCAGTTGAAATGATTTCTCATCAGAATTATACTGTCTTTACACTCAACATTGTCCTATAATACCAGTCAGAATTATTATAACACACTTGTTATATAATTTAACGAGTAGCCTGTATCCTGATGTGTTTAGACTTTTAGTTGTCATTTCAACATGGCGTAGTTTGCTGAAAAGCACCATGCAGAGGGACCAGAATACAGCACACACACCATCAAAGGGATCTAAAGTGTATCCTCATGGTTAGATGTATCAACTCCCTCCTCCAGGAAGATACACTCAATTACTCTATCCCCAACTCTCTATGAACTCCAGACATGGTTTCTCTGTGTGCCATAGATGTCTTATTTGAGAGCAGCTGCATCCCCACAAGAAAAACCCCCGGGATGGCTTTGATGTTGGGATACATTGTGTGTGTAGCACTTTGTGAGTGCATTATGGGTTGCATCCCCAACGGCACTTTATTCCCTACATATTGTACTACTTTTGACCAGAGCCCTGGGCCCTGGTCAAAAGTAGTGCACTACATAGGGAATAGAGTGCCATTGTGGACACAGCCTACATATTGGGATCCTTTTAGCTCTCCTGCCGCCCATCATCAGTCAGGCCAGCTGTCTTCTCTTGTAGACCAGGCAGCACCATCTGATGTGTGGTCAGCTCGTCAATCCCTCACCTCTCGCTCAGCAGAGAATCTGTACAACATTAAAAAAAAACACCTGTGGTCTCAAACACACTGCCGACTGCTGGATCAGGTGGTAGTGAAGGGAGAGTGTGAGTGCATCCCAAATGGCACCCTAGATCCTCATACAGCACCACGTTTGAGTAGGGCTCTAGTCAAACGTAGCGCACTATATAGGGAATAGGGTGCCGTTTGGGACACACATCTGTATGTATTCCAATACCTTTTAACCAGCTCTAGTCAAAGGTAGCGCACTATATAGGGAATAGGCCCTCCTCTAGCTCAGTTGGTAGAGCATGGCGCTTGCAACGCCAGGTTTGTGGGTTCGATTCCCACGGGGGGCCAGAATGAAAAATGTATGCACTCACTAACTGTAAGTCGCTCTGCATAAGAGCGTCTGCTAAATGACTAAAATGTAAATAGGGTGCCGTTTGGGATGCAACCTGTGATGGGTGTCCCTGGGACCCAGGTTGATAGAGTGAGTGTCTTCTGGACGGAGGTGGGGAGCCATCTCACTGAGATGTGAGCTGCTGCTGTCTCCTTCATGCATACTGACTATATGAGACTAATGTATTAGATTAGGAGGAGAGAATGTTCAACGTCACCCATCTCGGAAATGATTAAAAACTTCTCATTTAGAACTCTGTTGGCTTCATCATCTCCTCACCATTATGAAAATCATTATCAATATGATCCTCAAAATGCAAGGAAGGTAGCACGATTTATGTAATACTGACGTAGGATTTTAATTTGATCACCCTGTTGCAGCAGAACGTGTAGTCTGTTTGAGGTTAAAAAAGGCTTCTGAGGTTTATAATTTTCACTTTGAAATTTCAGACTAGATGTTTTAACCCTACAAAAATGTCCATTAATTATAATACACATAATAATTCACATTTCCTGTTGCTGCAGGATTATATTCCTGCTGTAGCAAACTGGCTCAAATTAAGATCCTACATCTGTACCACAATTTATGAAAAAGCAAACCATCACAGGCCTGAATGTGTATAAGAAAGCACTGTTTAATGACACTTGCTATTAATGTTTGTGGGTATCTGATTCACGATGTGGCGTCAGATCAATCTGCATATATTCAGCGCAATTATATGATAATTCCAGACACATCTGGGAACCTTCATGAATATCACACATCAGTCAAGATGCCGCATTTGAAATTTAAATGTAACTTATACAAGAACATGTGATGGCCACTCTATGTATGTCACAGATAAGCTATAGCTAGCCAGTAACATGAGTTTACCAGATCCACATAGCCCTCCTGCGGAGTCCCTCAGCGTTTCCCCCACAAGGCTATCAATGAAAATGGCATGAGCCCCTAAAGTAACAGGGAACAATTAAACAAAGGTTGATTTCACACAAGGCCAAAACAAAGTGGAATTGAAGCCTGTTTACTTCAATAGTAAATTGAAGTTAGCAAGCATGACAACTGGCAGCATTTAAAATGTATTACCAGTTGCCCAGACATCTGGGTAATTCCCCCGGCGGGTTCGAACCAGGGCTTTGTGAGATGTGCATTATTTACAGGCCGGGTTAAGACTTACTGCCAGCCTGCTTTACTAACTACACACAACGACGACAACAACAGTTGGGATGTGGTGGTGGGCGGGGGGTGGGGGTATGTGGTGAAGGGGGCTGAGGGGTGTTCAGAAAAACAACGGCCAGGTCAAAGTGTCTTTTGACTTATTAAATCATGAAGTGAATGACTGGTCTCTGGCATGTGCCGAGTCACAGCTGAGAGCTGCAGCTGTTGGCGCAGAAGGGAATGAGCGTTGTGGTGCTGAGAGGTGAGGAGAGTCGGCATCCCAACTGGCAGCCTATTCCCTACATAGTGTACTACATTTGACCAGGGAATAGGGTGCCATTTGGGACACAACCACAGTTACAGTGCTTTCCTTCCCCGCTCGTCGACGCGCAAGGCAGGCGTCCATGATGTTTCCACCTCACCTCCCTTACTGTGCTGCATGTCTGTCTGCTGGCAGAGGGGTGGTGTTTATAAAACCCAGGCAGGTGACGCTCTGAAGGTGGTACTGTGCCAGCGATAATCTCAGTAATTTCCACCGCACTGCACATCATTGCTGCAATACATAATCTTTCGTAGTCAGTAACTATCGTATTAACCAAACGTACAGTTGAAGTCGGAAGTTTACATACACCTTAGCCAAATACATTTAAACTCAGTTTTTCACAATTCCTGACATTTAATCCTAGTAAAATTCCCTGTTTTAGGTCAGTTAGGATCACCACTTTATTTTAAGAATGTGAAATGTCAGAATAATAGTAGAGAGAATGATTTATTTCATCTTTTATTTCTTTCATCACATTCCCAGTGGGTCAGAAGTTTACATACACTCAATTAGTATTTGGTAGCATTGCCTTTAAATTGTTTAACTTGGGTCAAACGTTTCGGGTAGCCTTCCACAAGCTTCCCATAATAAGTTGAGTGAATTTTGGCCCATTCCTCCTGACAGAGCTGGTGTAACTGAATCAGGTTTGTAGGCCTCCTTGCTCGCACACGCTTTTTCAATTCTGCCCACACATTTTCTATGGGATTGAGGTTAGGGCTTTGTGATGGCCACTCCAATACCTTGACTTTGTTGTCCTTAAGCCATTTTGCCACAACTTTGGAAGTATGCTTGGTGTCATTGTCAATTTGGAAGACCCATTTGCGACCAAGCTTGAACTTCCTGACTGATGTCTTGAGATGTTCAGATCAGAAGCTTCTAAAGCCATGATATCATTTTCTGGAACTTTCCAAGCTGTTTAAAGGCACAGTCAACTTAGTGTATGTAAACTTCTGACCCACTGGAATTGTTATATAGTGAATTATAAGTGAAATAATCTGTCTGTAAACAATTGTTGGAAAAATTACTTGTGTCATGCACAAAGTAGATGTCCTAATCGACTTGCCAAAACTATAGTTTGTTAACAAGAAATTTGTGGAAGGGTTGAAAAACGAGTTTTAATGACTCCAACCTAAGTGTATGTAAACTTCAGACTTCAACTGTATGTTTACGTTCGCCTTTTTATGTGAATGCGACCCACTGTGATCCTTGTGGGTGTGTGTGAACAGTGTAAATTCCTCATGGTAATGTCTTCTTCTCTTTAAAATCCAAAACTCATCTGAAATTATAGCTCTGTATGTTCACATCTGTGTTCAGCTGTGATACTGTATGGATAAGGTGTGATACCATATGGATAAGGTGTGTGTCGCGTCAAATGGCACCCTATTCCCTATTTAGTGCACTCTGGTCAAAAGTGGTACACTATATAGGGAATAGGGTGCTATTTGGGACACATACCAGTTGTCCTGAGCTGACCTCCCCTACCTAGAAATACCTGTTGGTTGGCAGAGACAATTTGAAGTGTCTTTGATCTGTGGGCAGAGTATGTCATATCTCATAAGGTCAGGCCATGCTACAACTTCAATTATCTTTACTGTTCTTTAATTTAAGCCCCTAATGTTGCACATCGCTTCTCTTTGCAGATGAGAGAATCACCAATGGGACCTCACACCAAAATTACACATCTGACAGTACATTTCATGTAAAATATGGCTCTGGATACTGCCAATTAAATTGTGGCTGCGTCAGCACGATTCGGAGCAGTCTTAAGAAGTAATCTTTTCTCACTTAGTTGAACTTGACAACTGTTCTTCTTTTCTCCCCCTCCTGCGCCTTTTTCTCTTCACCCATCTTAACAGGGAGAGATATGCCTCAGGACGGCAGACTCTCCTTCTGCAAACACAGTCTTGTGTTATAGATATGCCTCAGGGCGGCAGACTCTCCTTCTGCAAACACAGTCTTGTGTTATAGATATGCCTCTGGGCGGCAGACTCTCCTTCTGCAAACACAGTCTTGTGTTATAGATATGCCTCTGGGCGGCAGACTCTCTTTCTGCAAACACAGTCTTGTGTTATAGATATGCCTCTGGGCGGCAGACTCTCCTTCTGCAAACACAGTCTTGTGTTATAGATATGCCTCAGGGCGGCAGACTCTCCTTCTGCAAACACAGTCTTGTGTTATAAACAATAACCGTCTAGCAGTAATGAAAGAAAATGTCACTATTTGTTTTCAGTAGTTGGGAATGAATGAACGATGTGGTTAACAACTACAACATTTCACAGGGTTGTGATGTAGAATACATTTGTACATTTTTGTTATTTAGTAGACGCTCTCATCCAGAGCGACTTACAGGAGCAATTAGGGTTAAGTGCCTTGCTCAAGGGCACATCGACAGATTTGTCACGTAGTCGGCTCAGGGATTAGAACCAGCGACCTTTAGGTTACTGGCCCAAGAATATTCAGTATGAGCTGTTTACTGTGCATGCTGGCTTTGTTATTGAAGCAGAATGGTCAGACATATTAAAAGGAAGGAACGAACATACACGTACACCTAAGGAAAGAACGATGCGTGTCATGCTAACCCAGATGAATGTGTCGGCTCGTCATCAATGATAGAACACTAGCTCGTATTAGAATACTTCCTCTATCTTGAGAACACTTTTGAGAACATGAGTGTGGACCACTGATGGATTAATGTAATCTATAAGTCTATCTACGAAGGAGACAGCCAAGATTTAATCAGACAATTTGGCTGGTAAGCTTAATACGATTATCTCTGCTTAATTAAAACATAATCAAGATGGCTGTCATTAAATAGAAAGTCAATACAGACTTAAAACATTTGCATTTGTAACCGTTGAGCCATTGGAGGTTGGATGTACCCGTCATTTCAGTATTAAAATTGATAACAATCTCCAAATAGGAGCACATTTTAATTCAACAACAAATCGAGTGTAATGATTTGTAGTTAGCCAGGCAAATTATTCAACATTACATTTACGTCATTTAGCAGACGCTCTTATCCAGAGCGACTTACAGGAGCAATTAGGGTTAAGTGCCTTGCTCAAGGGCACATCGACAGATTTTTCACCTAGTCGGCTTGGGGATTAGAACCAGCGACCTTTCGGTTACTGGCACAACGCTCTTAACCACTAAGCTACCTGCCGCCCCATTACATTGTTTTACAGCATAAGGTATTACAAAATGTAAAACTAGACTACTTTATGTTTTAATCGAAGTCCCCTCATGTGGCCGGAGACTTATTTTACTTGGCTCTAATGAATTATTAATCTGACAATTATTAATTTGTACCTCCTCCCCGTACCCCAGATAGGCCGAGTGATATTGTAGCCTTTATCCTGTGTTTGGCCTGGTAATTGGTTGTGTTTTTTAAAAGTCTTTGTTTCCCTAATGATTAATTATTTTATGAATTCAAAAGGCTCAAGTGAGACGAGATAGCTCAACTGTTGAGAAGGGATAATGTTTCTCGCTGAGTATGATGACAAGTTGGTAAAACAAAGATGGAACACAGTATGAGATAATTATGATGATGCTAATGGAAAATACTAGTTAGCTTTCTTAGAATTCTACAGTGGGGAAAAAAAGTATTTAGTCAGCCACCAATTGTGCAAGTTCCCCACTTAAAAAGATGAGAGAGGCCTGTAATTTTCATCATAGGTACACGTCAACTATGACAGACAAAATGAGAATTTTTTTTCCAGAAAATCACATTGTAGGATTTTTTATGAATTTATTTGCAAATTATGGTGGAAAATAAGTATTTGGTCAATAACAAAAGTTTCTCAATACTTTGTTATATACCCTTTGTTGGCAATGACACAGGTCAAACGTTTTCTGTAAGTCTTCACAAGGTTTTCACACACTGTTGCTGGTATTTTGGCCCATTCCTCCATGCAGATCTCCTCTAGAGCAGTGATGTTTTGGGGCTGTCGCTGGGCAACACGGACTTTCAACTCCCTCCAAAGATTTTCTATGGGGTTGAGATCTGGAGACTGGCTAGGCCACTCCAGGACCTTGAAATGCTTCTTACGAAGCCACTCCTTCGTTGCCCGGGCGGTGTGTTTGAGATCATTGTCATGCTGAAAGACCCAGCCACGTTTCATCTTCAATGCCCTTGCTGATGGAGGTTTTCACTAAAAATCTCACGATACATGGCCCCATTTATTCTTTCCTTTACACGGATCAGTCGTCCTGGTCCCTTTGCAGAAAAACAGCCCCAAAGCATGATGTTTCCACCCCCATGCTTCACAGTAGGTATGGTGTTCTTTGGATGCAACTCAGCATTCTTTGTCCTCCAAACACAACGAGTTGAATTTTTACCAAAAAGTTATATTTTGGTTTCATCTGACCATATGACATTCTCCCAATCCTCTTCTGGATCATCCAAATGCACTCTAGCAAACTTCAGACGGGCCTGGACATGTACTGGCTTAAGCAGGGGGACACGTCTGGCACTGCAGGATTTGAGTCCCTGGCGGCGTAGTGTGTTACTGATGGTAGGCTTTGTTACTTTGGTCCCAGCTCTCTGCAGGTCATTCACTAGGTCCCCCCGTGTGGTTCTGGGATTTTTGCTCACCGTTCTTGTGATCATTTTGACCCCACGGGGTGAGATCTTGCGTGGAGCCCCAGATCGAGGGAGATTATCAGTGGTCTTGTATGTCTTCCATTTCCTAATATTTGCTCCCACAGTTGATTTCTTCAAACCAAGCTGCTTACCTATTGCAGATTCAGTCTTCCCAGCCTGGTGCAGGTCTACAATTTTGTTTCTGGTGTCCTTTGACAGCTCTTTGGTCTTGGCCATAGTGGAGTTTGGAGTGTGACTGTTTGAGGTTGTGGACAGGTGTCTTTTATACTGATAACAAGTTCAAACAGGTGCCATTAATACAGGTAACGAGTGGAGGACAGAGGAGCCTCTTAAAGAAGAAGTTACAGGTCTGTGAGAGCCAGAAATCTTGCTTGTTTGTAGGTGACCAAATACTTATTTTCCACCATAATTTGCAAATAAATTCATTAAAAATCCTACAATGTGATTTTCTGGATTTTTTTCCCTCAATTTGTCTGTCATAGTTGACGTGTACCTATGATGAAAATTACAGGCCTCTCTCATCTTTTTAAGTGGGAGAACTTGCACAATTGGTGGCTGACTAAATACTTTTTTTCCCCACTGTATGTCACATTTTACCCATCAGAAACACATTTTGAAAATACCAAAACTTCTAAATAGTTTATTGTGGCATGTAGCCTAGTAGCCCTCTCGTAAGGACAGGGATTTCAGTATTAAAAGGTACTATGATTAGTAGGACTACTGTTGTTAATTTGCTGAGTATGAGGCCTAACCACACTGCAACGATCTCTAATAATATCTATATCAGACTGCATTCTTCTCTGCTGTTTCCCCAAGGAGTCTGTTTGCTTTTATCACAGACACAGTCTTTAATCTAGATATATTACCGGCGCGGAGGACCTAAAATCTTTTGTCACGCTTTTTAATTAAGGGGATTTGTAGTTGGACTCCTCTTCCCCCATGTTCTCAAATTAGTAACCTGGATGATCAGGAGGGCTGTGGGAGGGAGAGGCTGTAGCTTCGGGGGAAACAGTGCTGCTGCTGTCGCTGTGTGTTTCCTATTATCATCCTGACCCAAATTCTTCAGTGTCTGAGCATCCTGTTCATTTAGCCTGCATTGTCATGCCCTGGCCTAATGAAGAAGCCCTGGAAAAGAGGTGCTGGGGGGAAATATAAGTGAATGAGTCGCGTTGCCTCCGTTTAGAAGTCAATTCCATGGACCCCTGAGACTACCCCCTCTTAAGTTCGGCATTGTGAGTGACAGGCGTTGGAGGATAGAGGCTTGACGGGTGATCCTGAGGGGACAGGGAGCCAATGGGTATTTTAATGGCTTTAGACCCCTGCTTTGAAACATGTCATTCTATCTGACAACCTCCTGCCGAAAAGTGTGACTCGCACAAGTATGAGATCGTAATGTTGGAAATCCATCCGGCAGCTAGAATCCATATTCTGGTATAGATTCACAACATTGGGGGAAAGAGAATTTCACAGAGCCACTAAAACGTTTTACAGGCAATTCTCTGTAGGGATGAGGGTTGAACTGGGGCATGCTTAACTGGCCAGGCCAATGATACATTTGCCTGCTCGATATTCGCACTGTGGTCAGTTCTATATATAGGTGAGGTGGTGCGGTCTGAATCACTCACTGTGTTCAACCAGGCCAACTCATTACCAATAGTCAATGAGACATCGTTTTTTGCACTTCTGTTAAGATTCTTAACCCGTTGCAGACATTTCTGACACAGATAGTATAATGAACCTGCAGCCAGGTAGGAGCCAGGCAGGGTAAACCATGCTGTATGTGTTTGTTGTTCTGCTAATTTATCCCTTCATTAGTTCTGTTCTCCGGGTAATGACTTTCCCTCACACTGCCTGCTGGCAGAGGAGGTTGAGGAGCTCCATGTGTAAACCACTAATGGCTTGACATCAATATACTGCTACCAACAGCTTCTATATGTGTAGTAAAAAGAAAAGGGTTGATATCTTTCTCCTCAAATGAATGGAGACATAATCTATGACGAGGAAATACTGCTCATTAACGTAGTGCCAACATTCAGGCATTTTTCCCCAATTTAAAATATGATTCTTGCATGGCAGAAGGTGCTCCATCATATCAGCCAGTAGTATGAATGCTGTACCCTCTATAGGCCTACTGTGTCTGTGTGAGGCGAAGGAAAGATTGCACCTCCTCCCCAGGGGTGTTTGTGCAGTCAACCTATATTGCTGGTCATAAGAACAGCTTATTCTAAAATTGCCCTTGAAGGTTGCATCAGAGTAATGGTTTCATGGGTCAATAGCGAAGTCCATGGCACCAGCGGGAGTTGGCGTTTACTGGCAGATGTTTCTGTGTAATGGAAGCTCTGGTGGTCACTGAAAACACACATAGCACTTGGCCTTGTGTCTGTGTTTGGTAACTACTGTATGGTCATTTCAGGAAGTGAAGAGCATGCATTTTAGAACACAATTGAACTAGGTTGAAATGTTTTTAGTAGGTTAAATACTTCTATCATCTTTTTCCCCACTGACTTTGTTGCTAAAAATAGAAATGCCATCATTTATTCACTCAAGTAGATCATTGAGAACAAATGTTGTTTTTCCAAGGTATCGTTGGAATTGTGTGGTGTATTTTTTGTGAGGGCAGCACACATTATCATACTGTAATTGTCTATCTGTAAATTAGAACAACAATGATTGCATGGATCTGCAATAGAGGAACAGGTACACACAGTAATTTCAACTTTTAATAAGCACACATTTAAATTAGCTTGGTTTAAAGTTACGATTGTGTAGTTATGGGGGATTGAGACATGAAAATCAAACAGCAAACTACTTGGCCTTCTTTTGAAAATAAATCAAACAAACCAACCTAGAGCTGAATCATAATATGAGTTACAAACATGTAGCTTGAACTATCCCACAATAATACAATGATATTGGCCTCTACATGATTGAATTGAATAAAGCTAAAATGTGTTTTAAACAAAGCATATCTATACCAATTTATTCACTCGAGTAAAGAATGGAGGCTATGACAATTACTTCCCACCTAATCTCCATACGTTCCTTTCCTACAATATATGGAAATGTGAGTCTTCTGTTTTCAAGTATTAAAAAGAGGTTATCTAAGTATCTAAAAATCTAGATTTTGTGATTTTTTTTAACAGTACCTCACACTTGAAAAAAAAGAGTCCTGTCGAAAATGTGTCTCAAATAACTTAAAATGTAATGATATTGCATCTTTGCACATTCAGAGCAGGTGGATATGCATGAGGGTAGTTACTTAGCTGTTGAAGCTGCCACATTTACATTAGAAAAATGTCCTCTGTCATGGCGTTCCAACACAAAATAGTGCAGCAGACGATGAAAACTCATTGTTAAGGGAAACAGTCAAAGATGACATTTATGGTAGATGAAAGACAAAACTCTGAGATGAAAGGGAGATATCACATTTCTCTTTTTCTTTCTGACTATGGAAGTGAAGAGAGAATGAAAGGGTTGTCCCTCTTATCCTTTCTTTGGCCTTTCTTTTCTTTATTTTGTCTTCTTACTTTTTTTGCTATTCCACTGCTTTTCCCTAGTCAAGTATCTGCTCATTCTACACATGTAGGATCTTAATTTGATCACCCTGTTGCAGGAAGACTTTCCTACAATGCAGGAAATGTAAAACTTGTAGTATATTTTAGGTGTAAAAAGGCTTCTAAAGTTTTCAATTTCCACTTTGAAATGTTCCCTTACAAAAATGTTCATGGATTATAATCCACATAATAATTCACATTTCCTGTTGCTGCAGGATCATTTTCCTGCTGTAGAAAACTGGCTCAAATGAAGATCCTACATCTGTACAGCTGTACATCAGAGACAGGAACCATTGTCCATCAACAGCTGAAGAGTACTTTTGGTCATTTATACTGTCACTTTTAATTACAAATGGATTGAAAGTCTTTGTCATCATAGTTCTGTTCTCAAAAGTTGAACTCTATCATACAATTACTGTAAATACCCCTTATATAGTGAATTGTCTCTCTCTTCCTGCTGCACACTGATTAATTAAGTCTAAGCAACCAGGCAAAAGATGATGAGCACCATTGCAGTTAATAATGTATGTTTAATCTTGTTGCTAGGTTTGCAGACACATTTCAAAAATAATGATTAACACTCGTTTAATGTTTGTTTACATACTGTACAATTTACAGTATCAACATTGCACACATCACAGTTTCTGTACCTTTCCCCAAGTAATTTCTCCATCTCCCTTTCAAGCCTCTGAAAGGTACACACAAGGTCACCAGTGTGACAGAGCAGGCTAATGATGGCTGTTTGTGATTGGTCTCTGGGTCTCAGTGTGGATGGGGGTCACTGAGGCTGCCGTCCCCAGCAGCTAGCCAGGCAATTTAAACCCTCTGTCCCCCTGAGACGGCAGTCTGCAGCCCTAGCTCAGCCAACAGCCAGGACAAGCCAGGAGATTACTGTAGCTTACACTGCAGGTGTGGTGGGAGAAACGTATGCTAAAAATGTAATCAACGTCCTACACTTCTACTCCTAATCTGTTAGCTGAGCGCTGGCTTCACAATTATTTTCTTTAACAATCTATTAATGTCGCGACGGCAAGTGCAACTCCATTTACCTGTACGGCTTTGATTGTGTTGGGGATTTGACTGGGTGGTTGAGAAACACATTGGTAAAAGTGTAGGGTGACATAGGAGCCACAATAGGAGAGATGACTGTGAAAGTCATCCGACTGTTTATTACACAATAATACACAATACACTGCAGGACGTCATGAACACTCGTCATAGACCATACTTGATTGTAAAGTAGAAAAAGGTGTTGTATAGTTTGTGATTACTGTACTTTTCTGCCCTGTTGGAAAATAGTAACATAATGTGTCCCACTGAGCACAGACGTCAATTCAACGTTTATTCCACGTTGGTTCAATGTAAGTTTGTTGAAATGACGTGGAAACAACGTTGATTCAACCAGTGTGTGCCCAGTGGGGTCCCATTCTTTTACTTGCATTTTTGGATGAGTTGGCGACGTGAATCCAACATATCATTTGTTAACTTGTCCACAAGTTAATAGGCTATTTATTGTATTTCAAAAATGATATTGAATTGTGTTTGGTTGTCAACGCAACCAAATATCAGCATTTGAAGGAGATGTATCTACTGCTTGGATAGTTCCATCTGTGCCACTGACTTTGTCTGGCTTTAATTCCAGTTTGTCTACAAATTAATAATTTATATATTTGATTTACATCTCCATTTCAACCAAAAATCTAAGTTAAAGAATAGGACTAAATCAAATCAAACGATCGAAGTGCATTTAAAGTTTGGTTTGATTTAATTTAGTTAAATCAGGTTAGTTACAATTAGGGTTGGAGCGAAAACCTACAGGAGGGTAGCTCTCCAGGAACAGGGCTGGAGTGAAAACCTACAGGAGGGTAGCTCTCCAGGAACAGGGCTGGAGTGAAAACCTACAGGAGGGTACTCTCCAGGAACAGGGTTGGAAAACCCTTGTATGAATAAACAAAATATCTGAAATTGTATTCCTATTTGAACTTCGCTTTTAAATGGTTGAAAGCGCAGTGATATACATTTGGGTGACAATTTAACCAAAAGTCGCACATTGTTTTGCCGTTGGAATTTGGTTGTGCTTTTAGATGGTTGAAAACATAGTGATAACACATTGGAAATTCAACTAACTTTTTGCTGTCTTTTTGAGTGGGTGAATATACAGTTGACGTCGGAAGTTTACATACACTTAGGTTGGAGTCATTAAAACTTGTTTTTCAACCACTCCACAAATTTCTTGTTAACAAACTATAGTTTTGGCAAGTCGGTTAAGACATCTACTTTGTGCATGACTGTCACGCCCTGACTCTAGGGACTATTGGTTGAGTCAGGGTGTGTATTTTCTGTGTTGGGTTTGTCTGTGTTAGTTTCTAGATCGTTTAGATCTATGTTGGCCAGGGTGGTTCCCAATCAGAGGCAGCTGTAGCTCGTTGTCTCTGATTGGGGACCATACTTAGGTAGCCTGTTGGCACTAGTGGGGTGTGGGATCTTGTTCCGTGTAAGGTATTGTTGTGTGTATGCTACCTTGGACTTCACGTTTCGTTTGTTGTTTTGTCGTGTGTTTAGTCATCAATAAACATGCATATCACGCTGCGCCTTGGTCCGTCTCGTCTATAAACGAACGTGACAGAAGATCCCACCAATCCTGGTCAAGCAGCGTGACGAGGAGAGAGGATGGACTTGGGAGGAGATGAGCGAGAGTCTGGCAAGAGGGATGGAGGCCATGATCACGGGGGAGAGACAAGCCCCAACATTTTTTAGGGGGGGGCTCACGCCGTGGACGACGAGGCAGCAGGAGGCCGCGATAGAGCGGTTCAGCCGTTTAGCAGAGGAGGCCGCCAGATTAAGGGGGTCATTGGTTCAGAGGGAACAGAAGGAAAGTGTAGAGGCACGGCGAGAGGAGCTGGTTAGGAAGCAGAAGGAGCGGGGGTTAATGAAGGAACCCAGTCCCGCTCCTCGCACCAATCAAGTGGTGCGTGTCGCCAGTCCGGTCCGGCTCGTTCCTGATTCCCGCACTAAGCCAGTGGTGGGTGTTCCCAGTATAGTTCGGCCCGTTCCTGCTCCTCGCATCAAGCCAGTGGTGCGCATCGCCAGCCTGGTCCGGCCTGTTCCTGTCCCTCGCACCAAGTCAGTGGTGCGCGTCGCCAGCCCGGCCCGGCCTGTTCCTGCCCCGTGCACCAAGCCAGTGGTGCGCGTCGCCAGCCCGGTCCGACCTGTTCCTGTCCCTCGCACCAAGTCAGTGGTGCACGTCGTCAGCCCGGCCCGGCCTGTTCCTTCCCCGTGCACCAAGCCAGTGGTGCGCGTCGCCAGCCCGGTCCGACCTGTTCCTGTCCCTCGCACCAAGCCAGTGGTGCGCGTCGCCAGCCCGGCCTGGCCTGTTCCTGCTCCCCGCACCAGGCCAGTGGTGCGCGTCGCCAGTCCGGTACGGCCCGTTCCTGCTCCCCGCACCAAGCCAGTGGTGCGCGTCGTCAGCCCAGTCCGGCCCGTTTCCTGCTCCCCGCACCAACCCAGTGGTGCGCGTCGTCAGCCCAGTCCGGCCCGTTCCTGCTCCCCGCACCAAGCCAGGGGTGCGCGTCGTCAGCCCAGTCCGGCCCGTTCCTGCTCCCCGCACCAAGACAGTGGTGCGTGTGTCCAGTCCGGCACGGCCTGTGCCTGTTCCACCGGTGCCTGGTCCAGCTCCGGTCAGCGGCTCCACTCCGGAGCCAGAGCAATCCGCTCCACCGGGGTCCAGTCCAGCTCCGGCCAGTGGCTCCACTCCGGAGCCGGATCCGCCCGGCCCCTACCCTGTTAGGTTTATGTGGCGCGGTCGGAGTCCGCACCTTTGGGGGGGGGGTACTGTCACGCCCTGACTCTAGGGACTTGTATTGGTTGAGTCAGGGTGTGTATTTTCTGTGTTGGGTTTGTCTGTGTTAGTTTCTAGATCGTTTAGATCTATGTTGGCCAGGGTGGTTCCCAATCAGAGGCAGCTGTAGCTCGTTGTCTCTGATTGGGGACCATACTTAGGTAGCCTGTTGGCACTAGTGGGGTGTGGGATCTTGTTCCGTGTAAGGTATTGTTGTGTGTATGCTACCTTGGACTTCACGTTTCGTTTGTTGTTTTGTCGTGTGTTTAGTCGTCAATAAACATGAATGCGTATCACGCTGCGCCTTGGTCCGTCTCGTCTATAAACGAACGTGACAATGACACAAGTAATTTTTCCAACAATTGTTTACAGACAGATTATTTCACTCATAATTCACTGTATCACAATTCCAGT
Source organism: Coregonus lavaretus (assembly GCF_964263955.1). Lineage (NCBI taxonomy): Eukaryota > Metazoa > Chordata > Actinopteri > Salmoniformes > Salmonidae > Coregonus > Coregonus lavaretus. Next base: position 7,226,208 of record NC_140002.1, on the reverse strand, counting down.
GGGTCAGAAGTTTACATACACTAAGTTGACTGTGCCTTTAAACAGCTTGGAAAAGCTTTAGAAGCTTCTGATAGGCTAATTGACATCATTTGAGTCAATTGGAGGTGTACCTGTGGATATATTTCAAGGCCTACCATCAAACTCAGTGCCTCTTTGCTTGACATCATGGGAAAATGAAAAGAAATCAGCCAAGACCTCAGAAAAAGAATTGTAGATCTCCACAAGTCTGATTCATCCTTGGGAGCAATTTCCAAACGCCTGAAGGTACCACGTTCATCTGTACAAACAATAGTATGCAAGTATAAACACCATGGGACCACGCAGCCATCATACCGCTCAGGAAGGAGACGCGTTCTGTCTCCTAGAGATAAATGTACTTTGTTGCGAAAAGTGCAAATCAATCCCAGAACAACAGCAAAGGACCTTGTGAAGATGCTGGAGGAAACAGGTACAAAAGTATCTAGATCCACAGTAAAACAAGTCCTATATCGACATAGGTCAGATAGGAAGAAGCCACTGCGCCAAAACCGCCATAAAAAAGCTAGACTACGGTTTGCAACTGCACATGGGGACAAAGATCGTACTTTTTGGAGAACTGTCCTCTGGTCTGATGAAACAAAAATAGAACTGTTTGGCCATAATGACCATCGTTATGTTTGGAGGAAAAAGGGGAAGGCTTACAAGCCGAAGAAGCACAGCGGTGGCAGCATCATGCTGTGGGGGTGCTTTGCTGTAGGAGGGACTGGTGCATTTCACAAAATAGATGGCATCATGAGGAAGGAATATATTGAAGCAACATCTCAAGACATCAGTCAGGAAGTTACATTTTGGTCGCAAATGGGTCTTCCAAATGGACAATGACCCCAAGCATACTTCCAAAGTTGTGGCAAAATGGCTTAAGGACAACAAAGTCAAGGTATTGGAGTGGCCATCACAAAGCCCTGACCTCAATCCTATAGAAAATGTGTGTGCAGAACTGAAAAAGCGTGTGCGAGCAAGGAGGCCTACAAACCTGACTCAGTTGCACCAGCTCTGTCAGGAGGAATGGTCCAAAATTCACCCAACTTATTGTGGGAAGCTTGTGGAAGATTACCCGAAACGTTTGACCCAAGTTAAACAATTTAAAGACAATGCTACCAAATACTAATTGAGCGTATGTAAACTTCTGACCCACTGGGAATGTGATGAAATAAATAAAAGCTGAAATAAATAATTCTCTCTACTATTATTATGACATTTCACATTCTTAAAATAAAGTGGTGATCCTAACTGACCTAAGACCGGGAATTTTTACTAGGATTAAATGTCAGGAATTTGGAAAAACAGAGTTTAAATGTATTTGGCTAAGGTGTATGTAAACTTCCAACTTCAACTGTAGGTTGTAATCTCATTGATCAACGTCTCAACCAAATATTATACAATTATCTATATTGAAATGACATGGTGTGCCCAGTGGGAAGTGATGGTTTGTCCACACATATTAGATTATCCCAATTCAGGATTACCAAGTACTGGTGTTCAGCCATGTGAAGATTGAGACATATTCCTGTCTTATATCTCCTAAGCTTCATTTTGATCTTTGAAGTTGGACAGGGGTGTTACTTGGCCTTAAATCTGGATAACTATTGATCCGGACTCTACAAAATATGATATACCCATGTAATTTAAAACTGGGAGAATGCAGAGACAGAGAGGGAGGTGCAGCTACCATACATAGTACCGATGTGCGGTTTGAGCACTGAAGGTTTCCATATCAGTCCTCCTACAGTATTTCTCCTTCACTGCTCTGCCAATACCTCTCATGTTGCAATAAGTTCTCATTTAGCCTGTCCCAAGGTGCAGTGAGTCAGATCATGTTTGCCAAGCACACACACATCCTGACTGCAGTACGTATGGGGGGAGACTGGATGTCTTTACTCAGCTAATCTAATGGCATCATTTGAAAATGTGAGACATGACAAAAATGTTGGGAGAACGATTGAGATTACTTCTCAATGGCTGTTAAACTACTGTCATCAGAATCAATGGCACTGATCTAAAAACAGTCTACTATGATATACTATCCCTGAGCTATCACTAGAGATTAAACTGTCCAAGTTGAGAGTTGCTGGGCATCTTGCTATCCAACATGGCATTGCTATTGGGAGATTATTCATTTTTCAGAGCATGGATTAATTCAACAAACGCCAATAGAAGTAAACATCTATCAGCTGGTGAAAATTTGAGAAAATAGGCTTTATGTGGTTGAGGTATTGAGCTAGGTGAATTCTGAGGCATTCTGTCAATAGCAATAGATAATGCATGACACCATGCCACATCCACCACTTAAACAATATGAAGACTGGGATCTCAAGACGTGCTTTGGAACATTGATTGTTTCTCTTATGTAGCTTGCCATTCCTTCCGGCTTGCTCTTGTAATAAACACTGATTCCACAAAACAAAAGCTATAGTTTCCCCTTGGCAGAGCTCTAATGGCAAACATTCCCATTTCACTAGTCACATTCTTCCAGATTTGTGACAGCATAGATGTTGTATTTGTTGAGTTTGGCTGAAAAGAGAGATGGGGTTTTGGAATGGTCTCTGTGTTGTTGATTTGTCTTTTGACTACTTGTACTTTATTTACCCTGGCAGATTGAGAACAGAAGTAGAGTTTTTTGTCTTACAGTACAGTATGTGGCTGCCGTTAGATGCTGCATCGCAGGCTACTTTAGTTGGCTTTAGGCGATAGTTATAGGCTATCACTGTGAGGACGTATGTCTAAATTAAGCGGGCAAGTATTGCATTGGCTCATGTCTCAATGAGGGCAATGTCCATGCAACATATAACCTTCAAAGGACCCCTGGCCAGGCTTTGATTCACTGTCTGCATCCCAAATGGCACCCTATTCCCTATCCATAGAGCTCTGGTCAAAAGTAGCGCACCACATAGGGAAAAGGGTGCCATATAGGACGAAGACGATGACTTCCGACCTGATGTCGCTCAAGTGGAGTGGGGAAAGTATCTATCATGTCCATAATTACCCAAGAGGGAAGTCAATCTTTCTGCATTAGCAGGACACAGACGGCATGGCGATAAATAAGCCAATCATCTCAGCCCATGGAGGTCAAGCCATCATAAATCAAACAGGAGCATTGCCCACGCCCTTGAGGCATTGTAGTAAGGTTCCATCAGCTGATGTATTAGAACATGCTTTTACTCGCTTGTATCTGATACTTCAGAATCGGAACAGATATATGGTGGCCTTCAGACACCTACTCTTTCAATTGAATTAGATTATTTTTTGTCATTTTTAATAGTTAGATCAGATACTCTCTTCTTTTGTTCAGTGTATCTGCGCTATATATTTAAGCAATAAGGCCAGAGGGGGTGTGGTATATGACCAATATACCACGGCTAAGGGCTGTCCTTAAGCACGACGCAACGCGGAGCGCCTGGATACGAGCCCTGAATGGCAATCAGCATTCGGGGCTTGAACCACCCAGTTTATGTATCCTAATTTATCCTGTATGTTTATCAGTTCACACATTGTTCCTATAGCAACATGGTGGCTCCTTTTTTCTTTTTCTTCCTGACATTTAGAAAAAGGGAACTTTGAGGTTGTTGTCGGTTGAACAGCAGAATTGCACTGGGTGTTGTCTCCCGGACATGGACATCAGGTTCGGATCGCTCACTTAGGCAGCTAACATTTCAAACAGGCAGTAAAGTGAATTTCAGCCCCAAGTACAGTACAACTTCAGCGACAGGAGGATATACTGTAAGATCGTCGGATTTCTCAGCTGCTGGGTTCAGCAGAATGAGAAAGACTTATTGCTAGGACATCCAGGGGACATCACTGAGTATCACTGGGGAAAATAAGGACATTCATCTCAACAAGTGGATGAAGAAAAAAATGTAAATCTCTGGTTTGCAGTCCTTCATTTTCATGTCCTTTGAAAGCAGCGATAATGACTGACTATGTGATGATCCCTGGTGTCTGATCCGTGGCACGCTCCATCCCCCCCAGAAGGAATAACATTGAACAGGGATTTAGCCGAGACCTTGACGTGATTGCCGCTTGCATGTTGCTACTGCGGATGGCCGGTTGTCTGTGAAAGGTCATGAGATCTATTCCCCGAAAAAAGCGAGGAGATAATTGAGGATCCTGGATTAATGGCGTGTCATAACAATTTATCCCGTATCACCATTGACCTTTCTCCTCACACCGCCACCTTGATAGATGTACTTCATTACCAGATTTGAAAACTTGAAAATGGAATCCCTCCCCATCTTCATGGCAGGTTCATCAATGATTGATCAGCCACTGAATGCAGGAGAGGAGAAAGGACCCCATGTCATGCTAATGGATAGCACCAGAGCAGAGCCAGTGGCGGGTCTTTTCAACGGCACAAGTTTCGCTCAAACAGACAATACAGGGTAGGCAAAATAGGGCCCGAAAAGTCTGGCTTGTTTGGGTCGGTCAAGTCCTGAAGAAATGTGCTAAAAACTCATGAAGCATGTAAGTGTGATGTTGCTGAAGAGAAAGGAACATAATTTAGTCATCAGGCCTCCGTGAGTCACCAAAAAGCAATGTAGGAGACATTTCCCCCTTCTAGAGCCTTAAGCGGTAATTAGCAGTTGCCGGTAAAAAGCTGAGGGATGGGGCTGGAGAAATGTAATCACTCTCAAATTCATAGACAGAGCTATGGATGTAAGGACTGACCATCAATTATATAAAAAGTATAGTTTTAACCATGTTTTGAGGATATATAGTGTTTGTTTATATTTACTTTGTTTACAAACATTGAAGTAAAACACGGTTATATTTTGGGTTCTGATGGGGTACGACAGCTGAACTAAGCTAATGAGGCATTTCTAAGTTAGATTATTCAAGAATCAATGGGTACATATCATTAATTTATAAGTCAAAAAATGGATGTAGCAACTGCAGATTATCCCGTTAACAGAACTCTTGATGAGCTTGTAGGAGTGACAGGATGGTTAACGGATATGATGTTAGGGAGTCAGTACTGCGGTGGGGGAACCAGGGGGGCTGCAGGCTGGTCGGTCTGGACGTCTGTGTCTTGTACACCATTCTATTTAGAATGTATTAGCTGTCCTTTACTAATGTTGAAGTCTATTTAAGCAATTAGGCCCGAGGGGGTGTGGTATATGGTAATATACCACGGCTAAGGGTGGATCTTAGGCAAGGCGGAGTGCCTGGACACAGCCCTTAGCCGTGGTATATTGGCCATGTACCACAACCCCTGAGGGTTGCTATTATAAACTGATTACCAATGGAAGTAGAGCAGTAAAAATAAATGTTTTGTCAGCCAATCAGCATTCAGGGCTCGAACCACCCAGTTTGTAATCTGAATTAGGCATTACAATCCATCTCTGTTCCTCGCCGGAGGGGGTATGGCTCTTTGCAGCGATCAGGGGACATTTTCTAATGACCATATCAATGAGCTTTTAATATTTTGTGCGCTCATCACTTGGCAGAGATACACAGGCACCCCTCCAACCTCCTGTCAACTATCACAGGCAGTTGAGTTGGTGGAGGGCTGAGGAGGGAAGGGGGAGCGGAGTGATGCTCTCCATTCATATCAAGTCCTAAAGAGGCACGCAGCGGGTGGCCTGTGTTTGCATAACTTTAAGTAAGGAATAAACACATTCTCAGCTTCACTTGGTTAATCTAGGCTCCTCCATTCTTCTGTACATATTCATCAGGGGGCTAGGAGACAAACCAGGCAGGATTTGATGCTGAAACATGTTAATCCCTCAGCAAGTGAAAGAGGACAAAACCATCTAAAGTATCTCAATGAGGATGTTTACCTTTTGTTTTCATGTGGATTGGAGGATGAAATGTAATGAATTGGACCCCCTGCGCGGAAACACTGTCAAACATATTATGCAAGCAGATACATAGGCACACTGCAACTCGTACAAAAGCAAGCTTGCGCACACACACGCGCACACACACACACACACACATTTAATACACTCACTCTTACACACTTAACCATCCTCCAAAGTCAATTAGTCCTGCAGCAGTAAGGTCATTAAAACGTAATGAGGTTAATTGAAAGTCTGTGTTGTGTTTTTATAGGGGACACGTGCACCATGGCAGAGTACAACAAGCTGAAGAGTATGCTGCTGGATATGCAGCCTAAAGGCCTGAACGGAGGGGACAAGAACATGTTGAGAGACATGGACCAGAAGAGAGCCCTGGTGGACACCATGTTTAAGTACCTGGACGTGGACCGGGATGGCCGTCTGGGCAGTGACGAACTGGCACAGGTGGGTACTTCTCTGAGAGTTGGATAACGGTGGGCATCATCATCAGAGCCACACTGACTGGTGTTTTTGGATGAATCTCCACCCATGGGTGATAGTACTTCTACTATTCTCTATATAGTGCACCACTTTTGACCAGGGCCCAATGGGACCAGTTCAGCCTACTTAATGAAACAAACCTTAGTTAGAGTTAATTACCTTTCTTTGAGAAAGTTTAGGGTGAACCTCTTGTTCTCGCTCAACGCAATGCTATCGTTCAAAATTAATTGCAAAATGATAATGGCATAATTCAAATTGAGACCTGTGGAAATGTTTTAGACCAATGAGTAGGTGATCTGTAGGTGATCATAGCCTACAGTGCATTCGGAAAGTATTCAGACCCCTTCACTTTTTCCACATTTTGTTACGTTACAGCTTTATTCATCAATCTACACACAATACCCCACAATGACAAAGCGAAAACATGTTTAGACATTTTTGCTAATATATAAAAAATACATAAGTATTCAGACCGTTTACTGAGTACTTTATTGAACCACCTTTGGCAGCGATTACAGCCTCGAGTTTTCTTGGGTATGACGCTACAAGCTTGGCACACCTGTATTTGGGGAGTTTCTCCCATTCTTCTCTGCAGATCCTCTCAAGCTCTGTCAGGTTGGATGTGGAGCGTCGCTGCACAGCTATATTCAGGTCTCTCCAGAGATGTTTTATCGGGTTCAAGTCCGAAGCCACTCCTGCGTTGTCTTGACTGTGGGATTAGGGTCGTTTTCCTGTTGGAAGGTGAACCTTCGCCCCAGTCTGAGGTCCTGAGCACTCTGGAGCAAGTTTTCATCAAGGATCTCTCTGTACTTTGTACTTTCCATTCATCTTTCCCTCGATCCTGACTAGTCTCCCCTTCCCTGTCGCTGAAAAACATCCCCACAGCATGATGCTGCCACCACCATAGTTCACCGTAGGGATGGTGCCAGGTTTCCTCCAGATGTGATGCTTGGCATTCAGGCCAAAGAGTTCAATCTTGGTTTCATCAGACCAGACAATCTTGTTTCTCATGGTCTGAGAGTCCTTTAGGTGCCTTTTAGCAAACTCCAAGCGGGCTGTCATGTGCCTTTTCCTGAGGAGTGGCTTCCGTCTGGCCACTCTACCATAAAGGCCTGATTGGTGGAGTGCTGCAGAGATGGTTGTCCTTCTGGAAGGTTCACCCATCTCCACAGAGGAACTCTGGAGCTCTGTCAGAGAGACCATCGGGTCCTTGGTCACCTCCCTGACCAAGGCCCTTCTCCCCCGATTGCTCAGTTTGGCCAGGCGGCCAGCTCTAGGAAGAGTCTTGGTGGTTCCAAACTTCTTCCATTTAAGAATGATGGAGGCCACTGTGTTCTTGGGGACCTTCAATGCAGTACCCTTCCCCATATCTGTGCCTCGACACAATCCTGTCTCGGAGCTCTACAGACAATTCCTTCAACCTCATGGCTTGGTTTTTGCTCTGACATGCACTGTCAACTGTGGGACCTTATATATACAGGTGTGTGCCTTTCCAAATCATGTCCGATCAATGGAATTTAAATTTTTTACATTTTAGTCATTTAGCAGACGCTCTTATCCAGAGCGACTTACAGTTAGTGAGTGCATACATTTTTTCATACTGGCCCCCCGTGGGAATCGGACCCACAACCCTGGCATTGCACGCGCCATGCTCTACCAACTGAGCTACACGCCACAGGTGGACTCCAATCAAGTTGTAGAAACATCTCAAGGATGATCAATGGAAACAGGATGCACCTGAGCTCAATTTTGAGTCTCATAACAAAGGGTCTGAATACTTATGTAAATAAGGTATTTCTGTTTTTTATATTTAATAAAATTGCATACATTTCTACAAACCTGTTTTCACTTTGTCATTATGGGGTATTGTGTGTAGATTGATGAGAATTTTGTTTTCTTAATCAATTTTAGAATAAGGCCGTAACGTAAGAAAATGTGAAAAAAGTCAAGGGGTCTGAATACTTTCCGAAAACACTATATATACTATATTGAACAAAACGGAAAAGCTTATTTATTTTCAGTTAGAATAACAACTTTGCTTTAACATTTGGGTGAGCCTCTGCAAATTAGGATGGTATGTGTGACTTTCTATATTAAAGCAGTGTGTAGGTTTGTGATCTTAAAAAAAAAAAATCACTCTTTGTCCCATTAAATAATTAGCACCTTATTCCCTATTTAATAGTACTTTTGTATCTATGTAGGGAACAGAGTGCCGTTTGGTACACAGCCTTTGCACTTTTATACTTTGAGGAGACAGGCTCGACGTGGAATACATTAACAACTATTTCTCGCATCTCAGCATTTTTAAAGATCTGATTGAAGATCTGATCAAATCATGGTTGGCAGTTATTCATCTTGACACATAGCCAGGATATCTTTAAAGAGACATTTCAATTTTTAACATTTATAAATTCTGTTTTAGGCAGATATCCATCCAAGATCAGAGACATGAAAGAAACAGAAAGAAATGTCACTAAATGTCATCATCAGTTCTCTCTGTGTGTAAAGCAGTATTCCACTTCCTCTACGCACTGGTTCTTCTTCCGTCTATAGAGGGTACAGAATGGGGCCAGATTTAAGACTCACCAAGTGCATAGTTTGTACCTGTTCTTTTCCCAAAGGGAATTAAACATGGAGGGTAGAACAAGACTAAAATAAAGGTTAAGAGAAGAAGGAAGACCGTTAAGTGAATGAAGGAAGACAGTTGTTATATCTGATTTGGTCACATGGTTTATATCCAGAACTAGAATGTGAATCATAGAATGTACTTATTGTGATCGAGATGTAGTTGTCCCTGATTGCACTGACTTTGCTCACAGCTGCTTGTTTGAAGAAGTGTACTTACTGTGATCAAGATGTGGTTGTCCCACTGGCTATCCTAAGTTGAATGCACCAATTTGTAAGTCGCTCTGGATAAGAGCATCTGCTAAATGACTTAAATGTAAAATAGAATAGAATAATTGTAATGCTATGGTGTCCATCCTCCTGTCCAGATCTCTATGAAGGAGCACTTGGAGGACAGTCTGCTGGAGTGCACCATGCAGGACCTGCTCCGCTACGATGATTACAACAACGACGGACACCTCACTCTGCACGAGTTCTACACTGCTTTTCGTAAGTCCAGCTTTAAATCCCCTTCTCCCTCCCTCCCTCTCAATCTCTCTCTCTCTCTCTCTCTCTCTCTCTCTCTCTCTCTCTCTCTCTCTCTCTCTCTCTCTCGCTCTCTCTCTCTCTCTCTCGCTCTCTCTCTTTCTCTCTCTTTCTCTCTCCCCCTCTCTCAGGCCACCCCATCAGGATAAGACCGGATCAGTCCAGATAAACCTGGCTCAGGCTACGCAGCAATCCGGCAATCCTCTGCCCTGTTCGCCAGGCCAGGCCTCATTATGGGCCTCTGAGCTGTGCTGAGCCATGGCTGAGAGCACCTGGTCATCAGGCCTAATAAAGCCTAATCACACAGACAATAATGGCAGTTCGGATTTGGGCTGGAACAGACGATGGCAAAGCCACCCTATGACTGGGGTTGCGTTACCTCTGAGAGGCCATCTCTACACCCCCAACCCCTTCTCTCTCTCCCATACATTTTAGCCAGTGTGATTAGAAAGAAAATATGCAATCCGAGCCCCAAAATGGACAGGCCAGACTGAAATGGACGGTCCACCCAATTGGACAAAGCCGATAATCAGGCTGTTAGCAGTAGATGGCGTGGGACAATTTTGAAGGCTTTCGCAATCGGGGCAAAAACACAGGTCCATTAAGCCTCAACAGTCATTAACCATACAGTAGTAATAATTGGGTTTTAGTGTAATCATTGTTGTCATTATACAGTTACTTTGCTTTTAGCCTCCAGATGGGCTGTGAGCATGGCTGGCGGTGGGTCTGTTTTGAGGAGGGTATAACTGATGTTTAACAGGGAGGTGAAGGAGAGGGTTGGGACTAATAAAACATGTAATTGATCAGACATTGTTCAAGGCTGATGTGCTGCATAAGACTAAAACAAGGAGTGGGACTTTTTATTAAGTGGAGGCTCATCTGGTGTTATGGCTTATATGCTATGGATGGATGTTCCTGCGATGAGTTGTTCTCCCTTGTGAGAGGAAAATGAAGTCGAGATGCCAGGGAGCTCAGGTGTTTCCACATAAGCTCTTCCTGCGGATGCCATGCTTGGTAGATACACTGGGCAATGACATTCACCGGTAAGAGCCCCGTTCTGCAGATGCTGTTGTGTAGGGAGAGGGTTCTGTTCCATAGCAGGCAGACAAATTCCATTCCAAAGCTTGGATATTTTTTTCTTCATGGAGTTCAGTTTGGCTTTAGAAACCCCCTCAGGAAGTGATGGTATTTGGCTTTAGAAACCCCCTCAGGAAGTGATGGTATTTGGCTTTAGAAACCCCCTCAGGAAGTGATGGTATTTGGCTCTAGAAACCCCCTCAGGAAGTGATGGTATTTGGCTATAGAACCCCCTCAGGAAGTGATAGTTATTGGCTTTAGAAACCCCCTCAGGAAGTGATGGTGTTTGGCTTTAGAAACCACCCACAGGAAGTGATGGTGTTTGGCTTTAGAAACCCCCTCAGGAAGTGATGGTATTTGGCTTTAGAAACCCCCTCAGGAAGTGATGGTATTTGGCTTTAGAAACCCCCCTCAGGAAGTGATGGTATTTGGCTTTAGAAACCTCCTCAGGAAGTGATGGTATTTGGCTTTAGAAACCCCCTCAGGAAGTGATGGTATTTGGCTTTAGAAACCCCCTCAGGAAGTGATGGTATTTGGCTTTAGAAACCCCCTCAGGAAGTGATGGTATTTGGCTTTAGAAACCCCCTCAGGAAGTGATGGTATTTGGCTTTAGAAACCCCCTCAGGAAGTGATGGTATTTGGCTTTAGAAACCCCCCTCAGGAAGTGATGGTATTTGGCTTTAGAAACCTCCTCAGGAAGTGATGGTATTTGGCTTTAGAAACCCCCTCAGGAAGTGATGGTATTTGGCTTTAGAAACCCCCTCAGGAAGTGATGGTATTTGGCTTTAGAAACCCCCTCAGGAAGTGATGGTATTTGGCTTTAGAAACCCCCTCAGGAAGTGATGGTATTTGGCTTTAGAAACCCCCCTCAGGAAGTGATGGTATTGGGCTTTAGAAACCCCCTCAGGAAGTGATGGTATTTGGCTTTAGAAACCCCCCTCAGGAAGTGATGGTATTTGGCTTTAGAAACCCCCCTCAGGAAGTGATGGTATTGGGCTTTAGAAACCCCCTCAGGAAGTGATGGTATTTGGCTTTAGAAACCCCCTCAGGAAGTGATGGTATTTGGCTTTAGAAACCCCCCTCAGGAAGTGATGGTATTGGGCTTTAGAAACCCCCTCAGGAAGTGATGGTATTGGGCTTTAGAAACCCCCTCAGGAAGTGATGGTATTTGGCTTTAGAAACCCCCTCAGGAAGTGATGGTATTTGGCTTTAGAAACCCCCCTCAGGAAGTGATGGTATTGGGCTTTAGAAACCCCCCTCAGGAAGTGATGGTATTGGGCTTTAGAAACCCCCCTCAGGAAATGATGGTATTGGGCTTTAGAAACCCCCCTCAGGAAGTGATGGTATTGGGCTTTAGAAACCCCCCTCAGGAAGTGATGGTATTTGGCTTTAGAAACCCCCCTCAGGAAGTGATGGTATTGGGCTTTAGAAACCCCCTCAGGAAGTGATGGTATTTGGCTTTAGAAACCCCCTCAGGAAGTGATGGTATTTGGCTTTAGAAACCCCCCTCAGGAAGTGATGGTATTGGGCTTTAGAAACCCCCTCAGGAAGTGATGGTATTGGGCTTTAGAAACCCCCTCAGGAAGTGATGGTATTTGGCTTTAGAAACCCCCTCAGGAAGTGATGGTATTTGGCTTTAGAAACCCCCCTCAGGAAGTGATGGTATTGGGCTTTAGAAACCCCCCTCAGGAAGTGATGGTATTGGGCTTTAGAAACCCCCCTCAGGAAATGATGGCATTTGCATTTATCTACTTTGTCTACTTAGGCATCTGACAGTTCAGCATAGCATTGTTGTTTATTTTCTTCTGTCTCCAGTATCTTGTTGCTTTAGCCTTTGCCCTGGTCTGTCAGGAGGGTTTTGAATAAATGCCCAGTTCCCTTCATGCTATAACTGTACAGTTATAATCACAGACCATTTTTCAGTCAGAAAAGTATCTGCTTGAATTTTTGCCTAATGAGTACTTAACGAAATGTTGGAAAGTAGTATTCATGATAAATGATGGAAAGTTTGGAAAGCTCGACTCAGCCAAAGGAAGAAAATACCTCTTGTTCTTCACAAATCAGAATATGATGGCCGTCGAATAGTTGTCGTCTCTGCCGCAGTGCCTATGGTGGAGCTGAGATAAAGGTATACAGAGTATACTGACTCTGTGCGTGCAGTATTTCTCTATTGTGGGTGGTGCTTATATTAGTTGTATTTCACACTTGTATTAATTAGATTATTATTTCTTGCATATCCCAACTCCTCCTGAGACTCCCTCGGAGAGTGTGGTCACGGCCAGAGAGGAGAAGAGAAGAAAAGAGAGGAGAGGAAAAACGATGCAATACGAGGGAGGAGAGTTAGAGGCATTGTGCCCAGAGCTCCCTTCGCTGGGAGTCTATTTGATTTTTATGGTTGCCGTTAATAGTGGAATTATAAAGAAATGCCGAGCTGCGCTGGCAGGCACGTCAGCAGATCTGCTTAATTAATCAAGTGGCTGAAACAGAATGTGGTGGAGGCAGGGAAGGAGGAGAGAGGGGTCAGGGAGGGGACAGAGGGGTCAGGGGGAGGAGGAGAGAGGGGTCAGGGGGAGGAGGAGAGAGGGGTCAGGGGGAGGAGAGAGGGGTCAGGGAGGGGACAGAGGGGTCAGGGGGAGGAGGAGAGAGGGGTCAGGGGGAGGAGGAGAGAGGGGTCAGGGGGAGGAGGAGAGAGGGGTCAGGGGGAGGAGGAGAGAGGGGTCAGGGGGAGGAGGACAGAGGGGTCAGGGGGAGGAGGAGAGAGGGGTCAGGGGGAGGAGGAGAGAGGGGTCAGGGGGAGGAGGACAGAGGGGTCAGGGGGAGGAGGACAGAGGGGTCAGGGGGAGGAGGACAGAGGGGTCAGGGGGAGGAGGAGAGAGGGGTCAGGGGGAGGAGGAGAGAGGGGTCAGGGGGAGGAGGAGAGAGGGGTCAGGGGGAGGAGGAGAGAGGGGTCAGGGGGAGGAGGAGAGAGGGGTCAGGGGGAGGAGGAGAGAGGGGTCAGGGGGAGGAGGAGAGAGGGGTCAGGGGGAGGAGGACAGAGGGGTCAGGGGGAGGAGGACAGAGGGGTCAGGGGGAGGAGGAGAGAGGGGGAAAATAGGGTAAATGAGGGGAGACAAGTGTAATTGGTTGGAAATAGTGTGTGTATGTGTGTGTGTGTGGTGGAATGTGCTGAGGTGCAGGGTTTGCGGTGGGGGGGGGGGGCTGACTGTGTCTGTGTGAAGGTCTGGAAGAGCGACACGCACCAGTCCCCTGTCTGTGTGAAAGTCAGGAAGAGCGACGCGCGCCAGTCCCCTGTCTGTGTGAAAGTCAGGAAGAGCGACGCGCGCCAGTCCCCTGTCTGTGTGGAAGTCAGGAAGAGCGACGCGCGCCAGTCCCCTGTCTGTGTGAAAGTCAGGAAGAGCGACGCGCGCCAGTCCCCTGTCTGTGTGGAAGTCAGGAAGAGCGACACGCGCCAGTCCCCTGTCTGTGTGAAAGTCAGGAAGAGCGACGCGCGCCAGTCCCCTGTCTGTGTGTGATGTATATGCTCCACAGGGGAAGATTACACAGGCAATAAGAAGGTTACGCTTATCACAAGGAGATCGCAGATCTCCAAGGGATGCAAATTACTACATTAGCAAAGACACAGTCAATTAAACCCACCCGTAGAAAGACAAAGCTCATGTCCGTCACCGGAGAGCGTCCGCAGCACATCTTTTATAGTTTTTTCTCTCTGACTTTCCCAGTTAGTGAAAAACAGCCTACATTAACATTATAAATGGCAACTGTAGACAACCTCGATCCTATCTTCATGTCATTGTCCAAGAAATAACCCACACAGGAAGTTGTAGCATGCAGTGAGTGGTGGAATATTGCTAGCTAAGCATAGGAGAGAGTGACTTTAGATAACTATACTAAAGGTCTATTCCACCTGTCTACCTCCCAGGTTGGCTCCTCTCCTCTCCTCCAGCTCCTCTCTGTTCCACATTGGTGTTTTATTTGAAGGCTCATTACGATGACTCCATGTTCTTCACGGCTAATTGCCAATACAGTATTTTTATGGTTTCCGGCATATTCATTGTGTCAGCTGTGCCCTGGGGTAATTATGTTTTGTTGGTTTGCTGTGTTAGCCCTTAATACCCGTCTCTGACCCTGAGTTTGACAGAAACAGAGAATGTCCTGTCATCACATCTCTTCCTCCACACGTCCACAGTTTTACAGTTTCCCTGGACAGCCCCTTAAATACTGCCAACGGTCAGATGGCGAACGACAAAAAGCCAGTGGATTCCAGTGTTCTGCATACCACCTTGAGACAAGCGAAGTGAGTCTCCATGGCAACTGTAGGTGCCTCTGTAATCTTGGAATAATCTCTTTCGTGAGGCACTTAACAATGCAGCCATCTCCCTATAGAGAAGACGAGAGGAGAAGAGGAGGACAGTACAGAAGGAAAGTGTTTACGCTAATTAAGTTGTCTGTTACACTGAGCCTAAACTGCACATTTCATTGTACAGGTACAATGGGTGTCTGGATGAAGAAGCTAAAGATGTCCGTACAGGGAGACTTGAAGGGGCTTCAATAAATATCAAATGTCAAATACAAAATATGAGCCAACATCTTGAACACTGTAAAATACCACAGGGTTTTTTCTTTTTACAATAGAAACATCCAAACATATGTCAAATGATATTGCAGAGCAGTATAATGCAAATAAGATCCATATCCTTGTTAGGCTGGCAGAATTATTATCCACTTGTTTACACAGACAGCAATATAAATCTAGAAATGAGATCAAAAAGTTATGCATTAGTGTTTCAGCAGTTGGCTGTCAGATCAAACAATTACAGGGAAATG
Source organism: Coregonus lavaretus (assembly GCF_964263955.1). Taxonomy (NCBI): domain Eukaryota; kingdom Metazoa; phylum Chordata; class Actinopteri; order Salmoniformes; family Salmonidae; genus Coregonus; species Coregonus lavaretus. Next base: position 7,210,843 of record NC_140002.1, on the reverse strand, counting down.
TTGGAAGATCATTAATGTTTGCCAGCCAAAATAATTGTCTAATAAAACGACTTCCGGAAGAGTTCACAGAGATAATTTTTGGCTTTCTTTTCTTCTACATGACAACTCACTTTTCACTGATAATCTCCAATCTGAAGTCCAATCCTTGAGTTTGAATAGAAGACTCTCAGCTGGGGAAAATGTAGTACAAGATCTGACAGAAAAACACTTAGTTAAGTTAATGTATATTATAATATGTCCTATTTTCAACATCATCAGTGAGTCACTTGATCATTAAAAAGGTGAACTCTAACTGGAGAGCCGTTGTGCTACGAGTCATCTAATATCTATGATAATTACTGGAGGATAATCCTCCCATTTCTCGTTCTCTTTCATTTCAACTCTTTTAATTTCACCCCTTCAATAGTTATTCTCTAATTAAGCGGAGAGATGCGTATCATCGTGTCCTGTGGAATGGCTCGGGCCAAATCTCTAACCCCTGTACACCCAGAATCCTCTACTGCTCCGTCCTCCTCGCCATCTCGTTGTTTTTCCACCATCAAATTGCGGCAGCAGTCCTTGGGAACCGTCACACCATTATTCACACACAGAGGCCCCCGGCTGTTAGCTGCACAGCATGTTGTCTTCTTTTAAATCTCCCTCCAACTCTCGCTCCAGCGAGGAAATAATTCAATATTCAATGCTCCCCCTGCAACTTCAAACAAGTGTGTCTGGGAGTTGAGTTGAGTGTCCCCCCCCCTACATCCCCCCCTCCCCTAGAGAAGAGAGTCAGACCCAGAGAAAGTGTTCCTCTGATCAGCCAAATCTGTTGTGGAGAGCTGGACACCCTCCTCTCACCATCAGCTTAGACAACGTTTCCCTGGAACAAAGGAGATAAAGAAATAAGAAAACATCTTAGAAAAAACGCCTTTTGAAAGAGTGTGATACAACAAAGATATTTGTGTTAATTGTTATTGTATTGCTTGAGTAAGTTCTCTGTAAACGTTATC
>NC_140002.1:7035115-7209654 GCF_964263955.1 Coregonus lavaretus | reverse complement strand
GTGCCATTTGGGAGACAGCCTCCGTTCTGAAAGGACCGATCATGAAAAGAGAGCAGAATGTTAACCTGCCGCCATTTCCTGTTTATAGACTGTAGAATGTTTGTAGGTTTGTAGCGTGTGGGTTCTCGCTCGGAGTGATGCAGGTGGAGAAAGAGAAAGAGAGAGTCTGGGTGGATTTTCCAGCGTATTGGCTGTTTCTCAAACTCAGCTCACATCTTCAGGCCTCCAGAGACACTCTGTCAGTGTCTCTCTGACTTGGCTACTAGCAACATAGCCTTTGCCTCAAGGAAATCATGCATTTAGCCTGCTCAGTGGTAGAGCAAGCTTTCCAATGAGGTGTTGTTCATCAAGGTCAACCTACAGAACTCCCATGTTGAAACATAGCCCATATTGCAATGTTGTCCTTACCTCTATGTGAACTGTGGAAACAGCAAGGCAGGTTATTGATTTTTGTTTTAGATAAAGTGGTAATGTTGGTATCTCTATACTCTACAATCAGGTATTGCAGAGGAAGGTTTTGTCAGTGGTGTAATACTTTAAAGTACTACTTAAGTAGTTTTTGGGGGTATCTGTACTTTACTTTACTATTTATATTTTTGACAACTTTTACTTTTACTTCACTACATTTCTAAAGAAAATAATGTACTTTTTACTCCATACATTTTCCCTGACACCCAAAAGTACTCATTACATTTTGAATGCTTAGCTGATCCTCTGGACACACTAAACACAAATGTTTCGTTTGTAAATTATGTCTGAGTGTTGGAGCATGCCCCTGGCTATCCGTAAATTAAAATAACACGACAATGGTTCTGTCTGGTTTGCTTAATATAAGGAATTTGAAATTATTTATACTTTTAACTTTTAATTTTGATACCTAAGTATATTTAAAAAAAAATACTTTTAGACTTTTACTCAAGTAGTATTTTACTGGGTGACTTTCACTTTTACTTGAGTCAATTTCTATTAAGGTATCTTTACTTTTACTCAAGTATGAAAATTGGGTACTTTTTCCACAACTGGGTTTTGTAGGAATTAATACGAATTTTCAAGTCATAATAAGAAGCATTTTCAAGTAATAGCAAAAATAGGAATTTTCAAGTCAGATAATTAGCAATGTAATAATCTGGCAGACTGGTGGCTTCTAGACCTATTTTCCAGTGATTTCCTGCTCCAGGAACCAAGACTCCAGGAGAGATCTCAAAGCAATTAATCAACTTAAGTCAACTCATCAGGTCCTTTTCTAGAAACCTTTGAGTATTTTTTTCCCCATCGTGGCAGGATGTTACGCTGTGCCCTCATGGCTTGGTAAATTACTAAAGCTATAATTTCATGTCACACAGTAGGTAACCATTGTTATGAACTTCTTTGCAAGAAAACCAGTCTGAAAGAAGGAGAGCCATGAAATTAACGATTGTCCTCATTGAGAGGAATGTTGAACTGAAGGACTTATTGTTCTGGACTGGCAGTCAATAAAAATCTATATCGGTCGTGTTAGTTGGTTTGAATGTAGGAATTGTGGGCTTTGTGTGTTCTGTTTGAAAGGATCTGTAGAGATTTACACAGATTATTTATTGTTTAAAATAAATATTGCACCAATATCATTTTGGGATTCCTGTGTTGGGTGCTTGCACACAGTGCAGTATTTCGAGAGTCGTCACTGAAGTTAAAGTTAAACTGAATTCTAATTTTGTCACAGTTGAGATTGCAATATAAACCGTTCTATTTAACTGACCCCACATCAGTTTATACTCTACAAAATACTTCACAAATAACATTTCTCTCTTGAAAGAACACTTTGGACTAGGTCAAACTGAACATGTGAATATTGCTTGAGAGGAAAGGGAATGTTCTTTTCCTTCCATTCTGTCCTTAGAGGAAACAGGACAGGGTGTACTGTAGGTAGACTTCTTGTCATATCAGTTAGATGACTGATTATTCATTGTCACTTAAATCCAACCTGACTCTGCATCAGTCACACAGACCATGGCAGTGACTTGCAATACAGCAATGTCCACTGGTGAGGAAAGGCACAGTCACATGGATCAGGACAGCTGACCATTGTCAGCCCCCATTTACTGTTATCTCCCATCAGAGTCCCTATGACTGTGTGTATTCACCTCACCGTCTGGCCCCCTGCCCTGCCATCTGCGATAAGCGTCGCCATGGAGCGGTGAGGGTGACAACTGCCCCAAGGCCAGTGACATATGACCACAGCCTCTCCCAAAGTCTCTATGGATCTCACAGTGATCTGACATCCTACTACTTGACAAGAGCTAGGGCCTGACACCTATGTCGGTTACTGACTTACACTAACGGCTGAGGCTATTGCTAACAGTGACACACGTTGTGCTATTTAATTAGAATGTCCTAACGCATGCTTAGTAATGTAGGCTTGCTGTCTAACATGCTAGCATAGCAACTAACCCAAACAATTAACTTGAAACACTACATTTTGCAATGTCAAAGTCACGTTTGTTATGTTTCTGTACAAAAGTGAATAGAAGCCCAGTGCAGTCAATAACGTGATTATCCTGTGTTATATACTGTATATTTCTACATGATGAGGTTGGAATAATATTGTGAAATTGTGAAAATGATGATAATGTACCTTTTAGTGTAAGAGCTGTTTGAAAAGACTGCCTGAAATGTCTGCCTGTTTTGGTGGGATGGAGCCGCCCGAGCCTAACGCTAGATAAGTGCTCTCACTTTGTCTCAATGTGAAACTGCATTCATTAGCTCCAGTTGAAGTATAGTATTTTATCTGTGTAGCAACAGATCTATGAGCTGGCCAGGCACAGCATTTATTGCACCTGATTGCAACACTCCATAAGACCACCTTAGTTACTGCATCCTCTTTTTCAGTACTGTAAATGTTTTTGTTGTTGTTGTGGTAACAGTTTTGTTTTTGTTGCTTTATTTCTATCAGACTGGTGATTAAAGTAGTGCATTCTTATTGCAGCTTGCTAAAGTCTCAGTCCTAGTATACCCGACATTTGAACCAGTATTCCCAATACCATAACACACTATAAGGTCCCCATCAATACCATAACACACTATAACAGGGGTGTCAAACTCATTTTAGCTCAGGGGCCACATGGAGGAAAATCTATTCCCAAGTGGGCCGGACCGGAAAAATCATGGTATATATAACTTAAAAACAACAACTTCAGATAGTTTTCTTTGTTTTAATACGATCAACATACAACATAAAGCTGGAGCCTGAGGACAGTGTGTCCAAAATAGTACAAGCACAACATCACTATTAATCATAAAACACGTCAAGTTTATTTGAAAATTCTAAAGAAAAAGAACACACAAACACACAATGCCTCAGTGATTAACAGAACTGTTTCACAGATCACAGAACTATATCAGGGTGTCATTTCCCAGGCAGAAATGTAGATAAAAATAATGAAATCCTGTTCCCCAAACAAGTGCAAGAACCACAGAGTCAAGAATAGGTTAAATATACAAATAAAATAAAATCAATTAAAAACAATAGCACATCAACATAAAAACATATAAACATAAAGCTGGAGCCTGAGGACAGTGTCCAAAAGCACAACATCACTATTAATCATAAAACACCTCAAGTTATTTGAAGGTTCTGAGGACAAAGAACACACAAACACACAATGCCTCAGTGATTCACAGAAGTATATCACAAATCACAGAACTATATCAGGGTGTCATTTCTCAGGCAGAAATGTAGATAAAAATAATGAAATCCTGTTCCCCAAACAAGTGCAAGAACCACAGAGTCAAGAATAGGTTAAATATACAAATAAAATAAAATCAATTAAAAACAATAGCACATCAACATAAAAACATATAAACATAAATCTGAAAGCGTTGCTCAAACTCCCGTAACAGTCCCGATATTTTATCTTTGAACCGCTTCATGTCTGCCACATGTTGGGTCGCGCACACATTTTTCAGACAGGGGAAGTGAGTTGCATCACCACCGGCAAGTTGCGTCTCCCACAATGACAGCTTCAACTTGAAAGAACGTATGCTGTCATAATACTGCGTGACAACTTTGTTGCGCCCTTGCAGCTGTTCGTTCAAGTTATTCAGGTGCTCTGTAACATCCACCATAAATGCAAGGTCCGGCATCCATTCTGCGAAATGAAATTCTAACACTGGTTTGCCCTTTTCTTCCATGAACTGTTCAATTTCTTCTCGTAAATCAAAGAAACGCCTCAGCACAGCACCTCAGCTTAACCATCTTACCTCAGTTTGGTATGGCAGGCCATAGATGTGGTCTTTCTCTCTGAGAAGGCTGTCAAACTGACGGTGATTCAGGCTTCTGGATCGGATGAAATTAACAGTTTGGATGACCACCTTCATGACGTTATCCATCTTTAATGACTATAAGGTCCCCATCAATACCATAACACACTATAAGGTCCCCATCAATACCATAACACACTATAAGGTCCCCATCAATACCATAACACACTATAAGGTCCCCATCAATACCATAACACACTATAAGGTCCCCATCAATACCATAACACACTATAAGGTCCCCATCAATACCATAACACACTATAACAGGGGTGTCAAACTCATTTTAGCTCAGGGGCCACATGGGGGTGTCAAACTCATTTTAGGGGGTGTCAAACTCATTTTAGCTCAAGGTCCCCATCAATACCATAACACACTATAAGGTCCCCATCAATACCATAACACACTATAAGGTCCCCATCAATACCATAACACACTATAAGGTCCCCATCAATACCATAACACACTATAAGGTCCCCATCAATACCATTCATTGTCCCTTAAAAGGCAGGAAAAATGTACTTCAAGTCTCATGGGGCCATTACTGCACAACTCTTACTTAGCTGTCACCATCCTCCTAGCTAGTTTTATGAACAAAACCCAGAAGGACATTCAATTGAAAAGTTGCAAATCATGTTCAAACCCAGATACTGTCTGGCGCCCTGTGGTTTTGTACACTCTGAAAAGAAGCAAATCAAATCAAAGCAAAGCAAGACCTAATATTGACGCTAAAGAGTGGCACTAAAGGGCATCTTTCCATTGGATCTGTCCTCGATTAACATTAGTCCACGTTGGATCTGTCCTCAGGTTAACACTTGTCTCCAGTTGATCTGTCCTCAGTTAACACTAGTCCACAGTGGATCTGTCCTCAGTTAACACTAGTCCACAGTGGATCTGTCCTCGGTTAACACTAGTGGAAGTGAATGAAAGGTCAGAAGGTTTCAGATGACATTTCAAACACACTCTTACTAGCTTGTAGTTCTTTAAACCCCATCAAATGTGCTAGAGTGTTACAGGACTCATGAGCTGCAGCGAGATGCTATGTGTGTGTGTGTGTGTGTGTGTGTGTGAGTACTTGTTTTCCCACCTTGTTAGGAACCCAATGTCCTAACAATTCACCCGAATGTCCTGACAAGGTAGGAAAACAAGATTAAGGGTTAGGGGTTATGGAAAATCAGATTTTTAATGGTCAAACATTTTTACTCCCCAAAATATGTGTGTGTGTGTGTGTGTGTGTGTGTGTGTGTGTGTGTGTGTGTGTGTGTGTGTGTGTGTGTGTGTGTGTGTGTGTGTGTGTGTGTGTGTGTGTGTGTGTGTGTGTGAGTCTGTGCGTCTTTGTGTATTGTGATTTTACTGGGTCTGCATTCAGCCAATAACATCTTTAGGTCAGGTCAGTCAGTGACACCCATAAAAAAAGATTTCTGCTGCAGGCAATTAATCCCTGTTAACCCCCTCCTCTAGAACGCTAAGTGCTTTAAAAAAAGAAAGGCCATTTACCCCTGTCAAAGGCTTTGGCACTGTTTAATAAGAAAATGCCTCTGGCTGGGTATTTCACAAGACTTAAAGATGATCTCGATTGTAAAATCTTTGCATATTAGGCTATCAGATGTGTGTTGGTCTTTTTTTAATCAGGCTTGATCTTGCCAAATTAAGTTGGAAAATAGTTCCAGAGAATGTGCAGCTCCTCACATACGGCTTGGACGTCAGTATTGAGAGGACTACAGAGTATCTTCTTCACTTCAACTCAACTAGGGCAGAAAGTTAAAATGTTCAAAGGTTTTGTTGTACTATGCACAAAGAAGAGATTTCAAATGTCAGATTCCATTTTAGGAAACAAGCCTATCCTTGTAAGATGAAGAACATTTGTCCAAGGTTAAAAGTGTCCTTCACACCACAAGCAAATACCAATGGTACAAAACCGTACTGGTTATCACATGGATTAAATGGCCAAGTGTTCAGTGTATTATCTGAACATAATTTTCTCCAGTATGCTGAATATTGGCCATCACATACTGATATCTATAATAGACTAAGTAACTATTGGTCCTGAAATGCTTATAAATGAATGTATGTGAGATATAGACCCATTCCACAGGAGGTTTGTAGCACCTTAATTGGGGAGAACGGGCTCGTGGTAATGGTTGGAGCGGAATAGGTGGAATGGTATCAAATACATGCCATTCCATTTGCTCCGTTCCGGCCATTATGATCACACGTGTAGTTTCATGTGATCACATGTTGCTTTACATGTTGTCACGTTATCACATTAACTTCACATAAGATCACACGTGATCACATGAAAACTTGTTTTTGGAACACTTCACGTGTTCACATGTGAAATTCATGTGGTTGTTTCATAAGGGGAGTTCCCAATGTCACCCCCAGACAGGCTATAAATCTAATCTCCCTGCAGGTTAACAGTATCCTTTGGGATGGGAATAAGACACCATGGTTACATCCCAAATGGCACCCTATTCCCTTTATAGTGTACTACTTGTGACCAGGACCCATAGGAATCTGGTCAAAAGTAGTGCACTATATAGGGAATAGGGTGCCATTTGAGACACAGGCATGCCTGTCTTGTTCTTCCATTACAAACAGACGCCACTTCATTACTTGGTTCATCCTCTATGAATCCATAGACGCTTTACACATGTCTCAGGTGCTTTAGAAATACACAGCCTCAAAACTGCTTCTGTTGTTAGCAATTTGTCTCCATTAAACAATATGTAACTGGAAACGACTGTTTTTTTATGATTCAGGAAATTGAGGATTTGAGGATTTCTCTATCAAAGAATGGCAATCGGCTGTAGCATAGAATAAGACTTTTCCTCAGACAGTTAGCAACTTACAGTGCATTCAGAAAGTTTTCAGAAAGCACTGTATATTGTTTCCCAAATTGTGTCTCTGTTTCGCAAACTGATGGAAAACGTGAATGTCAAATTGCATATCTGAACATTTTGTACCCCATTTTATATATTTTTCCATGAACTCTAGTGAGAGCATTCAAAGTGAGAGATCAGTACATAGTACCTTTTTCCCATAGCGCCATGCTATTATCCATTTAGGTACCTATTTACAAGGAAATGTCTGTGAAAACAGACTTGTTTTATTAATAGGCCAATAAGCAGACTAGCAGCGATGTAGTAGGTTATTGACCTTACATTGACCTCCTGTGCCTATTTACAGAGCTCACTGAGAGATGGGTCCTGCCCATAGAGATGGAAAGAGGTCTCATCTTCGTATCCATGCCATTATGGCATCTGTGACCTCATGGGCAGATCCATTGAGGCTATCTCCATTTTTTAAAAGTGGTTATTTCTCTTATTTTTTTGTGTTTGAAAAATGTGTAAAGCTTATATTGGTGATTTATCGCCATCTGCAGTGCTGGAGTCCTGAACCAAATATTGTGTCATTCATTTATTGTGGCAACTAGATAGCGGTGTTGAAGCCATTTACAAACCATATTACCCAATTTGAAGAAGAAGACAATGCTCTGATCATTGGCAGATTGCTCCCAACCCATAGGAATCCCCACCCAGTTGACAACTTTAAAATAGTGGAAGCCTTTAATGGCAATGTCCATGCTAAAACTGGTTATTTACATTTTAGCAGACGCTCTTATCCAGAGCGACTTACAGGAGCAATTAGGGTTAAGTGCCTTGCTCAAGGGCACATCGACAGATTTTTCACCTAGTCGGCTCGGGGATTAGAACCAGCAACCTTTCGGTTACTGGCACAACACTCTTAACCACTAAGCAACCTGGGTTATATCTAAGTTGAGTCCTCTATACATGTCTATGCTCCTGCACAATCAATGAAATCTTTCCTCATTTATAGACTTTGAAACAGTTTAACAACCCCCCAATGTGATTGTTCTCATCATCCAACCCAGGTTTCTCTCCTATTCATAGTGATTATTACAAGCCTAATTCTCCTTGTAGTTCAAGGCTCCCAGGGAGCTGCAGTCAGTCTCTCCACCTTGGCTTTGTTTGAGGAAAAGCCACTGGGGAACATTTACAGAGAAAGTGACAGAGAGAGAGAGAAAGAGGTAGAGGGGGAGAGAAAGGTAGAGAGAGAGACAGCGAAAGAGGGAGAGAAAGAAAGAGAGGGACAGAGAGGAGAAGAAGGAATGAGAGGGGTAGAAAAAGAGTGAGACAGGAGACGTACAGTGAGGGAAAAAAGTATTTGATCCCCTGCTGATTTTGTACGTTTGCCCACTGACAAAGACATGATCAGTCTATAATTTTAATGGTAGGTTTATTTGAACAGTGAGAGACAGAATAACAACAACAAATCCAGATTTTTTTTTTAATAAATTGATTTGCATTTTAATGAGGGAAACAAGTATTTGACCCCTCTGCAAAACATGACTTAGTACTTGGTGGCAAAACCCTTGTTGGCAATCACAGAGGTCAGACGTTTCTTGTAGTTGGCCACCAGGTTTGCACACATCTCAGGAGGGATTTTGTTCCACTCCTCTTTGCAGATCTTCTCCAAGTCATTAAGGTTTCGAGGCTGACGTTTGGCAACTCGAACCTTCAGCTCCCTCCACAGATTTTCTATGGGTTTAAGGTCTGGAGACTGGCTAGGCCACTCCAGGACCTTAATGTGCTTCTTCTTGAACCACTCCTTTGTTGCATTGGCCGTGTGTTTTGGGTCATTGTCATGCTGGAATACCCATCCACGACCCATTTTCAATGCCCTGGCTGAGGGAAGGAGGTTCTCACCCAAGATTTGACGGTACATGGCCCCGTCCATCGTCCCTTTGATGCGGTGAAGTTGTCCTGTCCCCTTATCAGAAAAACACCCCCAAAGCATAATGTTTCCACCTCCATGTTTGACGGTGGGGATGGTGTTCTTGGGGTCATAGGCAGCATTCCTCCTCCTCCAAACACGGCGAGTTGAGTTGATGCCAAAGAGCTCGATTTTGGTCTCATCTGACCACAACACTTTCACCCAGTTCTCCTCTGAATCATTCAGATGTTCATTGGCAAACTTCAGACGGCCCTGTATATGTGCTTTCTTGAGCAGGGGGACCTTGCGGCGCTGCAGGATTTCAGTCCTTCACGGCGTAGTGTGTTACCAATTGTTTTCTTGGTGACTATGGTCCCAGCTGCCTTGAGATCATTGACAAGATCCTCCCGTGTAGTTCTGTGCGTTTTCCTCACCGTTCTCATGATCATTGCAACTCCACAAGGTGAGATCTTGCATGGAGCCCCAGGCCGAGGGAGATTGACAGTTATTTTGTGTTTCTTCCACTGTTGTCACCTTCTCACCAAGCTGCTTGGCGATGGTTTTGTAGCCCATTCCAGCCTTGTGTATGTCTACAATCTTGTCCCTGACATCCTTGGAGAGCTCTTTGGTCTTGGCCATGGTGGAGAGTTTGGAATCTGATTGATTGATTGCTTCTGTAGACAGGTGTCTTTTATACAGGTAACAAGGTGAGATTAGGAGCACTCCCTTTAAGAGTGTGCTCCTAATCTCAGCTCGTTACCTATATAAAAGACACCTGGGAGCCTGAAATCTTTCTGATTGAGAGGGGGTCAAATACTTATTTCCCTCATTAAAATGCAAATCAATTTATAACATTTTTGACATGCGTTTTTCTGGATTTTGTTGTTGTTATTCTGTCTCTCACTGTTCAAATAAACCTACCATTAAAATTATAGACTGATCATTTCTTTGTCAGTGGGCAAACGTACAAAATCAGCAGGGGATCAAATCATTTTTTCCCTCACTGTATAGAGCAAGAGGCTTTAGAGGATTCATCTGTACCTGTGGAGAAGATTAAGGGTCTGGATTGTGTGTGATTAATGAGTGGGCTGCTGATTGCTCATCTTCACATTCCCTCCATGAATTACCAGCACACTCGCCAACTGACACATTCAGAGCCCTCAAATTGAAAAGAGAGATAGATTGAAAGAGAGAAAACTAAAGAAAGACAGAGAGAGAGGGAGGGACAGAGATAATGCATTATTCCAAAGGTAATAGGCTCAGGTTGTGCTGTAAACTTTTTATTCACATACCATCTCAGCTACAGCAGAAAGCATTCCAAGAACATGTGGAGAAAGCTTTCTACTGGGTCCCATTGGGTTGCAAGACACCGTTTACACATACATTTAATTTAATGTTCTATCATTACAACATCATAGTCGTAATGTTCTTGAAAACCTTTCATTTATATTGAGCATTCAAGGAATGGAGTCCCCAATGTAGTTCTTAACATGTTGTTAGACTGTTGCTGGAATGCTTTTGTAAGCAACATTCTCAGAATAAGAGGTAGGTAGAATATTTTACTTAACCCAACCATTCCTGGAACCGAAAATTATTAGCTGGGGTATTTATGTATTTTATCCTTTTGCCTTGGTGTGAAATTACAAGTCCTTATACGTTTTTGGAAAGTACTTCTACTCCATGAAAGTATAAGGACAAGTGCTCATTTTCCATGCTTTATTCAACCGCAGGTTGTCTCAAAGTGTGATGGGTGTGGCAAATATTTTCTGTTTTTAATTGATAGAAGTACAACCATATGTATCAGTGGCTAGTTCCCACCTGCCCAGCCCAGCCCTGTACCTATTATATACACAGCAAACAGGATTGTTTGTAGTCACTGATGGAACTCAGGGGAGGCATATCTGCATAGAGCCTCTCCCTGCTTTGAAACGACACATTAAAGTGTGTGTGTGAGTGTGTGTGTGTGTGTGTGTGTGTGCATGAATGTGCATGCATTTTGTTGTCTGCTGTTTGTACTATAGGTTTAATGTGGCTGCATTTTTTCACACATTATATTGCACTAATGATATTTGGTATTTTATTAGGATACCCAGTAGATGTTGCGAAATCAGCAGCTACTCTTCCTGGGGTCCACACACAACATGAAACATGACATAATACAGAACACTGATAGACAAGAACAGCTCAAGGACAGAACTACATACATTTAAAATGTCACACATAGCCTACATATCAGTACATACAGACAAAATATCTAGGTCAAATAGGGGAGAGGTGTTGTGCCGGGATGTGTTGCTTTATCTGTTTTTTGAAAGCAGGTTTGCTGCTCACTTGAGCAATCTGAGATGGAAGGGAGTTCCATGCAATAATGGCTCTATATAATACTGTAGGTTTTCTTGAATTTGTTCTGGATTTGGGGACTGTGAAAAGTGTCATGATTAAACTGGATTTGAACCCAAACGCAGACAACTACACCGAGCCAGAGAAGGTTTAACAGGTTTATTTACAATGTTCAATTTGTCCAGGTTTCCAATAATAGGGGAAGAGCAAGTCCAGGTTACAGGGAGGGTAACAGATCCAGGCCAGAGCAGGTGTGGTACCGTAATGTCCTAGTGTCCGTGGTGAGTCCAAAAGGGAGGTCCGGTAGTGGAAAGCAGGATGGTGGTGGCAGGAGTGAAGCGGAGGCAGGAGTCAGGTTCCAATAATCTGTGGCACAGGAGAAAAGTAAATAGAACAGGCCAAAAAACACAAAGAGCGAAAACAAACAGGTTGAGTCGGCAGCGAGACTAACATGGTCGTCTTGACTATGATCTGACGATGAGTGGCAAGTTTGACCGGGTCTTAAAGGCTGAGGTGATTATGGTGAATGAGCTGCAGCTGGAACCCTGACTCCCGCACACCAGACTTCACTCCTGCAATCAAGGACAGACAGAGGGGAGGGGAAGAGCAGAGAGAGAGCTACCTAGCAGCAGTAGGCCTAACAAAAAGACCCCTGGTGGCATGTCTGGTGGGGTAAGTGTGTGTGTCAGACCTGTGTGTAAGTTGACTGTGCAAACAATTTGGAAGATTCAACACATTAATGTTTAAAGTAGAAGTGATGCAGTCAGTCTCTCCTCTACTTTTAGCCAAGAGAGTATTGCATAGTATGCATAGTATTGATATTAGCCCTGTGATTAAAATGAAGAGCAAGGCATGCCGCTCTGTTCTGGGCCAGCTGCAGTTTTGCTAGGTCCTTCTTTGCAGCACTTGACCATATGACTGGGCAATAATCAAGATAACATAAACCTATGACCAAGATAACATAAGCCTGCATGACTTGCTTTGTGGAGTGTGGTATCAAAAAAAGCTGAGTATCTCTTTATCAATGAAAGACCTCTCCCCATCTTTACAACCATTGAATCAATATGTTTTGACCAAGACAGTTTACAATCCAATGTAACCAATAATTTAGTCTCCTCAACTACATTATTCATTATCAGATTAAGCTGAGGTCTAGAATTTAGGGAATGATTTGTAACATATACAATGCTCTTAGTTTTAGATGTTCCGGACTAGTTTATTACTGGCCACCCATTCTAAAACTGACTGCAACTTTGTTTAGGGTTGCAGTGATTTCACTTGCTGTGGTTGCTGATGAGTATAGGGTTGAATCATCAGCATACATGGACACACAGGTTTTGTTTATTGCCAGTGGCAGGTCATTGGTAAAAAATTGAAAAGAGTAGCAGGCCAAGAGAACTGCCCTGCAGTACACCACACTTTACATGTTTAACATTAGATACATCTAATCAAATGTTATTGGTCGCATACACATGTTTAGCAGATGTTATTGCGGGTGTAGCGAAATGCTTGAGAAGCTTCCATTAAAGAAAACCCTCTGTGTTCTATTAGATAGATTGCCATATCGTGGATTCAGAGCTGAGGTTGAAAAGCCATAACACATACGTGTTTTCAACAATAGGTTATGGTCAATAATATCAAAGACTGCACTGAAATCTAACAGAACAGCTTCCACAATTTTCTTACTATCAATTTCTTTCAACCAATCATCTAAAAAATACTGTATCAGTGAAGTACATATTGAGTGCGCTTCTCTATAAGCATGCTGAAAGTCTGTTGTTCATTTGTTTACAGAGAAATAGCATTGTATCTGGTCAAACACCATTTTTTCCAAAAGTCTGCTAAGAGTCGGCACCTAGCTGATTGGTCGGCTGTTAAGGGAGCTTTGATGTTGCTATCAGGATTGAACTGAGGGAACCATGCAGTCACAAGAATGTGGGCAAGCAAGAGAAAACAGAGAACCAATTATTTTAAACCTCATTGCCTAAAAAATAATAATAATAGAGTCGATGCCCGCGGAAATCTAATTAGCACAGTGTAAAATCTGTCAGTTTAAGCTAGAGATATGCATTGGATGCATCTCATTCCACCGCGTCCGCCTACAAACTATTGGCCTACAAACACAATGGAGCTCTCTGTTTTGCTCAACGACCCCAACAAGCGTCTTGGGACTCGTCTGAAGTCGATACAGCCGATCTGCCAACTTCTGTCTGTAGCGTCCGAACACTTTGGGCTACACACTAATATGACCCCTCTGTGGAAAGGTTTCTGATCTTTCTAATTATTTGGGGGGTTTGTATGGGCTAGTAGCAGTAAGGCCAAAAATAACTTTACATTAAATAATAATAAATATATAAAGTACCAGTCAAAAGTTTGGACACACCTCAAGGGTTTTTCGTTATATTTACTATTGTCTACATTGTAGTATAATAGTGAAGACATCAAAACTATGAAATAGCACATATGGAATCATGTAGTAACCAATAAATTGTTAAACAAATGAAAATATATGTTATATTTGAGATTCTTCAAAATAGCCAACCTTTGACTTGATGACAGCTTTGCACACTGTTGGCATTCTCTCAACCAGCTTCATGAGGAATGCTTTTCCAACAGTCTTGAAGGAGGTCCCACATATGCTGAGCACTTGTTGGCTGCTTTTCCTTCACTCTGCGGTCCAACTCATCCCAAACCATCTCAATTGGGTTGAGGTCGGGTGATTGTGGAGGCCAGGTCATCTGATGCAGCACTCCATCACTCTCCTTCTTGGTCAAATAGCCCTTACACAGCCTGGAGGTGTGTTTTGGGTCATTGTCCTGTTGAAAAAAATAAATGATAGTCCCCCTAAGCGCAAACCAGATGGGATGGCGTATCACTGCAGAATGCTGTGGTAGCCATGCTGCTTATGTGTGCCTTGAATTCTAAATAAATCATAGACATAGTCACCAGCAAAGCACCCCCACACCATCACACCTCCTCCTCCATGCTTCACAGTGGGAACCACACTTGCGGAGATCATCCGTTCACCTACTCTGCGTCTCATAAATACATGGAGGTTGGAACCAAAAATCTCACATTTGGTTTAATGTCCATTGCTCGTGTTTCTTGGCCCAAGCAAGTCTCTTCTTATTATTGGTGTCCTTTAGTAGGGGTTTCTTTGCAGCAATTCGACCATGAAGGTCTGATTCACACAGTCTCCTCTGAACAGTTGATGTTGAGATGTGTCTGTTACTTGAACTCTGTGAAGCATTTATTTGGGCTGCAATCTGAGGTGCAGCCAACTCTAATGAACTTATCCTCTGCAGCAGAGGTAACTCTGGGTCTTCCTTTCCTGTGGCAGTTTCATCATAGCGCTTGATGGCTTTTGCGACTGCACTTGAAGAAACTTTAAAAGTTCTTGACATTTTCCGGATTGACTGACCTTCATGTCTTAAAGTAATGATGGACTGTCATTTCTCTTTGCTTATTCAAGCTGTCTTTTACCAAATAGGGCTATCTTCTGTATACCACCCCTACCTTGTCACAACACATCTGATTTGCTCCAACGCATTAAGGAAAGAAATTCCACAAATTAACTTTTAACAAGGCACACCTGTTAATTTAATTGCATTCCAGGTGACTACATCATGAAGCTGGTTGAGAGAATGCCAAGAGTGTGAAAAGCTGTCATCAAGGCAAAGTGTGGCTACTTTGAAGAATCTCAAATATAAAATATATTTTGATTTGTTTAACACATTTTTGGTTACTACATGATTCCATATGTGTTATTTCATAGTTTTGATATCTTCACTATTATTCTACAATGTAGAAAATAGTACAAATAAAGAAAAACCCTTGAATTAGTAGATGTGTCCAAACTTTTGACTGGTACTGTATATACAGTGGGGAAAAAAAGTATTTAGTCAGCCACCAATTGTGCAAGTTCTCCCACTTAAAAAGATGAGAGAGGCCTGTCATTTTCATCATAGGTACACGTCAACTATGACAGACAAATTGAGAATTTTTTTTCCAGAAAATCACATTGTAGGATTTTTAATTAATTTATTTGCAAATTATGGTGGAAAATAAGTATTTCGTCACCTACAAACAAGCAAGATTTCTGGCTCTCACAGACCTGTAACTTCTTCTTTAAGAGGCTCCTCTGTCCTCCACTCGTTACCTGTATTAATGGCACCTGTTTGAACTTGTTATCAGTATAAAAGACACCTGTCCACAACCTCAAACAGTCACACTCCAAACTCCACTATGGTCAAGACCAAAGAGCTGTCAAAGGACACCAGAAACAAAATTGTAGACCTGCACCAGGATGGGAAGACTGAATCTGCAATAGGTAAGCAGCTTGGTTTGAAGAAATCAACTGTGGGAGCAATTATTAGGAAATGGAAGACATACAAGACCACTGATAATCTCCCTCGATCTGGGGCTCCACGCAAGATCTCACCCCGTGGGGTCAAAATGATCACAAGAACGGTGAGCAAAAATCCCAGAACCACATGGGGGGACCTAGTGAATGACCTGCAGAGAGCTGGGACCAAAGTAACAAAGCCTACCATCAGTAACACACTACTCCGCCAGGGACTCAAATCCTGCATTGCCAGACGTGTCCCCCTGCTTAAGCCAGTACATGTCCAGGCCCGTCTGAAGTTTGGGAGAATGTCATATGGTCAGATGAAACCAAAATATAACTTTTTGGTAAAAACTCAACTCATCGTGTTTGGAGGACAAAGAATGCTGAGTTGCATCCAAAGAACACCATACCTACTGTGAAGCATGGGGGTGGAAACTTCATGCTTTGGGGCTGTTTTTCTGCAAAGGGACCAGGACGACTGATCCGTGTAAAGGAAAGAATGAATGGGGCCATGTATCGTGAGATTTTGAGTTAAAACCTCCTTCCATCAGCAAGGGCATTGAAGATGAAACGTGGCTGGGTCTTTTAGCATGACATTGATCCCTCTGTAGCTCAGCTGGTAGAGCACGGCGCTCGTAACGCCAGGGTAGTGGGTTCGATCCCCGGGACCACCCATACGTAAAAATGTATGCACACATGACTGTAAGTCGCTTTGGATAAAAGCGTCTGCTAAATGGCATATTATTATTATTATTATTATTATCCCAAACACACCTCCCGGGCAACGAAGGAGTGGCTTCGTAAGAAGCATTTCAAGGTCCTGGAGTGGCCTAGCCAGTCTCCAGATCTCAACCCCATAGAAAATCTTTGGAGGGAGTTGAAAGTCCATGTTGCCCAGCGACAGCCCCAAAACATCACTGCTCTAGAGGAGATCTGCATGGAGGAATGGGCCAAAATACCAGCAACAGTGTGTGAAAACCTTGTGAAGACTTACAGAAAACGTTTGACCTGTGTCATTGCCAACAAAGGGTATATAACAAAGTATTGAGAAACTTTTGTTATTGACCAAATACTTATTTTCCACCATAATTTGCAAATAAATTCATAAAAATCCTACAATGTGATTTTCTGGATTTGTCGATTTGAATTGCATGTGTGATGCGTAGGAAGAAGAGACCAGCAAGCTTAGGTACATAAATAAATGTGTATACAAATGAAAAATAAGCAAAATACTTTCCCAGGTGAATGCAGCTAGTTGAGGATGCTAATGAAAATATGCAGAGTATAAAGTGCATGTTTAATACCGTAGTATTTCAGTTATTGTTGCATGAGGGACAGCGCTCCCTTATCCATTTGTATACAACTATTTACTTTGTTAACCAAACACTTTCCTTAGAAGAAAGGTGAATGATATTGGCAGTGCTTAGTCCGTCTTGCAATATGGACCTGTTATGTTGTCAAACATTATTGCCTAGTATTGAGCATTTTTGGAAGAGTGTGTCAGGGAGAAAGAGAGAGAGAGGGGGAAATAGACTGAAGACTGAATGAGAGACAGAGAGGTGGAGAGACAGGGAGGGAGAGTGAAAGACAGACAGTGAATGAGAGAAAGATACAGTATATCCTATGCCCCAGCCTCCTAGCCCGTGCCAGTCCCTCTAAGTGGAAGTGTCAGGGTGCCTTAGCCACAACACTGAAAACTTAATCACAGCGAATCAGAGAGCTAGGGAGGTGGAGCTGAGGAGACCAATCAAACATTTACGCCACATTTTTACTGAGGCTAATGTTCCCCTCTCGACTCTCATTAGTGTGTATCGCTGCCTCGCCGACAGCCCTGCTCTCTTCTCCCCGTTTTGATTCCAGGGATGTCTTATTTAGGCACACCAGGGCCTGGGTAATAGATGAGGAAAGTGACGAGGTTTCTGGGCTACAGTCAGAGAACCCCATTAGTTTTTCCGTGGGAGAGCTCATTCGTGCTTTGCATTTCAATTTCTGTGTGTGTTTTTTTCAGCGGAGGCCAGACACGAGCATCCTCCCTATTGGCTACCGCGGCCGCTAGCAGTTACCACTGATTGATCAATAGTTTGTGAATCATAGGAAAGTCAATTTCACAGGCTATTTTTGGGTGGGGAAAAAAAGCCTAGGAGTCATTAAGGAGATAATGTCATGTCAACCTTATCCAGCAGGGAGAACCATGCAGGCATGGCCAGTGGATATGCAATTTGTCTGCCTTTGTCACACAAGCCTGCTCCTCTTGAGCAGAGGAGGCTGTTGCCTGTGTAGTCGTCTGGTAAACAATGGGACGGAGAGAGGCCTCTCTTCAGGGAACCGCAATCTCCAAAGCTGGAGTCAAAATCGCCACGTGGCGTAAGGATATATTTCACATCGAATTGCTCAGAGCCAACAAAAGATTAAACTACGCAATTCCAACATAGAGGAAATTGTTGGGTGGGTGTTTTTTTGTATGTGCTTTTGTGCCCGACAAAACAGTATACCACAAAACAGTTGGAAGGAAATGTATAGTATAGGCTGACCTTATCTGACATTTTCTAGATGGAGTGGGTTTGAAAAGTTGGCAGGTTGACTATGCCATATCAATACAATAACGTCCATCTTAGTGCAGTCTTCATTTTACGTTTGATTCAGCATATAGGTGTCAAAGTGTATATACCCTGTATATAGCCGAAATGCCTTGGTTTTAACAATAAAGAAGCAGTTTTATCAACTTTCTCTCCAAGAGTTTATGATTTCCTCTTAATTTTAGTTTTGCTTTGGTTTGGCAACATCTCTCAAGACCCTGTAAACCAGGGGTAGGCAACTAGATTCAGCCGCAGGCCGATTTAGGTCGGAGCGAATGGTCGGAGGTAGGGTTGCAAAGCAAGGGTATATAAACTACCAGAATTTTTGTATCTGTAATTATCTCTGGCCCTCTGTGTGGCCTTATTACATGTAAAATATATGAAATAATTAAATAAGATGATTTTAAAATGACAAAGCTGTAAAACATCCTAAATATAAACCATCAACTTAGTGAATACCACTGGTGTTTATTTGAGGGTTTCAGCATGAAATAAAACATGTTTTACACACTTTTATTTATTTGACTATGTCAGTATGTATTTGTTGTCAATGTTTTGGCGTCAAACTGGTGGCAGTTGTGAAAAAAGTCAGTAGTTGGAAGAGTTGCAGAGTTATTTGAAAATAATTCCATTGTTGATTAGATGCTTTTATCATTAATTAGGCAATGTTTTCTTGAACCATATGGTCTATGTACTATTAACTCATGGACAATATGGATACAGACATTTTTTTAAACGAGTACTATATACAGGGTTGAAAGTAGATTTAATTTCTTACCGGTACCGGACACCCAAGTGCGCGCACGCATTTTTTTTATACTACAAAAATTACAGGGTAGTCTACTCTGCTGACACTGACAAACATATTTTTTAAAAACGATGTTGTCTGATCCATATAATCGGCTTACGAAAAGGGGAGACACAAATACAATATGACGTCCATCTAACCTGGAGGAGGAAATTAGTGTCCAAAAACCAACGAAGGTGGCACTGACCCAATGATCAAGACGGTGAATATGCACACTCACTGGGTATATGGCCGATGTTCTCCGCTGGTGCCAATAAGATAGGCTACTGTTTGCTCAATTAAGTTAAGAATTTTGATGACTAAAAGACAGATTGGAGTCTTTTCATTGTAATCCCTTTACAGCAATAGCCATTTGCTTTCCAAATTTTGAAATATTGCGATATGCCTGGCTGGGTCTCTCTGCTTTTCACTGACAGTCGCAACTCAACAATCATCTATTTGGTCTTTGCAGAACGCTCTGCGCAAATTGCGGGCCCTTCCGACAGTAAGCTATGCGATTTAAAACAATCCACAGCTTCTTATTTTTTAAGAAACTAATGATCCTCTGTGGCCAAGTAATGATTTCTAGTGTAGTAGCCTATTTTTTATGATTTTAGTTATTTCTGTATATACAGGAGTAAGCTAATTAGGCTATATAATTTTGGCCATTCAATTTATTTTAGGGAAAGCTTCCCTTAGCCTTATGGACACGCCTTCTATGCCTTCTAATGTGGCACAAACACAACCGAGTCATGATGTTTTCATCTGATTGTCAAACAATCACTTAACAAAGGTGCTCCTGTAGGCTACCCGCACACATTCGTCCACTCACAAAATAATTTCAGCATCTAACAGCGCACTGTGCACCTGCAATTTGATGATTGGGAAGAGACATCTGTTACAAAACTCCTACATGTATTGTAATGACATTCTGAGATTGTCATTAGGCCTACACTTGTAGCCTGAATTGATGCATCAACTGTTGTCCACGCACGCCTCAGTCTCGGCCACGAGCATCTCGACCACTCATCTCTGCCTTGTCTGCGAGCGTCTCGGCCACTCATCTCCACCTTGACAAAATGTTAGTGTTTGTATTTGTAGCATATACCACCTGGTATCCTATCAATTCGCACATTTTTAATGTGGCTGACATGCAGTAATGCTAAATAATGGTGTAATAGACTATCATTTTTTGGGCATGTTGTAATATTTGTGATAGACTGATGTTTTTCCGGTACCGTACACCCACTATTTATTTTGCCGGGACCCAGTACCGGACCACACCGCCTTACTTTCACCCCTGACTATATATGACTACATTTAAAAAAGCTATTCAAGTATAAACGACCAAACTTATGATTGATTGCCATAGAAGTTATGAAAGTATAAATGACCAAATGTACGATAGATTGCCATAGAGTTTCTGTTAATTACCAAAATTACTGAAGATTCCGGTAACCTTAGTAAACTACTGGTAGCTTTGCAACCCTAGTTGGGGGCCGGAATATAGTAATAATAATTTGTCCACTGCAAATTCACCACAACTAAGCCCAAAAAGAGATTGTATTTGAAAATAACAATAATTATACCTTGATTACATAGAAACACAATCACATTTGTTATTTATTTTATTTGTGAGAATACTTGGGAACACATTTCCTAAATTAAACTCATTTTAGCTGAATTCCTGGTGATTTTACAGTATTTTGTGACCCCTGCTGTAAACCAACATGCCCTTTTCTATTACTTTACTCTAAACTCATATACTGTACATGTAACATGTGAGGGAAAAGGGAAACTGAGTACTGAGTCATCTGCACAATCTTTCTGTATATCATTGAGATATCAGTAACATAATAGTGTGCAGTGTGCATGCCAGACCAGGTGTAGTGAGCAATAGGCTCCCCAGCCAGCCATGATGTCATATCAATGTACTCTGCCCTTGTGATGAGTGTGATGAAAGGAGTCAGGCGCAGGAGGGTAATCACCGAATACAGAGTTTATTCCTTCGTTGACACACAAATGCGCTCAAATAGCAATCAACGAAACAGGCACAGGGGAAACTCTCATCCCTGGCAAATACACTGTAACGGTAGAATCCAATAATACATAGGCACAGGGGAAAATCTACCCTGGCAACAAAATGTAGTAGCTCCACCGAGCTATACTACTCTCACAACTAACAATCACCCACAAGGACAAGGGGGCGGAGGGAACACTTATACACGGACTAATGAGGGGATTAAAACCAGGTGTGTGTGATTAACAAGACAAGACCAATGTGATGATGATTGTGGCGGCAGTGGTTAGTAAGCCGGTGACGGCGAACGCCAAAGCCTGCCCGAACAAGGAGGGGAGGCAGCCTCGGGCCGAAGTCGTGACAGTACTCCCCCCCTTGACGCGCAGCTCCAGCAGCGCACCGACCCCGGACTCGGGGACGGCCAGGAGGACGAGGAGCATGGCGAGCCGAATGGCGACGATGGAAATCCCTCTGGACCGTACCCCTCCCACTCCACGAGGTACTGAAGGCCCCCCACCCGACGCCTCGAATCCAGGATGGAGCGGACAGAGTACGCCGGGGCCCCCTCGATGTCCAGAGGAGGTGGAGGAACCTCCCGCACCTTAGACTCCTGGAGCGGACCAACCACCACCGGCCTGAGGAGAGACACATGAAACGAGGGGTTAATACGGTAATCAGGGGGAAGTAATAACCTATACGTGACCTCGTTGATTCTCCTCAGGACTTTGAACGGCCCCACAAACCGCGGGTCAGCTTCCGGCAGGGCAGGCAGAGGGACAGATTCCGGGTCGAGAGCCAGACCCGATCAAAGTACCAGTCAAAAGTTTGGACACACCTACTCATTCCAGGGTTTTTCTTTATTTTTACTATGTTCTACATTGTAGAATAATAGTGAAGACATCAACACTATAAAATAATATGGAATCATGTAGTAACCAAAAAAGTGTTAAACAAATCAAAATATATTTTATATTTCAGATTCTTCAAATAGCCACCCTTTGCCTTGATGACAGCTTTGCACACTCTTGGCATTCTCTCAAGCAGCTTCACCTGGAATGCTTTTCCAACAGTCTTGAAGGAGTTCCCACATATGCTGAGCACTTGTTGGCTGCTTTTCCTTAACTCTGCAGTCCAACTCATCCCAAATCATCTCAATTGGGTTGAGGTTGAGGGATTGTAGAGGCCAGGTCATCTGATGCAGCACTCCATCACTCTCCTTCTTGGTAAAATAGCCCTTACACAGCCTGGAAGTGTGTTGGGTCATTGTCCTGTTGAAAAACAAATGATAGTCCCACTGAGCCCAAACCAGATGGGATGGCGTATTGCTGCAGAATGCTGTGGTAGCCATGCTGGTTAAGTGTGCCTTGAATTCTAAATAAATCACAGACAGTGTCACCAGCAAAGCACCCCCACACCACAACGCCTCCTCCTCCATGTTTTACGGTGGGAAATACACATGCGGAGACAATCTGTTCACCCACACCGCGTCTCACAAAGCCACGGCGGTTGGAACCAAAAATCTCCAATTTGGCTCCAGACCAAAGGACACATTTCCACCAGTCTAATGTCCATTGCTCTTGTTTCTTGACCCAAGCAAGTCTCTTCTTCCTATTGGTGTCCTTTAGTAGTGGTTTCTTTGCAGCAATTCAACCATGAAGGCCTGATTCACACAGTCTCCTCTGAGATGTGTCTGTTACTTGAACTCTGTGAAGCATTTATTTGGGCTGCAATTTCTGAGGCAGGTAACTCTAATGAACTTATCCTCTGCAGCAGAGGTAACTGGGTCTTCCATTCCTGTGGTGGTCCTCATGAGAGCCAGTTTCATCATAGCGCTTGATGGTTTTTGCGACTGCACTTCAAGAAACGTATTGACTGACCTTCATGTCTTAAAGTAATGATGGACTGTTGTTTCTCTTTGCTTATTTGAGCTGTTCTTGCCATAATATGGACTTGGTCTTTAACCAAATAGGGCTATCTTCTGTATACCCCTACAATGTATAATAAATAGTAATAATAGTAAAAATAAAGAAAAACCCTGGAATGAGTAGGTGTGTCCAAACTTTTGACTGGTAATGTATGTCTGCTCAATCGGAAATTACCTTTACATTTCTATCGCGCAATCTGTAACGCTTCAGCGATACGGATCGAATAGAGCACTAAGTTCTTCTCTCTCCTTGTTTCAAGAACTTTGGGTTTGGACTTAATGTGCTCTCTGTATTCAGAACCTGTTGAATTCTGTTTGCGTAAGGCTTCATAAGAGGTGCATCAGAACATATTGAATTTATTCTGTGAGAAAAGCATTCTGGGAGATTTGTCACAAGTAGGCACTAGTCTAGCAGAGCAGTTGTTTTTGCCAAGCTAAAAAAAAATGCAAACTATTATATTCTGAAAATGAACTAGGGTGATTGTGAGTCAACTAGTGGAAGCAACATTGTGTGTTTACAACCTATTGAAATATGTCAGACATATTCATTGTTATCACGTAAAAATCACCATTGGATTCACCAAAATATTACCATTGGATTCACCAAAATATTACCATTTGATTCACCAACATATTACCATTGGATTCACCAAAATATTACCAATTTGATTAACAAAAATATTACCATTGGATTCACCAAAATATTCAGTAGCTTTTGCTCTTCCGTAGCCATGTACTGTTGCAATACCTACTGTAGGGTTTGTATAAACCAGACCTGCAAGAGAGGAAGGCCCATTGTAATTCATATACACAGGGGAAGAGAGCTAACTGTTTCCATCCAATCCAATTCAGAGTGGGAAGGGAACATGGATTTGCTCAGGAGTTGATGCATGGTTGGCTCCATTTATATTTCTGCCAGATGCCTGGGAATCTTTATTTATTGAACCAGTTATTTGTATTATTATGGATCCCATTAGCTGCTGCCAAGGCAGTTATATACAATTTTAAAAACATGACAATACCCTTCCTGGGGTCCTGCAAAATTAAGGCAGTTATATAATTTTTCAAAAACATTACAATACATTACACAACAAATTTCACAACACATTAAGTGTGTGCCCTCCGGCCACTACTTTACTACCACATATCTACAACACAAAATCCATGTGTACGTGTGTAGCACAGCCGCGAGCTGCCCAGTAACACAAGTTTACCAGACGAGCTAAATTACTTCTATGCTCGCTTCGAGGCAAGTAACACTGAAACATGCATGAGAGCATCAGCTGTTCCGGACGACTGTGTGATCACGCTCTCCGTAGGCGATGTGAGTAAGACCTTTAAACAGGTCAACATTCACAAGGCCGCAGGGCCAGACGGATTACCAGGACGTGTACTCCGAGCATGCGCTGACCAACTGGCAAGTGTCTTCACTGACATTTTCAACCTCTCCCTGTCTGAGTCTTTAATAATAACATGTTTCAAGCAGACCATCATAGTCCCTGTGCCCAAGAACACTAAGGTAACCTGCCTAAATGACTACCGACCCGTAGCACTCACATCTGTAGCCATGAAGTGCTTTGAAAGGCTGGTCATGGCTCACATCAACACCATTATCCCAGAAACCCTAGACCCAATCCAATTTGCATACTGCCCCAACAGATCCACAGATGATGCAATCTCTATTGCGCGCCACACTGCCCTTTCACACCTGGACAAAAGGAACACCTATGTGAGAATGCTATTCGTTGACTACAGCTCAGCGTTCAACACCATAGTGCCCTCAAAGCTCATCACTAAGCTAAGGACCCTGGGACTAAACACCTCCCTCTGCAACTGGATCCTGGACTTCCTGACGGGCCGCCCCCAGGTGGTAAGGGTAGGTAACAACACATCCGCCACGCTGATCCTCAACACGGGGGCCCCTCAGGGGTGCGTGCTCAGTCCCCTCCTGTACTCTCCAACAAACTAACATGTTTCAAGCTAACATGTTTCAAGCACACCAAGCACACCAAGACAGTCGTGAAGAGGGCACGACAAAACCTATTCCCCCTAAGGAGACTGAAAAGATTTGGCATGGGTCCTCAGATCCTCAAAAGGTTCTACAGCTGCACCATCGAGAGCATCCTGACTGGTTGCATCACTGCCTGGTATGCCTGGTATGGCAACTGCTCGGCCTCCGACCGCAAGGCACTACAGAGGGTACTGCGTACGGCCCAGTACATCACTTGAGCCAAGCTTCCTGCCATCCAGGACCTCTATACCAGGCGGTGTCAGAGGAAGGCCCTAAAAATTGTCAAAGGCTCCAGCCACCCTAGTCATAGATTGTTCTCTCTGCTACCGCACGGCAAGCGGTACCGGAGTGCCAAGTCTAGGTCCAAGAGGCTTCTAAACAGCTTCTACCCCCAAGCCATAAGACTCCCGAACATCTAATCAAATGGCTTTTTTTTTGGTATTCTTTCTTAAAACTGCATTGTTGGTTAAGGGCTTGTAAGTAAGCATTTCACTGTAAGGTCTACACCTGTTGTATTCGGCGCATGTGACAAATAACATTTTATTTTATTTGTATAGTGCGTATGTTATCATGTGTGTGTGTATGCGTGTGTCTGTGCCTGTGTGTGTGTCTCATCACAGTCCCCGCTGTTCCACAAGGTGTATTTTTATATGTTTTTTTAATCTGATATTACTGCTTGCATGTGTTACTTGATGTGGAATAGAGTTCTATGTAGCCATGGCTCTATGTAGTCCAGGAGCCAAGATGATTTGGATGGACTCCGTCATTCCTGTAGAGCATCTTCTGTTTCCAAAAGGTGTTAAAGTTATGTGTGCCAACAGACTTACAGTAGTCTTTTAGCAAGGTAATGTAATGCCTGCTGAATCTTTCACAGCCACGGTCCATTGATGGTACCGGGCCTTAAATAATTGGCCGCTTTTTGGAATCTTTCAGAGCTAGAATCAGTTCTTTAAAATCTATTTTCAGCAGTTCCGAGCTACCCCTCCTAATGTTGTTTGACCCCACATGGACTACGACAGCATCAGCCCCCAGTAGCTGTCGTAGAATGGCAGGAAGCAGCCTTGTAATGTCCTGTACTCGTGCTCCAGATTAGCACAGGGTTTATGCCCCGGGAACCGAGATGTTTCTCACGATAGAGCTGCCGATGACAACAGCTGGTGAAATGGCTGAGGAGATTTTGACATTCTTTCACCTCGAGTGGTTTAGAAGACCCCTCGAGGACCGATGGGAGGTGGGGCCAGCCGTAGAATCTACCGTGGCTGATGAAGGGGCCGGAGTCTCAGACACCCTCACGGTCCGATGAGGGGGGGGTGCTCTGAAGATCTGAACCCGAGGTAGAAGCCACCGGAGAGGGAGACAGAACAGAGGACAAAGGCGCAGGTACCTCCGGATCCAATTTCGAAGCGGAAGCTTCGGCGAGTGACTTGTACGGCGAGTGACTTGCCTCCATGACTGGTTGGTAGGGTCAAGAATAGGAACATCCACAAAGTCATCCAGAAGCAACCTACTAACTCTATTCTCCAGGTAAAGGGGAGACCCCTTCGGGGAGGGATCCCTGCAGAGCACCGGCCAGTCGGCTGTGGAGAAACGACACGGCAGCGACACTCCCACCAGGCTAGAGCCGCGTCTAGCTACTGGAGTAGAAGAGAAAGACAAAGTAGGCGGGCGTGGATTCCCCAGTAGCTTGTGGAGGTTTTCTACTTGTTTGCTGAGAGTAGCCACTTCGCCCCTGTAGTCCTCTGCAAGCAAACATTTGCTACATTGAAAGTCCGCACAGTCCACATTGTCCTGGTATAGAGCAAAATAAACACATCTCCTGCAGCATTGACCTCCATCTGAAACTACAGGCTAGCTAGGCTAGCTGGGCTTCCGTGTCTCTCTTTACCGGAATTTACTAAAAGTTTGCTCTGAGCTACAGTGTGTTTGCAAATATAGCCTGCACCCTACCTCCCGAAACAAGCACAGCCAGTGAAATGGCAAACACACAAGGACAACACACACCCGAATCACACAACAGTACTGCAAACAGAGAGAAAGCAGGGGACTTGCTCACTGTATGGATCATGGCTGCACATACACTATATGAGTGGGAGATAACCAACACACAAGTTGGTGCTGTAGAAAAAAGCAGGAAATTGCAGGGCAGTAAGCCAAAACATCGGTCAACAAGTTAGGTAGAGACAGGTAGCAGGAGCATTCGCTAACCAACAAGCAGCGTAAATGAGCGGCATGAACGAGCAGTTTTATAGTCTTCCTAAAGAACCCAACCAATATTGGCCCAGGGTCGTTCAGTCATATTTATGACATTCGTACCTGCCTCCCCTCATCATCCCTCTCTCCTCCTTCCTGTATAGTTATGAGCCCTGGGGACACTCGAGAACAGTGCTTCTTCATGTGCCTTAAAGGTTAAACAAATTGGACTCGCTAGTCAGCTGAATGTAAATCTTCCTTAATAATCCTAAATGTCCTGCTCTCACACGGTCTCGTCCTCTGATCAGACATCGTTCTCTCTAAACCAGTCTCGTCCTCAGATCAGACATCGTTCTCTCTAAACCAGTCTCGTCCTCAGATAAGACATCGTTCTCTCTAAACCGGTCTCATCCTCAGATCAGACATTGTTCTCTCTAAACCGGTCTCGTCCTCAGATCAGACATTGTTCTCTCTCACACGGTCTTGTTCTCAGATCAGACATCTTTCTCTCTCACACGGTCTCGTCTTCAGATCAGACATTGTTCTCTCTCACACGGTCTCGTCCTCAGATCAGACATTGTTCTCTCTCACACGGTTTCATCCTCAGATCAGACATCGTTCTCTCTAAACCGTTCTCGTCCTCAGATCAGACATCGTTCTCTCTCACACGGTCTCGTCCTCAGATCAGACACCCCCTCTCTCTCACCCCTCTCTTTCTCTCTCTCTCGCTCTCTCTCACCCTCTCTCTCTCTCACCCCTCTCTCACCCCTCTCTCTCTCCACCCCCTCTCTCTCTTACTTCCCCTCTCTCTCACCCCCTCTCTCTACACCATCTCTCTCTAACCCATCTCTCTCCCCCTCTCTCTCTCTCACCCCCCTCTCTCACCCCCCTCTCTCACCCCCCTCTCTCTCTACCCCCTCTCTCTCACCCCTCTCTCTCTCTCTCTCACCCCTCTCTCTCTCCACCCCCTCTCTCTCTCTCACCCACTCTCTCTCCACCATCTGTCTCTCACCCCTCTCTCTCTCTCACCCCCACCTTAATTGGGAAGGACGGGCTAGTGGTAATGGCTGGAGTGAAATGAGTGGAATGGTATCAAATACATCAAACACATGATTTCCATCTGTCTGATGCCATTCCATTTGCTCCGTTCCAGCTATTAATATGAGCCGTCCTCCCCTCAGCAGCCTCCACTGCTACCAACTGAACCACAAGGGACTATTTCCATCTCTCTCGCTCTCTCTTTCTCTCTCTCTCTCTCTCTCTCTCTCTCTCTCTCTCTAAATAAATAAATAAATAAACATAAATATATGGTTGCCCTTTTCTTGTGGCAACAGGTCACAAATCTTGCTGCTGTGATGGCACACTGTGGTGTTTCACCCAATAGATATGGGAGTTTATCAAAATTGGATTTGTTTCGGAATTCTTTGTGGGTCTGTGTAATCTGAGGGAAATATGTGTCTCTAATATGGTCATACATTTGGCAGGAGGTTAGTCTCTCTCTCTCTCTCTCTCTCTCTCTCTCTCTCTCATGCTCTCTCTCGCTCTCTCTCTCTCTCTCTCTCTCGCTCTCTCTCTATCTCACTCACCTTCTCTCTTGCTCTCTCTCTATCTCTCTCTCTCTCTCTCTTTCTCTCTCCACCTACAGAGGTTGTTCAGTTGAGCCTGGCTGAGGACCAGAGAATGAGCATCTCCACGGTAACGGTAGGCCTCAGCGCCGTGCTGTCCTGTGCCATCGAAGGGACGCTGCGGCCACCAATCATCTGGAAGAGGAATGGGATCATACTCAACTTCCTGGACCTGGAGGATATCAATGTGAGTCCTAGGCAGGAGCTATTGGCTATTTCAGAGGGTGTAAAGGGGAAGTTCAGTATTTTGTAAAATCTTGATGTTAGATGGTTCCTCACCCTGAAAGTAGTCCATGGCCCAGGAGAAAATGCTGAACCTACCCTTTAAGTTGTAAAGCTACAAATCATGTTTTGACATGAATTAAGTCATGCTACTATGAGCCTGCCTGCCCATGCTAACCCTACAAAATATGGTTGTGATTAACCCAAGCAGAGGCCTCCACCCCAAAACTGCAGATGTGAGGTGGTGTAAGCCTTTTTTCCTTCTTTAAATGTCATGGGGCTTTTCAAGGTGAAACACTGAACCAGTGTCCAACATTGTGAACTTTGATGTGGGGTGTTTTTAGAAACGCTGCTTTTAAGACATTTACAATTGGGCCTTTGATTAATATTTGATAATCCTCAGAACGTGTCTCAGCAGGGGCTCTTCACATTGGTTTTAAAACAATTAATCAATAACAGATAAATGTTCACAGAAAATGAATGAGAAATGCTAATTCCCATTAACACAATTTATGCATCTTATTTTTTTTTTTAAACAGGCCTGTGTTTTTCCTCATGCTTTGAATCATTGGTTGTAATTGGAAATAATGTAATGATTTGAGTCTCAGAAGCTCTGCCAGGTGTCGTGCTGATCTCAAAGAGCACAAACCATGTTAAAATATTATTTTTTCGCAAATCCCAACATGGCATAGCATGGGAATTGGGTTTGGCTGCATGTGGTTAATGAACTATAGAGCGGCGGCGGCGGTGTGTTGTTTAGCACACCTGCACAGCTGACAGCGTGGGACTGTGTTTATCCATCCACCAGCTGATTAGAATTCTCTAATTGCATGTTAATGAATTGGCCAGAGAGCCAATAAATAATGACATGCACGTCAACTGGCATGTGTTTAGACGGGTCGCGCTGAGGACAAGGAAGTGGGAGAAAACAAGGTCCTCTGTGCAACATGAGAGTGCTACTGTTTTCATGGAGTTAGGTTATGCATTGATAAATAGTGTGTGACGACAATTGCAATTGTTGTTACTGATAAATAACTATAAATAATAACTATTACGAGCATGCAGGTGTGCACGATAAGAAATGTGCCATTCAGCATAATGTGTTCCCATGTAATCCTTAGGCAGGTTTATGCTCTTTTAATGCATAGAATCTGCAAGGGAAGTGTTGCCTGCTGCTATTGTGTAATACCACTGCATCTCAATGAAGAACAAAGAAAGAATGCATACTGATCGAATGCCTTTGGTCTCTCTGTGCTGTCGTTTCAGGTCAGCACAAATTAGATGTATTTACAGGCCAAATTATTTTTCCTGTCTTATGAAAATGGGCTCACTTTGAAATAAATTAACAACTATTACATTTAGCTGTGATTCAAATTCCGTCAAGAAAGGTCCTGACATATGACACATTTAGCTGACTGTGGCAATTTGCCTTCGCTGGAATCAAACCCATTTGTCTGCACTCTGCTACAGCGTAAAGGTAGAGCAGTATTACTATCTCACTCTCTCTCTCTCTCTCTCTCTCTCTCTCTCATAAAAATGGGGCATTTTACATATTGAATCGGATACTTTTCTTCAAAGTAATTGCGTTGTGTTTTGGAGAGATGACGACGTTACACCAAGAAACACTTACCTTGATGAAAGCCCCCAACCTAAAGAAATTAAAAGTGTCTTTCTTCTGGAACCAAGTTGCACAAACACGCACAAAACAAAAACTAGCCATACCGTGCGGTGCTGGGCCCAGTCAGGTCTTCGACACATTCACCCACTCCCCTGTTGAAAGATACGCTACAAAATGTTGGCACCATTGTAACAGGTTGTAATCAAGCCCTGGTCTCCAGCATGAGAACAGAAGAGGAACACCTGGTGTGGTGGTCTCAGGTTGGACTACTACAAATCATCTTGGTTCTGACACACACACACACACACACACACACACACACACACACACACACACACAAATGCACATCAACCAATTGAAGTACCTATCACACCCTACAGTAACCTGTAGGTTGTGAGAGAACCTTCATAAATCAGCAGAATGTTTATAACCTATTTATTGACACTTTATGTAGTGTCCTGTAATACTTACTTTGAAGTGAGACGCCATCGGTCATTCATAACACATACATAAAGGCTTAATGATGTAAACACAAATGTATTAACACTTAGGGAATTATCACTAACAGCTAAAACAAATAAACATTTCCTTTTATTTGTACATAAAAAAAATATATACAAATACATTAAGTTTCTAAAAGTCCAGCAATGCAATTACATTGAACATTACACAGGGCTGTAAATAGTGTAGCTTGTCCCTGAGCTGGTGGATGAATGATTCTTGCCTCTCTGCCTGCTGGAGGTACTGCATGTTGGTTCCAACCTTAAAAGTAACAACAAAGAAAGTTAGCAGGTCTGTTAGGAAATGCCTTTGTCACACCATCTGGATAAGGGCATTTCTGTGCTGCGCCAGAAACTCTAAATGGGAAGATGGGAAACTCCATTCAATGCGTAATATAATATTCCTCTTTCATTTACAAATCTCATGACGTGATTATGAGACGTAGCTGATTCTAGGAGATTTGTATTTAGATGAGCCTGCTAGCTAGCTACATTTTGGCTAGCTAGCAATTGCTGTGAAGTCACAGAAATTATTTGAAATAACGACTGAGGTAGCTACAGTATGTAATCTAACTCAACACTTAACTACTATGAACTAATTTAAATGACAATGAATAAAGATTAACTTACTTGTCTTTCGCTGTCCAGTGGCAGCACAGGTGGGGCATTTGATTTGCGAACTCATCACATGATCAGCGTTTCATGAGCCACACTAAAGAAGTACTTCCGGGTCATGGAATTTCGGGAATTTTCTAAATAAAAGTCCCCCACGTAATAATTCAACATTTCAGTAATTTAGCAGAAGCTCTTATCCAGAGCGACTTACAGCAGTGAGTGGATACATTTTTCGTACTGGACCCCCGTGGGAATCGAACCCACAACTCTGCCATTGCAAGTGCCATGCTCTACCAACTGAGCAACACAGCACACATAGTAGAAAAGTGTCAATAACCATTCATGATACAGTGCATTTGGAAAGTATTTAGACCCCTTCACTTTTTCCCAAAAAAATTACGTTACAGCCTTATTTTAAAATGGATTTTTTTTATCCCCCTCATCAATCTACACACAATACCCCATAATGACAAAGCAAAAACAGGTTTTTTGAAATGTTCGCAAATTTATAAAAATAATATTTACATAAGTATTCAGACCCTTTACTCAGTACTTTGTTGAAGCACCTTTGGCAGCGATTACAGCCTCAAGTCTTCATGGGTATGATGCTACAAGCTTTGCACACCTGTATTTGGGGAGTTTCTCCCATTCTTCTCTGCAGAGCCTCTCAAGCTCTGTCAGTTTGGATGGGGAGCGTAGTTGCACAGGTATTTTCAGGTCTTTCCAGAGATGTTCGATTGGGTTCAAGTCCGGGCTCTGGCTGGGCCACTCAAGGACATTCAGAGACTTGTCCCGAAGCCACTCCTGCGTTGTCTTGGCTGTGTGCTTAGGGTCGTTGTCCTGTTGGAAGGTGAACCTTCGCCCCAGTCTGAGGTCCTGAGCACTCTGGAGCAGGTTTTCATCAAGGATCTCTCTGTACTTTGCTCCATTCATCTCTTCCTCGATCCTGACTAGTCTCCTAGTCCAGTGGAGGCTTCTCAGAGGAGGAAGGGGAGGACCATCCTCTTCAGTGAATTTCATAAAAATAAAAATGGTAAAACATTGAAAAAGTTATCCTTTTTAGATAAAACTATACTTAAATTATATGTAGTGTTTATGAAGGATTTATGAAGCCTTTATAAGCTGCATGTCATTTAAAGCGGGACTATAATAAGTAATGCATTTTCTCCGTAAAAAAAAAATGATGCTATAAAAAAAAATGAATGAGCATGTCAAACAGGCCTTTTACTCACCCTGTTGGGACTGCTGTGAAAAATGCATTATACTAACCTTCAAACATATTAAGATGATTTTCCACTAAGACTATTATGGATACAGTACAGAGCTATTACTGTTTTATAAGGGGTGAAAAGATGGAAGGAAACATTTTGGGTGGTTTTTCATTTTAAATACAAACTTAAATGAAACATTTATGAAACAATATCAGGCTTCTTTACAAACTGAGGGGGAAGTAATTAACTATGTGTAAGTATACAGCCACTCCATTGTATTCAATCTGTTTTTTTTGTACAATAACACATTTCCCTTTATGAGGTCCGTAATTTGAGACACAACAGGACAATAATTGGCATAGTATGATCCAGTTGTGTGGTGAGGAAAACTCTCAAAAGAGTGAAAATTCAAAAAGCTGACCAGCTGGCGGGTGTTTTCTCAAACATCTTCAACCTGTACCTGTCCCAGGCTGTAGTCCCCACTTGCTTCAAGGAGACTACCATCGTTCCAGTGCCTAAAAAAACCAAGGTGACATGAAGTGTTTTGAGAGGCTGGCGACATCAAGGCCAGCATGCCAGGCACATTTGACCCACTCCAATTTGCCGCTCCAACAGATTAACGTTAGATGCCATTTCCATCGCTATTCACTAGTTCCTAAGACATCTGAACACGAGGAACACCTATGTGAGAATGCTGTTCATTGACTACAGTTTAGCATTCAACACTATTGTACCCTCCAAGCTCGTCAACAAGCTCAGAGCCCTGAGTCTGGAGACTACCCTCTGCCACTGGATCCTGGACTTCCTGACAGGCAGACCACAGGCTGTAAGGATTGGCAACAACACCTCCTCCATACGACGCTTAACACATGGACCCCCCCACGACTGCGTGACTTTGCACAACACCAACTCCATCATCAGGTTTGCTGACGACACCACAATTATAGGCCTTATAACCAACAACGATGAGTCAGCTTATAGGAAGGAGGTAAGTCAACTGGCATTGTGATGCCAGGACAACAACCTCTCTCTCTCAACGTCCGCAAAACAAAGGAGTTGATTGTTGACTTCAGGAAGCAGAGGAGGGAACGTGCCCCGATCCACATCAACGGGACTGCAGTAAAGAAAGTTAGCAGTTTTTAAGTTCCTCGGCATCCACATCACCAAAGACTTGACATGCACTAACAACACCACCACTCTTGTCAAGGGGGAGCAACAGCACCTCTACTTCTTCTTAAGGTGGCTGAAGAAGTTTGGCATGCCACCCCGGGTCCTCTGCAACATCGACAGTGTCCTGACCAGTTGCATCACAGCCTGGTAGGGGAATTACTCCATCCACGACCGCAAGGCCCACCATCAAGGACCCCACACACCCCAGCAATGAGCTGTTCTCTCCCTTACCGTCGGGCAAACGGTATCGGAGAATGAGGTCTAGTACCAACAGGCTCAGAGACTGTTTCTATCTGTTATGATGAGTTTCTAGGGTATCAAGTGATTACGAATGTAAGGATGTACTTAGACACTTTTGATGAGGAGTTCATATAAGATATTTAATATGGTACCATGGTTAGTTATCACAGAAGAAGGACATGGCCCTGCCTCTTCCAACTTCCAACTTCCTAACTCCAGAACAAAGATCCACTCTCTCTATATATACACTCTGTTACAAGTCTCTCCACAAACATCTGGTAAACCTCCATGGGCACTCCCTTCTCTTTGATGTTATTACTCTTCACCCCCAAGTCATATATCCTGTCCATCAATAATTTCTAAGATCAACATCAGTAATCTATTCTGACATAAGGAATGCAGACTCCGTGACACCAAACCACGTATCTACTAACTCTCCCCTGGTCCACACAATACAATGACATGACATCATTGCAATCTACAAGCCATCAGACTGCTGAACACTTTAACTGGACTTACCACCTACGCTGACTCTCTGCACCTTAGCACACATGCACTCACTCACTCACGCACGCATGCATGCACACACACACACACACACACCCACACACACACACCCACACACACACCCACACCCACACACACACACCAACACACATTTATGCTTCACATCGCAACTGCTGCTACCAGACTCTTATTTACTATTGCTAATACTGCACAATTTAAATACTTGCCCCCCAATACCTCCTTCCCTGATACATGTATAAATGGACTATAAATTGTGCCATCCTGTATTATAGTTATGCTAAAATATTTATTATATTCTACTGAACCATTTACTTTATGTTCGTATTCTTATCTTTTATTATTTCTTATTGTTGTTGCATTGTCGAGAAGGAACCTGCAAGTAAGCATTTCATTGAACGGTGTATTCCATGTGTACATACGACTAATATAACTTTCAACTTGAAACTAGTACATGGTTTTCAGTATTTCTTGTTAAATCCTATAAACCTGTACTGGAACTAAATAAGAAGAATCAGCGCTACACAGTTAAGTTCATACCTTATAGGGATACATGATATAGGATAACGTAGAGTGTTTCATATCTACCTGTACTGTACAGCAGGGTTTCCCAAACTCGGTCCTGCCCCCCCCCCCCCCCTTGCCCTAGCACGTCACAGCTGATTCAAATAGTCAAAACTTGATGATGAGTTGGTTATCTGAATCAGCTGTGTAGTGCTGGGGCAAAAAACAAAATGTGCAACCAAGGGGGCCCAGCACTGAGTTTGGGAAACCCTGCTGTACAGTAATTAATCTCTAAAGCAGTGTCTACTGTTTTCATATGTTCCGTAAAGCCTTTGTAATGTCCGTCCTAAGTACTTCCTCTACAGTACCTTTCCTCACCTTAAAGCATTTACTAGAGACGATTATGTCCTCATCCACTCCCATCTCGTTAGCCAAATGAGAAGCAGTAGTTTCCTCTACCTTAAAGCACGTAGTGGGACAATAGCTTGCGGCAAGAAACTCCAAGTCTTTAGTCTCTGTTTAGAGAGGGATGTGTTTGGTTATTAAGGGAGCTAGCTCCACACATCTGCACACAGTCAGTCCGCTACGTACTGGGACGCCACTATTTAGTATCTTAATCCTCCCTAAGTCTCTGCTGAAACCCCAGGTGAGTTGTGCATCCTGAAAAACAACAACTGGCTCAATTAATCACTCTAATGTTCTTTGTATTTTTAACCCTTCCTATTTATCAGACTGATTGAGCGTGACCACAGGGCTCCAATCCCCATACCTGTCCCAACACCCAGGGACCACATTGATTCATGGTCTATATGCTTCCCATCACTCCATGGTCCCCTGTTGTGTGCCCTCCCTCCCTCCCTCCCCTACCTTCCCTCCTTTTCCTCCCCCCTCACCTCCCTCCCCTCCCTTCTTCCCTCCCTCACCATCCTCCACTGCCACCTTCCTCTTCCCCCAATAGGACTTTGGTGATGACGGCTCCCTCTACATCACCAAAGTGACAACCATCCATATGGGGAACTACAGCTGTCATGCGTATGGATATGAAGAACTCTGCCAGACCCATGTACTGCAGGTGAATGGTTAGTAATGGCATATACTTGACATTTCACAGTAATTTGATTGTCAGAGTTTAGTTTGGCATGTGGACACCAGAATTTAGACCTGACAAATGTGTTATAGTTGCAGTGCAATCATTGCTGCGTTCAATGTTAAATTCATTTTTTTGTTGTTGGTTTTTGAATAGATAACAAAAAGTAAGATGCTTTTGTGGATGAGGGACTTTCCAGGGTCAGGACTGGCAATCTCTGTCTCAATCCCTGTCTCAAATCCTGTCTCAGTCTATACTCATGGCGTTTTACTAACCATACTCAAGTGATTCCACCCTGAGCATGTAAACTGTTTTATCTACAGTACATCAAATAGCCAGCAGTAATCAGCACAGAGGGGCTGCTGCAGACACTTATCAAAACACACTGCTCTACAAATACATTTCCATAAGTATTTTTTCACTGAGACGACGTGTGATTACCGAGCCTTCCTCTTCATTGAGGACCTTGGGAGAGCCATCTGTACCGTCTGTACTGTATCAAATCAAAGATAACAATCTCAATTTCCCGATCTTTGTTTCATTGCTCGCACAGATATGCATAGACAAAAATAGCCTGCAATGATTTTCAATTAACAGGGACAATAGGCGTGATTGTGTGTTGTAAGGCAGGATTTAGGCTAATTGAAAAACGATACAGCTGCATCTGAGATATTCAGTTGAAGAGGGAGGGAAATGTCTGCTTCCTGGAAGGCAAGTTATCTTCGAAGACAATTACCATGTGTTTGTGTTTGGATATGAAGTGTTTCACCTGTAAATAATGACTGGGGCTGCTCAACAAAGTGGATTTTCTTGCCTCTTCCATAATGTGTGTTCCTTCAGATTTACCTTCCTTAACTTCCTTCAATAGTGGTCTTATTTGGTCTTATAAACATTTATGCTGGACTCTATTGTAATGCAGTGCCTGTAGCGTGTATGTGTGATTTTGTGTGGTACTGGTGTGAAATGAAGGCCTTTCTGCCTGCTGTGCCTGTGTAATTATACCTCACTGACTCCTCTCTCTTGTGGCTGTGTTTGTCTCTTTGTGTGTGTGTGTGCGTGCGTCTATGTATCCAGTTCCCCCAGTGATCCTCGTCTACCCAGAGACGCAGGCCCAGGAGCCTGGTGTGTCTGCCAGTCTGCACTGCCACGCTGACGGCATCCCAGACCCCAAGATCCTGTGGCTGAAGAATGGCATGGACCTGCAGCCCAGACCCTCCAAGCAGCTCTCCCTCATCGGTAAGGAACCAGGCTACTCCTGCCCACACTCACAAGACCGTATGTGTCCACAATGACACTCTATTGCCTATGTAGTGCACTGCTTTTGACCAGGGCCCATTGGGAATAGATATGGAATAGGTGCACCCTGTTATTACCATCACAGCGACTCCTTTTAAGCAGACACACCACTATGCAGGGAACCATGGAGGTGTTGCTATATTAGGCGTAATTCTGTGTCACACCCTCCTGTGTTGCCAAATCCAAGATTAGGGTCACCGCTTTGATTATTGTTATTTTGCCGGCCACTGATTTTAGAATGGTAAATATCCAATCCAAGCCTTTGAAGAACATGATAAAGAAAAAGATAGAACAACAGTGTGTGAAAATGAATTATACAGCAGCCAGCCATGTGGGAGAGTTGAACGGGAATTTCAATTTCCGAGGGGACACAAGAGAGTGTATTTTATGGAGTAACCCTCATTAGATGGCAGTTTACAGGCTGTGTGTGGGTCATTACCTGTGGTAATAGCCTGTTATCAGGCTTCAGATGCAGCTGAAATAAGGCAGGTTCTGCAAGGTTCATATATACATTAACATCCTGCAATCCAGCTTCACGGATCTGCCAGCTCTCTCTCTCACAGCCCAGTTGAGAGTTGGCAAATCCGTGGAGCTGGATTCCAGGATGTTAATTTCATTGCTATTTGGGATAGATCTGACCATACCTTTATATCTAGTAATGGTTTAACAGAGTGCTCAAACATAAGAGTCTACAGATTGAAGCCGTTTTCCAGAGTTATACTCTTGGTTTATTTGGCAGAATATTTCAACATTGGATCAGTATATAGGTATTCCAACTCAGAATTAGATTAGTTTTCCCTCTGGAACTAAGCTAACTAAGGCTAATGTTGGCCTTGTGGAGCTCACGAATCCTGCCAGGATCGGGGAGGCTACAGTACCCACAAATCCTGCCAGGATGAGGGGGAGGCTACAGAACTCACAAATCCTGCCAGGATGAGGGGGAGGCTACAGTACTCACAAATCCTGCCAGGATGAGGGGGAGGCTACAGAACTCACAAATCCTGCCAGGATGAGGGGGAGGCTACAGTACTCACAAATCCTGCCAGGATGAGGGGGAGGCTACAGAACTCACAAATCCTGCCAGGATGAGGGGGGGGCTACAGAACTCACAAATCCTGCCAGGATCCTCTACATCAGGGGTGTCAAACTCATTCCATGGAGGTCCTTGTGTCTGCTGGTTTTTGGTTTTTCCTTTCAATAAAGATCTAGACAACCAGGTGAGGGTTCCTTACTGATCAGTGACCTTAATTCATCAATCAAGTACAAGGGAGGAGCGAAAACCCGCAGACACCACTCGGCTCTCCGTGGAATGAGTTTGACATGTGTACTCTACATTTACAATGGGAGGGTTCAATAGGCTCAACTGTTAGGAATAGGTGCTGTCCAAAGGCCTGACTGCTTAGCCCAACTTGGTTAGCCCAACTGGTGGCGCTGTCCAAGGTTCTGACTGTTTAGCCCAACTGGTGGTGCTGTCCAAGGTTCTGACTGCTTAGCCCAACTGGTGGTGCTGAATGGACAGCTGCATTATCCTCTGTTGTATGGAATAAGGACATATATCAGCTCTGTATATTTGATTTCTATCTGACACATTCTGAACGTTTAACCTCACTACAACCTCCCACTGATCCCCTGGCGCCACAAAGATCTACAAGTCTGAAAATCCCTGTATAAACTGTCTGTTCCCTTGTTATTAATTTTTTTGTGAGAAAGCAATGCCTAACTATTGGCAAATTCTTAATTGAGCGGTCATCCATTAAAATTGATCAAGGCATAATTCTGGATTAGATGTAATTCCGACAGTGTCTGGTGTTTAATGTGGGGCGGGTCACTCTGTACATCATCACTTTACTCCCCCCTAAAGAGTAGTTAGAAGAGTGAATCTGAACACAAACTATTGTAAAAACATCACCCATTTCACTAAAATTAGGTAGAGTCTATAAAGTCGACAAACTTGTGTTTTTCAGGTGGTAGAATTTTCAGTAAAATCCATTGATCTAAATGAGAATGAAGAAAATGTATATTGCATTATGTGTACATTGGTGCCTGTAGAAGTTGTTCATATTAGCCCAGGGTTTATCTCAGGCCCTGGCTCCGTCAGGTCTTGTTCAGCACTATGAAGTTCTCCTCCTCTGCCTCTGCCTGCCAGTCCACATTTAGGAGATACGCTTGCAACGTAAGGGTTGTGGGTTCGATTCCCACGGGGGGGCCAGTATGAAAAATGTATGCACTCACTAATTGTAAGTCACTCCGGATAAGAGCGTCTGCTAAATGACTCAAATGTAAATAAAAGAGATCAAGAGAGGGGGATCAAAGAGGACAGAGAGAGGAAGGGAGAGATGAGAGGGGGAAGGTGAAAGACTGGCACAAGATCTTTGACACGGCATGTGAAAGCAGCTGTCTGACACGGGCGTCCTTCACTCCTGCTGCAGTGTTGTGAAGATTGCCTTGTTGTGATCAAGGCAAACACAGCAACAGCGTGAGGGTGAGGAGGGATGGATATGAGCGTGAGAACATGCCATAGATCACAAAGGGCTGCGAGTGCTAGCGTCAGAGAGCTAGGGTTGCCTCTGCTGCCTCTCTCTGATGTTAGCACTCACTGTGTCCTGAGATATATCACCTTCCCCTGACACTAGATCTCTGGGAACAGAACAGGGAGGATTCAGTCAAAGGATAATTTGAGGAAGTGTTGTTGTGTTGTCATCACAAGGGTTCAGGCTTCAATGGCTTGTGTTAGTGAGATGTGGATACATAGTTAGGTGGCTACTTAGATTAGCTTTGTTCATTCATTTAGAAAAATACAGTGTATTGCTAGGTGGGAGGATGAAACAGCCATGGGAAATGTGTACCAGTGTAGAAACGTGGCTGAGCTGAGACTTGTCGTTCATGCTCCTCTGTAACAGCGAATGGGAGCGAGCTCCTCATTGGCAGCGTACGCTATGAGGACACAGGCGCCTACACCTGCATTGCTAAGAACGAGGTGGGGGTGGACGAGGACATATCGTCTCTGTTTGTGGAGGACTCAGCCAGAAAGACACGTAAGTGACTGAGAGTTTACTTCAAGTAGAACATGGAAAAATGCCTCCGGGATTTTCACTAGGTATTTTTGGCATTGAAAATGTATATAGAAATTAGCATAATGCTACAGTATATCGGCATACAATTAACAAAAAGATGACACTTTATTCTGTGGTATCTTTCTGTATAAAAGAAAACAATATAAGTCACATTTGTTTTTTACAGCCTTTGGGTTTAGATTGTGTCAAATGCAATAAAAAAAACTAGGATGCATTTATGTTGTTGTGTTAATTGAAGTATTTCTGTCTGTAAAGAAGCACTCTTGCTAAATTTGTTTCTGTCCCACTTTTTCTGATATGACTTGATATGACATGGTATCTCTCTCTCTCTCCCTCTCTCTCTCCCTTTCTCTCTCTCCCTTTCTCTCTCCCTTTCTCTCTCTCCCTTTCTCTCTCTCCCTTTCTCTCTCTCCCTTTCTCTCTCTCCCTCTCTCTCCCTTTCTCCCTCTCCCTTTCTCTCTCTCCCTTTCTCTCTCTCCCTTTCTCTCTCTCCCTCTCTCTCTCCCTTTCTCTCTCTCCCTCCCTCTCTCTCTCCCTTTCTCTCTCTCCCTTTCTCTCTCTCCCTTTCTCTCTCTCCCTTTCTCTCTCTCCCTCTCTCTCTCCCTTTCTCTCTCTCCCTCTCTCTCTCCCTTTCTCTCTCTCCCTTTCGCTCTCTCCCTTTCTCCCTCTCCCTTTCTCTCTCTCCCTTTCTCTCTCTCCCTTTCTCTCTCTCCCTCTCTCTCTCTCCCTCTCTCTTCTGTCATTCTGATGCTGATGCTGCAGTTGCAAACATACTGTGGCGGGAGGAAGGTACTGAAATATACTATAACACTTTTCACCATGTCTTTTTTTTCTGTTATTTTCAATTCACTTCTATAATTTACCAACATTCTTCTGAATGCCTATGTTTTGTACTGTGAATATGTTAATTTTGTATATTCATTATGTGTATATTTTCTTGCTGAAAACGTTATTTTACAAGACTTGACCATGAAAATATAACAAAAATGCAAACCGTTTTGCTACTGGACTGCCTCCACATTTCAGCACACATAACTCTTCCTCTATGATCTAGTTGTGACACCACAACATGTTTATTTTGGCTGATTAGAGAGTAGAGAGAGGCCCATTGTTTGAATCTTGTCCACCCCGATGCTGATTGTGCACAGACAGTATCACTGGCCTTAATGTCACGTCATGACTGTTTCAGCAGCTCTCAAGGTGTTGATTGCACATGGTTATCCTGTACGATGTAACCTGCCATCCCAACACAATGTGCTTTTCCACAGCATAAACAGCCTCGTTGTATATCCTTGTCCCTGTAAGCATCAATCTGTTGTCTAATTACCAGCTGTTGTTTAGAGTCAGGTATCTGGCCTGGAAAATATTCTCGTGCTCATAGCGGCCATCAAGTTTCAGAAGGCAGTTTCACAATGAACTCGTTAGACATGTTGTTGACAGACACTGACTCTGCCGTGACAATGCCTGACAACTCCACCAGTCATTGACTAGTTCAGGTGCTGCTAACAGGGTCTGTGTATTCTCTGTAAGGCTGTTGAATGTGAGAACATCAGCTGAAGCTCTTTTGATCTCCTAACTCCTCAGGTTTGAGCGTGGGAAACATGTTCTATGTGTTCTCTGATGAGGGCATCACCGTGCTGCAGCCCAGCGAGTGTGAGATACGTAAACACATTGAGCGCACAGAGAGGATCGTGGCCAGCTATGTAAGTCCTCCTGTCCATCTACAGTTGAAGTCGGAGGTTTACATACACTTAGGTTGGAGTCATTAAAACTAGTTTTTCAACCATTCCACACATTTCTTGTTAACAAACTATAGGTTTGGCAAGTCGGTTAGGACATCTACTTTGTGCATGACACAAGTAATTTTTCCAACAATTG
Organism: Coregonus lavaretus; assembly: GCF_964263955.1. Taxonomy (NCBI): domain Eukaryota; kingdom Metazoa; phylum Chordata; class Actinopteri; order Salmoniformes; family Salmonidae; genus Coregonus; species Coregonus lavaretus. The sequence goes on along the minus strand of NC_140002.1, from coordinate 7,166,863 downwards.
TTTACAGACAGATTATTTCACTTATAATTCACAGTCTCACAATTCCAGTGGGACAGAAGTTTACATACACTAAGTTGACTGTGCATTTAAACAGCTTGGAAAATTCCAGAATATTATGACATGGCTTTAGAAGCTTCTGATAGGCTAATTGACATCATTTGAGTCAATTGGAGGTGTACCTATGGATGTATTTCAAGGCCTACCTTCAAACCCAGTGCCTCTTTGCTTGATATCATGGGAAAATCAAAAGAAATCAGCCAAGACCTCAGAAAAAAAAAATTGTAGACCTCCACAAGTCTGGTTCATCCTTGGGAGCAATTTCCAAATGCCTGAAGGCACCACGTTCATCTGTACAAACAATAGTACGCAAGTATAAACACCATGAGATCACGCAGCCGTCATACTGCTCAGGAAGGAGACGTGTTGTGTCTCCTAGAGATGAACGTACTTTGGTGCGAAAAGTGCAAATCAATCCCAGAACAACAGCAAAGGACCTTGTGAAGATGCTGGTGGAAACAGGTACAAAAGTATCTATATCCACAGTAAAACTAGTCCTATATCGACATAACCTGAAAGACCGCTCAGCAAGGAAGAAGCCACTGCTCCAAAACCGCCATAAAAAAGCCAGACTACGGTTTGCAACTGCACATGGGGACAAAGATCATACTTTTTGGAGAAATGTCCTCTGGTCTGATGAAACAAAAATAGAACTGTTCGGCCATAATGACCATCGTTATGTTTGGAGGAAAAAGGGGGTGCTTGCAAGCCGAAGAACACCATCCCAACCATAAAGCACGGGGGTGGCAGCATCATGCTTTGGGGGTGCTTTGCTGTAGGAGGGACTGGTGCACTTCACAAAATAGATGGCATCATGAGGAAGGAAAATTATGTGGATATATTGAAGCAACATTTCAAGACATCAGTCAGTAAGTTAAAGCTTGGTCGCAAATGGGTTTTCCAACTGGACAATGACCCCAAGCATACTTCCAAAGTTGTGGCAAAATGGCTTAAGGACAACAAAGTCAAGGTATTGGTGTGGCCATCACAAAGCCCTGACCTCAATCCTATAGAAAATGTGTGGGCAGAGCTGAAAAAGCGTGTGCAAGCAAGGAGGCCTACAAACCTGACTCAGTTACACCAGCTCTGTCAGGAGGAATGGGCCAAAATTCACCCAACTTATTGTGGGAAGCTTGTGGAAGGCTACCTGAAACGTTTGACCCAAGTTAAACAATTTAAAGGCAATGCTACCAAATACTAATTGAGTTCATGTAAACTTTTGACCCACTGGGAATGTGATGAAAGAAATAAAAGCTGAAATAAATAATTCTCTCTACTATTATTCTGACATTTCACATTCTTAAAATAAAGTGGTGATCCTAACTGACCTAAGACATGGACCTAAGTCCTAAGACATTTACTAGGATTAAATGTCAGGAATTGTGAAAAACTGAGTTTAAATGTATTTGGCTAAGGTGTATGTAATGATGCTGGTGTTTTGGGACTTTTTATGACTTCAAATCAAATCAATATGTATTTGCCACATGCGCCGAATACAACAGTGAAATGCTTACTTCGTTTTAAGAAAAATATCTTACAGATTTACAGAGGTACACACATCCCCCCACTGCACTACAATCCATTGCTAGTATCTGTGCCCTCCGTTCAGGATTACTCATGTCCATTAGTTAAAGATCCCAGGTCAATAGCTCACAGGAACCCTGCAAGTCTGTAATATACTAGAGAACATCACTCTCCCAAAGCAATGGGCTTTAGTTGATAAAAGTGGCTTTTTTCTATGAGGGATTGAAGTTTTACTGGTTGCTGTAATTGTATTACAGATCGATACAAACTCAATAAGCCATGTGTTAGCCCATTGCTGCTGTAAACAGCATTTTCTCTGCCCTACGCGTGAGAGAGAGGGGGCCACTCTTCGATTATGGTCCTGTGTGTGCAGTGATTAGCTGTGGATTCACCCTTCTGCTTCTTCTTCTTTTTCTTCTTCTTCTTTTTCTTTTTCTTCTTCTTCTTCTTTTTCTTCTTCTTCTTCTTTTTCTTCTTCTTCTTCTTCTTCTTCTTCTTCTTCTTCTTCTTCTTCTTCTTCTTCTTCTTCTTCTTCTTCTTCTTCTTCTTCTTCTTCTTCTTCTTCTTTCCTTCTCTCTCCCTCCATCCCATTCTTTCTCCAGGAGGAGATGTGCCCTAAAAGTGAAGGTGTGTCCCCGCAGCACTGTTTGTGGTCCTCAGCGGTCAGTGTGAGGGATAAGTACATCTACGTCACCCAACCCCTTCAAAAACGCCTGCTGGTCATCGACACCCAGGCCCAGAAAGTGGTGCAGGTTGGTTGGTTTTATTAATCTTCTCTATAAGCCGTTTAGAGGGCCGTCCCCCGAAGCTTTCACCAACAGTGGGCTAAGGGCTTAAATGAAAGCCATTATTTTTGCCACAAGAAGAGAGAGGGAGAGAGAGTGAAAAGAGAGAGAGGGAGAAAGAAAGAGTGGAGAAAGAGAGAGAGTGAAGAGAGCAAGAGCGAAGATAGGGAAAGAGAGGGAGCAGAGAGAGAGGGAGAGGGAGAGTGGGAGCGGGAGGGTAAAGAAGAGTGCTGAAAACAAAGAAGCTCGTGTTTTCCTCTCAATCGCCAAGGTCTGCCACACTTCTCCATACCCTCACTGGTGTGTGTGGGGGCAGCTCTGCCACACTTCTCCATACCCTCACTGGTGTGTGTGGGGGCAGGAGGTTAATGTATCATCCTTTTTCTCTCTCCATCCATTTCTCTCTACCTACTTCTCTCTCTCTCTCTCTCTACCTCCTTCTCCCGCCCTCCCTCTCTCTCTCTACCTCCTTCTCCCGCCCTCCCTCTCTATCTATCTCCCTCTCACCATCTCTCTCCTTACCTCTCTCTCCCCCTCCATCTATCTCTACCTCCCTCTCCCATCTCTCTCTTTACCTCTCATTTACATCATTTAGCAGACGCTCTTATCCAGAGCGACTTACAGTTAGTGCATACATTATTCTTATTTATTTATTTTCATACTGGCCCCCCATGGGAATCGAACCCACAACCCTGGCGTTGCAAACGCCATGCTCTACCAACTGAGCTACCTCCCTGCTGGCCATTCCCTCCCCTACCCTGGACGACGCTGGGCCAATTGTGCGCCGCCCCATTGGTCTCCCGGTTGCGGCCGGCTACAGCAGAGCCTGGATTCGAACCAGGATCTCTAGTGGCACAGCTAGCACTGCGATGCAGTGCCTTAGACCACTGCGCCACTCGGGAGGTTGTCTCTCTCTCCCCCTCCATCTCTCTCTACCTCCCTCTCCCTCCATCTCTTTCTACCTCCCTCTCCCTCCCTCCATCTCTCTCAGCTATCTCCACTCAACACAGAGACGTTTCAGGGAGGCTTTTAAAAGAGTGAAAAATAACACCCTTATTCTGATCTGTTTTTGCTTAACAACAACAACAACACCTAGCTAACAGTTACATAGCAGTCATTTTCGTTTGCTGTCACGCTGCATGATATAAGATAATTAACAAAATGACAAATTAAATAATATAACTACTTAGCAGGAGAAAGGCTGAAAAAGAAAGGCTGTAAAAAAAACAGTGACATGATAGTGAATGAGTGTTGTGTCTATAACAAACTGGGAGTATAGGTATGCTGGGGTGAGGGGTCAGTTGCCTGTAAGTCTCATTGTTTGGTGCACTGACCCCTCCCTCCACCCTCCTCTGACATGTGAGTGACAGCATGACGGTCAGAGTCTGAGGGTCTGGGAGTGGGAGAGTTTTCGACACATACCTGACCAGTGGAAAATAAATAGGCTGACCTCCCATTACTGAACCCATGCCTCTGGCGTGCTTCACTGGGGGTGCGGTTGGGGAAGGAAGGGGAGTCGTCACACGGCACGCTACATGTCCATGGGAGCGGTTCATTGATTGTGTTATTCCTCACTGTTGACAATCCACCCGGCCCAGGGTTGTGTCTCTCTCTCTTCTTTCTTTCATTCCCCCCTCGTCTTCCCTATATCTATTCCCAGGCCGTTGCTGTGAATAACAATGTGTTCTCAGTCAACTTACCTGGCAAAATAAGGGTCAAATCTCTCTCTCTCTCTCTCTCTCTCTCTCTCTCTCTCTCTCTCTCTCTCTCTCTCTCTCTCTCTCTCTCTCTCTCTCTCGCTCTCGCTCTCGCTCTCGCTCTCGCTCTCTCTCTCTCTCTCTCTCTAGGCGGTAGAGACAGACCCTTTCCCGGTGAAGCTGCTCTATGACAAGTCACATGACCAGGTCTGGGTTCTATGCTGGGGCAGCATGCAGAAGTCCCAGCCAACCTTACAGGTAAGGAGTTATTGGTGGGTGCAGGTGTAAGTGAGTGTGTGACTGTATCTTGGTCCATGCGTACGTGTGTATAAGTCAGTATTTGTTTGTGTGAGTATTTAATATATGTATGTTTTACAATGTTTACCAGTGAGCAAACTGCAATTCACAGCTGTGGCCCTGTAAGCATGTGATCCAGTCCCTTTGGAGAGGATGTGTTGGAGACTTCACACTGTAGACATGTGATCCAGTCCCTTTGGAGAGGATGTGTTGGAGACTTCACACTGTGGACATGTGATCCAGTCCCTTTGGAGAGGAAGTGTTTGAGACTTCACACTGTAGACATGTGATCCAGTCCCTTTGGAGAGGATGTGTTGGAGACTTCACACTGTGGACATGTGATCCAGTCCCTTTGGAGAGGAAGTGTTTGAGACTTAACACATGAGGGATGATCACAGGTGTGGATGTGTTTCAGGCCCACGGGAGGTTTGGCCAATGAGATCCCAGAGCTCAGAGCTGGCTTATGCTTCTGGGAGAGCCATCATAGTGTTTATAGGGTTGATGTAACAGAGGACAGGAGCACAGCTCCACATACTGCAACTGTCAAGGGACTGCGTTGTCATTTTGCAACGGACACAACATTTTCATTGTTTCTTTCCTCTTCCTTTGATGGTTGTTCAAATGTTGTGAGGTGCTCTGTCTGTCAGTAGTCGGTACGTGGAGAGGAGGAAACAGTCTTATTAGCAAGGGAGAGGATTGAACGCTTGTCAGTTTGGGCTCATTGTGAAATCCTAATGTGTTCTCACTCCCCTGCCCAAGAGGGATGCAATGGGTCCCAAATAAAGAGACAGCAACGCTGTTTTTAAAAGGCACTTTTCTATCTCAAACCAAGTGATTTTCTGCTCATTTAATTCATTCTTCAAATTGTTGTATAATCTCAAACTGCCCTGCATAAGCGTTCATGTGAATTGTCAGACTACTAAAACACGCCTGGTGTTCTGTAGTCGCTCAATAGTAATGAATAATTACAAAACGAGGCTTGAATCATTCAGTCCAGAATGCAATTTCAGGCAATCTGCATAACTGGCTCTAAGGCAAATGGATCACACCACAAATAAATGGCTTGATAATGTCATTATTATTTGGAATGCAAGAAATTGACCTGAGCATCTCCACAGGAGGCAATTCAAAATGTCAAACACCTCCTTTTTTAATTGCTCAATATCTCTAAGCAAACATCCGAGTGAGATTGACAATCCAATAGATAAAACAAATGAAGGAGCAGGGATGTTGAGAGGGGAAGGATTTATTTATTTATTTCACCTTTATTTAACCAGGTAAGCCAGTTGAGAACAAGTTCTCATTTACAACTGCGACCTGGCCAAGATAAAGCAAAGCAGTGCGATAAAAACAACAACAACACAGAGTTACATATGGAATAAACAAAAACGTACAGTCAATAACACAATAGAAAATAGAAAATATATATACAGTGTGTGCAAATGTAGTAAGTTATGGAGGTAAGGCAATAAATAGGCCATAGTGCAAAATAATTACATTTTAGTATTAACACTGGAGTGATAGATGTGCAGAAGATGATGTGGGGTGCAAATGAGCAAAATAAATAACAATGTAAATAACAATATGGGGATGAGGTAGTTGGCTGGGCTAATTACAGATGGGCTGTGTACAGGTGCAGTGATCGGTAAGCTGCTCTGACAACTGATGCTTAAAGTTAATGAGGGAGATAAGTGTCTCCAGCTTCAGAGATTTTTGTAGTTCGTTCCAGTCATTTGCAGCAGAGAACTGGAAGGAATGGCAGCCAAAGGAGGTGTTGGCTTTGGGGATGACCAGTGAGATATACCTGCTGGAGCGCATACTACGGGTGGGTGTTGCAATGGTGACCAATGAGCTAAGATAAGGCGGGGATTTGCCTAGAAGTGATTTATAGATGACCTGGAGCCAGTGGGTTTGGCGATGAATATGTAGTGAGGACCAGCCAACGAGAGCGTACAGGTCACAATGATGGGTAGTATATGTGGCTTTGGTGACAAAATGGATGGCACTGTGATAGAATACATCCAATTTGCTGAGTTGAGTGTTGGAAGCTATTTTGTAAATGACATTGCCGAAGTCAAGGATCGGTATGATAGTCAGTTTTATGAGGGCATGTTTAGCAGCATAAGTGAAGGAGGCTTTGTTGTGAAACAGGAAGCCGATTCTAGATTTAATTTTGGATTGGAGATGCTTAATGTGAGTCTGGAAGGAGAGTTTACGATCTAACCAGACACCTAGGTATTTGTAGTTGTCCACATATTCTAAGTCAGACCCGCCGAGAGTAGTGATTCTAGTCGGGCGGGCGGGTGCAAGCAGCGTTCGATTGAAGAGCATGCATTTAGTTTTACTAGCGTTTAAGAGCAGTTGGAGGCCACAGAAGGAGTGTTGTATGGCATTGAAGCTCGTTTGGAGGTTTGTTAACACAGTGTCCAATGAAGGGCCAGATGTATACAAAATGGTGTCGTCTGCGTAGAGGTGGATCTGAGAGTCACCAGCAGCAAGAGCGACATCATTGATATACACAGAGAATAGAGTCGGCCCGAGAATTGAACCCTGTGGCACCCCCATAGAGACTGCCAGAGGTCCAGACAACAGGCCCTCCGATTTGACACATTGAACTCTAATAAGAATGCGGTGATTGACAGAGTCAAAAGCCTTGGCTGCACAGTACTGTCTTTTATCAATCGCGGTTATTATATTGTTTAGGACCTTGAGCGTGGCTGAGGTGCACCCATGACCAGCTCGGAAACCAGATTGCATAGCGGAGAAGGCACGTGGGATTCGAAGTAGTCGGTGATCTGTTTGTTAACTTGGCCTTCAACTACTTTCGAAAGGCAGGGTAGGATGGATATAGGTCTGTAACAGTTTGGATCTAGAGTGTCACCCCCTTTGAAGAGGGGGATGACCGCGGCAGCTTTCCAATCTCTGGGGATATCAGACGATACAAAAGAGAGGTTGAACAGGCTAGTAATAAGGGTTGCGACAATTTCGGCAGCTAATTTTAGAAAGAAAGGGTCCAGATTGTCTAGCCCAGCTGATTTGTAGGGGTCCAGATTTTGCAGCTCTTTCGGGACATCAGCTATCTGAATTTGGGTGAAGGAGAAGCGGGGGGGGGGGCATGGGCTTGTTGCAGCGGAGGGTGCAGAGCTGGTGTCCGGGGTAGGGGTAGCCAGGTGGAAAGCATGGCCAGCCGTAGCAAAATGCTTATTGAAATTCTCAATTATCGTAGATTTATCGGTGGTGACAGTGTTTCCTAGCCTCAGTGCAGTGGGTAGCTGGGAGGAGGTGCTTTTATTCTCCATGGACTTTACAGTGTCCCAAAACGTTTTGGAGTTAGTGCTACAGGATGCAAATTTCTGTTTGAAAAAGCTAGCCTTTGCTTTCCTAACTGATGGTGTATATTGGTTCCTGACTTCCCTGAAAAGTTGCATATCGCGGGGGCCGTTCGATGCTAATGCAGTATGCCACAGGATGTTTTTGTGCTGGTCAAGCGCAGTCAAGTCTGGGGTGAACCAGGGGCAATATCTGTTCTTAGTTCTGAATTTTTTGAATGGGGCATGCTTTTTTAAGATGGAGAGGAAAGCACTTTTGAAGAACATTCAGGCATCCTCTACTGACGAAATGAGGTCAATATCCATCCAGGATACCCGGGCCAGGAACAATTAGAAAGGCCTGCTCGCTGAAGTGTTTTCGGGAGCGTTTGACAGTGATGAGGGGTGGTCGTTTGACCGCAGACCCATTACGGACGCAGGCAATGAGGCAGTGATCGCTGAGATCCTGGTTGAAGACAGCGGAGGTGTATTTAGAGGGTAAATTAGTCAGGATGATATCAATGAGGGTACCCATGTTTATGGATTTAGGGTTGTACCTGGTAGGTTCCTTGATAATTTGTGTGAGATTGAGGGCATCTAGTTTAGATTGTAGGACGGCCGGGGTGTTAAGCATATCCCAGTTTAGGTCACCAAGCAGTACGAACTCTGTGGATAGATGGGGAGCAAGCAATTCACATATGGTGTCCAGGGCACAACTGGGGGCTATGGGGGGTCTGTAGTGTGGTATCTAAATAATGATGCTAATTTTGCTGTGAGAACAAGGAGTCCGCTTACACTGTACTTTGATTATAAAGGTTTATTTATATCACAAGATTTCAGCGTAAATTTACAGACATCTGCAGGCATCTGGAGAACAACGGACTCAAAATAATATGTTGTTCTGTCCTCCTTTGTCCCAACCAAGTATTTATAATCTTTAACATGATATGGGTGGTTTCCCCTACAGACCAATCCCATGACTCCACACAACAGACTTCCTCTGTTCTAGAGTGCCCCTATAAAACTGCTCCCCAGATGCTTCCCTAAGCTGAATCAACATCCTCTAAGATACCATTTGCAAACGTTAGCAAAGTCATAAATTCCTTAGACACCACATATTTCCCCCCTTCGAGACTAATTAAGTCTCGAAAACAAAAATAATAGGATATGACAAATAACAATTTATCTTATTGAGTATCTTTAACAATAAACCAAAAACAAATTTTTCTATGGAGTGTAAATAAATTTCTATGAAATATGAACAAATCTTTATGGAGTGTGAGAGCGAAAAACCTGTCTGGCAGCTTTCTTTCCAAATATCCATCAATCAATCAAGACAGTAAAATTCTCTCACGGCCCCTCTGCCCCAGGCAACCACCTAAGTACTCCAGATCAATTCATAAATCTTTATCAATGCATTTTAAACTATGATGCAATTTGAATACACATGAAAGCCTCAGCAAACAAAATACAATCAAAAATGTCCACATTCAGGCTGGTCGACCCATCGGACCCTCCTGTGGATTCTCTCTATCCCTGCCTAGACCCAATATCCCTAAGCATCCACGAAATAAACAAAAACATCTGAGATCCCCACATGTACCCAATAACAGCAAATATCATTCTTCAAAAATTAATACAGAAAGAATATGACACAAATAATGTATTACACATGCAAATATGTCTATATATCATTGCAGACACTGGAATGTAGTCCACTACACTTCATCTCCTCAGCAGTGTCGACTTCCAATGCAACGTCGATGATGGAATCTGAACATTTCCACACCTTCCTTGTTCCACTTCCTCCAGTCCATTCATATTGTCCCTTCATATTGTCCATGTTTGAGTATTTGAATCCCCTCTACACATTCCCCCATATGCTTCTGGAAGAAAAGAAAAGACCAAACAGTATCTTTTGCAAAACAACACATTCACATTAAAACATCAATATCAACTAAAAATGATATATAAAATGATATATAAAATGAATCTCATTCCATTTCCCCCCTTGGATTCATCACAAAATACTAAAATCACACTAATATTTAAAAACATTTAAAAAATGATCGGATATTCAAAATGGATATCTATCCATCAATACTCCATCCAGTCCCACTTGTTCATCTTCATCTAGATCAGTAACAGTTTACAACGGCATCTGAGTGTTTTCTCCAGGCATCACAACTCCAACCCATCTCAATATCATAGCCTTCGCAAAAGTCAATAACAAAGTACAAAACAAAACATCACACACAGCGCTATCAGAGCTGCTACTAAAATCTGAACTATCACTGCTCCCACTGGGCCTAACTGATCTTGCAACCAAGCCTTCGCTGACCATCCAGCTCCTTCAGATCTACCAAACGCATCCCTTATATTCTTCAATGTATCTATAACACTAGTGATATTATCGGAACTATCTGGGATCAAAGTATAACAATCATCCCCCGTCAAATTCATAGCCAAACATAAGCCACCTTGTTTTGCTAAAATATAGTCAAGAGCCATGTTATGTTTCAACAGCGTCAGTCTGTGACTTCTTTGAGTATTCGACAGAAGGTTAAACCCTCTTATCGTTTCATTTGCAAAACCCTGCAAAGTATAGGTAATATTATCTATGTGATCTGCCAAAAATTTTACACCATACCATGGAAAAAGTCCAAGTCCCCACTTCTCTCCTAGACTTATCCTCCAATGGTAGGCTTCCAGACTATGAAATTTCGCCATGTCCCTTTTCACCCTATTTCCAAACCTAGACTCAGATTTATCTGTGTCCGGTACTTCCCCTCTTTTAATGGTAAAAACCTCATATGGAAGCTTCAACGTCAACATGTAACAACATCCTGTCCATCCATAGGGTAAGAATATATATGCTTTATCACCACAAACCCACCAAATATCTCTAAAATTCCCAATAGTCACATTACCAGGCAAAAGCTGATCTTTCACCATCAAAGTCCTGCTCTTCTTACTAACTGGAACATAAAAAGTTACATTATATTTCTCATTACTAACCTTATGTTCATGCTTACCCAAAGTCATCATATAATCATCACAATCTGATATTCCCATAAACATACCCTTTCCATCATATATTTTATTAGAACAAAAACAGCTTTTAGCCCTCACTGGTTTCACCTCCAATGCTTCAGGAATCGCTGTTAACTGATTTTCCTTCCCATCTAACAAATTCACGTAGGGTAATTCATTTAACCAAGAACATTTAACCCTAGGCCTAAACAAATGCTTCCACAACGACATTATTGTATCTGTTAATGATTGTTGCTGATACAACAGCCATAATAAAGCATAAGATTGACACGTACTTGACAGAGGTTTAGCCACCGTCTCTAAGATTGAACCCCATCTGCCTGGTGCTGGAATTCTCAACAGACATGGACCCTCAAGATTCCTCACTGATCTTACAGAATGAGTTAACTGCTGGAACCAAAGATTCCTACCTACCCATCCATCTTTATTTTGCAAAACAGAAGAATCAAATCCATATGCCTTCCATTTAGTTTCTCTCTTCCCTAACGAGCGGTATTGATCAGATATATCTTCTTGTCTTCCATCAAAATCAAAGAACTCATCCTTTACCTCCAGGATAGTATTCTGCACTATTTCAGATGAATCTACATCATTCTCTCCTACCATCTGCTCTCCTATTTCAACACTATCCTTACTACCATTGATAGCACTCTCCATCCGTATCATAAACTCCTGAGTCACTCTTGCTACATCCTTTAGTTTCAGAAAAGTTGTTGTTGGTGTCTGTGTCATATTTCCTACATTTGTTATTGCCGTCTTACCATTAATCTCTTTCAAAGTTGCTATTAAAATAGTTGCTTTAGTTGATGTATTAACACTCTTAACTATTTCCAGTGGGAAAGTTACAGATATCCTCTGTGTATTATTTACTGTTGGAGTGGCTACTGTAATATACTTCTCCTGAACTCCTTTGGTGACTGTGGAAGCTTCAACAGACTTCAAATCTTCCATCATAAGCGTCACCTTACGAGTTACATAGCCTTTTAACCAATAATTCTTGACCGGAACACATTTTAATGCTTGCACTAAATAAGTACACATATATTCTCCCTGATCTTTCCATGTAACAGTACGCAAAATAAGTGAGCAATCACTCATAACCCTCTTCCACTTCATATCGTTGTACAAAATATACTTCCTTTCACTAGGTGAAACAGCTTCTACTTCTTATCCTCATAACAACACTTATTTTCCATAATTATCTCTCCATGTGGGAGGAACGTCACCACCCCCACTCCATCTCTCACATCTACAAGGAAGATGAGCTGTACCACCCATCCTAACCCTAATGACAGTCTTTTCCTCTACAATTGGTGCTGGAGCGATTGGCTCCCTTGTAATCAAATGTGATATATTTATAGCTTTAATAACTGTCAATGTTGAAAGAGTTGAATTGCTTCTCACTATTGTTTTAATAGGCTGAAGTGTTGATGTCATTGTTGTTGATTCATCCATTCTCCCTAAAGCTTTGAACTCTTTACTTGTATTTCCATCTATCACCACTAGTGTCACTACATTAACTCTCAGTCCCAACTCTAATCCCTCACTTTCAAACTGTTGATTATAAAAAATACATTTATAATCACCTTGATCTTCCTGCTGGGAATTGTAAATATAGATACTGCAATCACCCTCAATCTTCATTCTTCTCTTGTCATTCAACAACGCATACTTTCTCAATGCAACTTCTCCTAACAGATCTAAACTCCTGCCATATCTATCTTCCCACTGAACTCTAAATTTCCCTTCACCACTGTTCTCTCTCATGCACTTACATGGGAGCTGAGCTGACTGTCCTAGAGTTACTTCAACCCTAGTTTTCCATAACTTTTTAGTCTGACTTTTTCCCTTAATTTTTCAAAAACCATTTCACTGATTTATCCACAAATTCCTTTCCCACTAATTTTAGGATATGTGATCGGGAAGTCCCCACCTGCTTATGACTTCTTTACACAAGAACTTGGCAAACGACTGAGCATCTTTTAGCTTAGTTTGACATCTTATGCACCTCTTGGTGTAGGAATGTAACCAAGAATAACAGTCACACCCCTGCAAACATTATTTTTCAGACAGATTGTGCACCTTCCTATGATATAGTCAATCTGTTCAAGCAAATATGGTTCCCAAAAATCCTACTCCTTTGTAATCTTTCTCCTAACCTTAGCCTTCTTTAATTAAAACCCTCCCGTTGTCCTAGGGTCAAAATGACCCGCCACTGTGTTGAACCAACTTTATTTAATTTTTATATTTTGGGGATAATTTGTGAGAAGGAGGCAGTGAGACTTTAAAGAAAGTATCACTGCCTCCTTCTCACAAATGATCAAAAAAATATAAACATTAAATAAAGTTGGTTCAACACAGTGGCGGGTCATTTTGACCCTAGGACAACGGGAGGGTTAAAAAATCTTCACTGAGATTTCCAATCCAGAATACTGAAGACGAATCCATCTCTGTCATCATCAACAATTGGTAAACCTTTTCCTTTGGCACTTCTACCAGACAGCCGTCTGGTGTACATCTTATTGTACAGTTCAACTTACACAATGCATCTCTTCCCAACAATGCAATAGGTGTATGTTCTGATACCAGTATGGGTATTGTAATTTTCTGATTTTTATAGCAGAGCTCAATTGGTTCCGTAAGAGGAATCAGCTGTTTTACTCCCTCGAATCCGATTGTCCTAATTAGTTGATTGGACATAGGGAGATGTGTAGCATCTTCAGGCCGAACAAAGATAAAAGCTGTTCCGCTATCCATCATCACTTCCCATGGTCCGTTGTTTATTTTCACTTCAATTGTTGGATATTTTTCCCCTAACTGGTGTTACCAGCTGACACCCCCCTTTCGGATCTTCTAGGCACCCCTAGAATCCTTGCTCCTTTCCCCTATAAGGGTTCACCTGTCCTCCAGATGATCTTCACTTGCTCCTGTATCTTCCTCTGAAATTCCCTCTGATGTTTCCTCCTGGCCCATTGCACTCACAGCAAAGTCACCAACCTGTCCACAATTATAACACACTTCTGAAGATTGCTGGAAGTATGGCTTAAATCGTCCTCCTCTTCCTCTTTCTAAGCCTTCTCGTCCTCTTCCTCTCCAATTCTGTGTCTGTCCAGAAACTGGCTGTGGATATGAAACAACTGGTACCGCTATTGGTGGCTGGTACAATTGCGGTTGGAACTGGTCCGGTTGAAGCTGTTGCAATGATTGTTGATTTGGTGCACACTGATTCTGCATAACCAAAGCTTTTCTTCTCCTTCTTATTCTCCCCCAGTTGTATTTCATCAAGTTTTCTAAGAGTTTCTTGGTCCTGTTCTTTCTGGTTGTGTTCCTCCTTCCTGTACAGATCCACTTGATGGGCTATATGATCTCTATAGACACCTTTTGTCATGCTTCCAAGTACAACCACCTCTGCCAGTTTGCTCCTTACTTGTGAGGGCAGTCCCATCTGCAATTTAGCTCTCAAAATTGACTTCTCAATTTGACTCACATCTGGATCATTTCCGGTAATATTTCTCCACACTTTATGAACTCTTGACACATAGGCTCTCAGATTTTCTTGTTGACATAGTGGGTCAATCAGAAGGTTGTCAGAATACACATTTGTTGGAAACATATCTTTCAGTGCTCTCCACAGCCGATTTCTACTCGCAGCCAACAATTCAGGGTCATTCACTTCAGACCTATCTATCTATTAAGTCCCCCTCTCTGAAAAATGTCTTCCATATCTGGACTCCCAAGGAGATTAGCCAAAAATCTCTTAATGTCTCCTATGGCTGACTGTGTTCCCACCATAATTTCTTCCAATTTTTTAAATCCAAGGATATGCTCCATCTTGAAGAGTAGACAGCTTCTCAAGTCTATCTGACATATCGGTATTCTTCAAAAGCTTATATTCTAGTTCTATCCTCGAAATATCATCTGGCATCATCATATTACTTGTGCTCTCTTTCCTTGACCTCAATGTATACTTTTTCTCCAATTCTTGGGATCCTTTTCTCAGCAGTTTTTTCTCTTCTATATCTTCAGCTTCTTGAGTTGTTCTTCCAGTTCTTACTTCTTCTAAATTATTCCCCTTATCCAGGCATAATACGCATCGGTCTATATCTCTTTCTATTTCTTCTGTGCTAATCATTGTAGGATAAAATCCTCTTGAACATAAAGCACCTTTAATCTCCAAATCTTCATCGCTTTCTCCATCTTCACTTTCATCAGAGATCGAATCTCTAGTATCCTTCTTCTTCCTTCAACTTCAATCACCCCTTCTTTCCTCTCTTGCCAACTTCCTTCTGATCACAGAGTCATATCCACCCATGATCTCTTCTCAATCACTCTGATCATCATCATCATCTTCTTCAAGTTCCATCTTCCTGAACCTCACTCCACCCTTAGTTTCCAGACATCTCGTTTTCTTCTTACTTTTGGAGTTTGGATTCATTTTTATGGTCGTTTCTGCTTTTCCTCTCTCTATTATTCAAACACTTTCATCATGTTGATGACGTCTGGGTTAAGAGTCCCTTCCACTAGCCATGGTTGTTCAATGTCATGCCAACGTTTATTCCCTTTTCCAGATAACCTTGTAATACCATTAACTAAAGGATTACTATTTTCTACTACATCAACAGGAGTAATTACTTTCATAGTTTTGATGTCCTTTTTCCCCCTTGTAACAACTCTATTATATTCCTTTATTTTGAATTATTTCATTATTTTAGACTATGTAGCCTATGGTTCCCTCTTTTTTTTTTCTTCTCTTCCCCAAATTAATTAATTAATTTATTTATTAATTTATTCATCAATTTACTTATTTGTTCATTTTATTTTATTTTATTTTACCAAATTATTGATTAGTGGCAATCTTACCACATCCGATCAGGAAAGTAAATGAAAGTAGTCAACTTCGGAGCAATCCAAAAAAATAAAGACCTATAATCCAGCAACACTACAGCACTCACAAACCAATTGCTTAATAAGCACCCAATTACCTTAATTTTACAGAATAATGTCAGTACTCGATTCCCAACACAACTCTAATCAAACCAACTTATGCACAAAAACTCCAATATGTAATTACATCAATTGATCAGTCTGTTGCCAAGTCCCTGTCAAATTGTCACAACATCAAATATGCTAGGCACACAAAATATCCTCTATGGGAAGGTAAGTTTTGTGAATAGAACAGTACTAGCCTTGATTTGACTGGATCCGTTGCAGCACACCCTGTCGCGTGATGTACTTGTCAGCACCTCCTCTCTCTCTCCTCCTTCTCATCGTCTCTCATATCACAGAAGAACAAAGAACAGACAATAATTTAGTAGTTTACGCACTCACTGAGTTATTTCAACCATTCAATATTCCTCTAGTCACATTCGCTCTAAGAAATAAGCAAACAACTTAACTCAGGAATAGTATAAATAGCTCAATAACATTTTATTTTATTTATTTTTAATCCGTCAACATATCTCTAGTTTATCAATTCGATAGGTCTCAAGCAAATAGTTTCATCGATAAACAACAGCCAATTTAACAAACAGAATACACTATTAGTGTCTAAATCTCTCCTTTCTTCTCTGTCTGCTCTGAGTCTGCATCTCCCAGCAGCTCAGTGCAGGCAGAGGAGTGGCATATTTGCTCTACGTAACTCTAAACTCATAAAATCACACGCATGCGTAGTTCATTCACCAATACGATTTCAGAGTGGATGGAGCTCTCTCCCAGCTAAACAACAGAAAGTAGACAGACCAACTTTACCTCCGTTCTTCATGAGGCAAACAGTAACACTTAACAGAGCTCACAAACCAACATAAAACATGGAACACAAATCCTACTTTCAAGTTTCTTAACTTCACTTATCCTAATCTGCAGATTTATAGTTATTTTCTTATCTATTACAAAACATCTCTACACACTGTTAAAAACTCCTCCCTGTAGGCTCATGATATTCTAATAGTTAGTAAACGTTCTCTTTTTATAGAGAGTCATGACATTTTTAACCTTAACGTCCTTCCAGGGGGCTCACATATAGTTAACAACCACCAACGTTCTCACCCACGGAGACTCACAAGATCTCCAACACAAATCCCATCCCAACATGAGTCGACTCAGACACAACAGAGACGTCTCCACTCCACCATTTTTCTCTCTCACACACACACACATACACAGTTTAAGAGGCTTTTTCCGTTCCTACGGACCCCTAAGGCAGTATTCTACCTCCATTGCGCCGTTTTTTCATTGTTCCTAAATTTATGCTACCACGAGTTCGCGGACATCCAATGAGCGGTTACATCAAACATATAGTTCGTCAACTATAAGTTGAGCGGTAACTTGCAACCGAATATATATACCACAACCCCAAGTCCCCGGGACTTACCTAAATTCACCTAATGTGCTTTTAGGATTTTTCGGCCCATCCTAATGATCGCCTCGTTAGAGGGCTTAACATAGATTCGCAATGTCCTAATTTGTATACATTTTCCTTGGCCTTATTCCTTCATTCTATTCTTCAATAGTTATAGACACTCCCCCCTGTTTGCGTTGTTACCAGCGCAAACAAATTTAGGCTAACTGGTGCTAGCTTTGGGACAAGTGGTGATTAGTGGTGATTAGCCAACAACAACATCCATTCGGTTGCAGCTAGCAAGTTGTGATGATCCGCTGTTAAGGTCCAGTGATTCAGTGATGTAGAGGTTAACCCAGGCCCTGTAGCCCCCAGTATCACTCCTACTCCCCAGGCGCTATCATTTGTTGACTTCTGTAACCGTAAAAGCCTTGGTTTCTTGCATGTTATCATCAGAAGCCTCCTCCCCAAGTTTGAGTTATTCACTGCATTAGCACACTCTGTCAACCCTGATGTTGTGGTCGTCGCAACGGGAAGCCTGTTGAAACCACATCAGACGATTACGTCGGCAGACCAGTCGTGATGCTTCAGCGGGGCTCCGTGTCGACACTAGGAGGTCCCGTCCGGTTGAC
This sequence comes from Coregonus lavaretus, assembly GCF_964263955.1. Classification (NCBI taxonomy): domain Eukaryota; kingdom Metazoa; phylum Chordata; class Actinopteri; order Salmoniformes; family Salmonidae; genus Coregonus; species Coregonus lavaretus. The sequence continues at coordinate 7,149,172 of NC_140002.1, read as the reverse complement.
AGAGAGGTGGATAGCCGGGAGATGGGCCTGGCTCGAGGCTAGCTCAAGGCTAACTGGTGCTAGCTTTGGGACAAGTGGTGATTAGTGGTGATTAGCCAACAACAACATCCATTCGGTTGCAGCTAGCTAGTTGTGATGATCCGCTGTTAAGGTCCAGTGATTCCGGCAGAAAATCCTAAATGCTCTGGGTCGATAGCACGCTGTGCAGACTGGCCGATAATTGTCCAGCCTATAGCTGGCTGGTAGGTAGTGCATGCCACGGACAGTGGTGAAGACCGCTAACGGTGGCTAATAGCAATAGCTAATAGCAAGTAGCTAGTTAGCTGGCTAGCTGGCTAGTTTCAGCCGTGGGTTCTTGATAAAAGGTATGAAGAAATAATAGAATCCATTCCACATTGGGTGAGGCGGGTTGCAGGAAAGTATATTTAGTCAAGGATGGAAAGTGAGATAGAGAAATATATACGAAAAAAAGACAAAAAAGACAAAAAACTGGCTATTTACACGAGGACACAACATAAGACACGACCGCACTGCTATGCCATCTTGGATTAAAGGATAGCCTGTTTTACTCTGACTGGTCTCACTGTCAACGTATGCACGTGCCAATCCTGGCTATTCAGAGACAGCAAATGATGCAGAGGTAAAAGAGAATGCAGAGTATGCTAACACTAGGGTTTAGAAACATGGCGACATGAGCTTACAACATATTACAGTGGCAATATGTTGCAATATATTGAAACTTCAGTATGTTAAAATGACGCAACTGTAATAGATACTTGCAGTCCAGGTGGTATGCAATGGAATTGGCCAGTAGAGGCCTACCAGCTAGATATTAGTACAGGGGGGTGTACTTGTACATCAAGCTACCTGCTATAGACTAGCATTCTGTCCAGGGGGTGTACTTGTACATCAAGCTGCTAGCTATAGACTAGCATTCTGTCCAGGAGGTGTACTTGTACATCAAGCTGCCTGCTATAGACTAGCATTCTGTCCAGGGGATGTACTTGTACATCAAGCTGCCTGCTATAGACTAGTATTCTGTCTAGGAGGTGTACTTGTACATCAAGCTGCCTGCTATAGACTAGCATTCTGTCTAGGAGGTGTACTTGTACATCAAGCTGCCTGCTATAGACTAGCATTCTGTCCAGGGTGGTGTACTTGTACATCAAGCTGCCTGCTATAGACTAGCATTATGTCCAGGGGGTGTACTTGTACATCAAGCTGCTTGCTATATACTAGCATTCTGTCCAGGGGGTGTACTTGTACATCAAGCTGCCTGCTATAGACTAGTATTCTGTCCAGGAGGTGTACTTGTACATCAAGCTGCCTGCTATAGACTAGCATTCTGTCTAGGAGGTGTACTTGTACATCAAGCTGCCTGCTATAGACTAGCATTCTGTCCAGGGGTGTGTACTTGTACATCAAGCTGCCTGCTATAGACTAGCATTATGTCCAGGGGGTGTACTTGTACATCAAGCTGCTTGCTATAGACTAGCATTCTGTCCAGGGGGTGTACTTGTACATCAAGCTGCCTGCTATAGACTAGTATTCTGTCCAGGAGGTGTACTTGTACATCAAGCTGCCTGCTATAGACTAGCATTCTGTCCAGGGGGGTGTACTTGTACATCAAGCTGCCTGCTATAGACTAGCATTCTGTTCAGGGGGTGTACTTGTACATCAAGCTGCTTGCTATAGACTAGCATTCTGTCCAGGGGTGTACTTGTACATCAAGCTGCCTGCTATAGAATAGCATTCTGTCTAGGAGGTGTACTTGTACATCAAGCTGCCTGCTATAGACTAGTATTCTGTCCAGGAGGTGTACTTACACATCAAACTGCCTGCTATATACTAGCATTATGTCCAGGGGGTGTACTTGTGCATCAAGCTGCCTGCTATAGACTAGCATTCTGTCTAGGAGGTGTACTTGTACAGCAATCTGCCTGCTATAGACTAGCATTCTGTCTAGGAGGTGTACTTGTACATCAAGCTGCCTGCTATAGACTAGTATTCTGTCCAGGAGGTGTACTTGTACATCAAGCTGCCGTTCTGGCTGTTACAAGGCTTACTTACTATTTTTAGCCAGGACCCTAAATAGATCAGGGGTTCCCAAACTGTTTCACTCAGGCCCCCCTTCCAGCACTGGGGAACATCCATTTCTATGGGCACAAGCACTGTTCATGTCACAAACTGTTCATACCCCTCTTATTGGCAGAGAGAACATTTTGCAGATTTAAAGCTTATTTCCTGCAATTCTATACATTTTCCCGTGTCTAATGTGTATTCATGTGATATTTGAGTGACAAAAAAATGAGTATCTAAGGGCTACAAAAACCTAGCAAAAACATTAGCCGACATGGGCTAGTTGATCTGGACATTTCTTACAAGTTATAAATAGCTCTCTAAGAAATGCAATGACTGACATTGCACCTTGTGATTTCTACTATTACAACTTTCAAGAGTAAGTTGAAAGCCGGACTGAGTTCCTTATATATATATATATATACATTTTTTTTATGCTAGTCTTATGCTTTGGAGGTGTTTTTCTGCTAAGGGGACAGGACAACTTCACCGCATCAAAGGGACGATGGACGGGGCCATGTACCGTCAAATCTTGGGTGAGAACCTCCTTCCCTCAGCCAGGGCATTGAAAATGGGTTGTGGATGGGAATTCCAGCATGACAATGACCCAAAACACACGGCCAATGCAACAAAGGAGTGGCTCAAGAAGAAGCACATTAAGGTCCTGGAGTGGCCTAGCCAGTCTCCAGACCTTAATCCCATAGAAAATCTCTGGAGGGAGCTGAAGGTTCGAGTTGCCAAACGTCAGCCTCGAAACCTTAATGACTTGGAGAAGATCTGCAAAGAGGAGTGGAAAAAAATCCCTCCTGAGATGTGTGCAAACCTGGTGGCCAACTACACCAGGTGTGATTGCCAACAAGGGTTTTGCCACCAAGTACTAAGTCATGTTTTGCAGAGGGGTCAAATACTTATTTCCCTCATTAAAATGCAAATCAATGTATACCATTTTTGACATGCGTTTTTCTGGATTTTTTGTTTGTTATTTTGTCTCTCACTGTTCAAATAAACCTACCATTAAAATTATAGACTGATCATGTCTTTGTCAGTGGGCAAACGTACAAAATCAGCAGGGGATCAAATACTTTTTTCCCTCACTGTATGTGAGAATGATGTTCATGCTGATCATTGACTGTAGCTCATCATTCAACACCATAGTGCCCTCCAAGCTCATCACTAAGCTCAAGACCCTGGGACTGAACGCCTCCCTCTGCAACTGGATCCTGGACTTCCTAACATCCGCCACACTGACCCTCAACACGTGGGCCCCTCAGGGGTGTGTGTTTAATCCCCTCCTGTACTCCCTGTTCATCCACAACTGCGTTATTACGTTTGCTGATGACACGACGGTGGTAGGTCTGATCACCGATGATGATGAGACAGCCTATAGGAAGGAGGTCAGTGACCTGGCAGTATGGTCCCAGGACAACACCTCTCCCTCAACATCAGCAACACAAAGGAGCTGATCGTGGACTACAGGAAGCGGAGGGCAGAGCACACCCCCATTCACATCGACGGGGCTGTAGTGGAGCGAGTCAAGAGCTTCATGTTCCTCAGTGTCCACATCACTAAGGAATTAACATGGTCCACACACACCAACACAGTCGTGAAGAAGGTACGACAATGCCTCTTCCCCCTCAGGAGGCTGAAAATATTTGGCATGGGCCCTCAGATCCTCAAAAAGTTATATAGCTGCACCACTGAGAGCATTTTGACTGGCTGCATCACCGCTTGGTATGGCAACTGCTTGGCATCCGACCGCAAGGCGCTACAGAGGGTAGTGCGTACGGCCCAGTACATCACTGGGGCCGAGCTCCCTGCCATCCAGGACCTCTTTACCAGGCAGTGTCAGAGGAAGGCCCTAAAAATTGGCAGACTCCAGCCACCCAAGTCATAGACTGTTCTCTCTGCTACTGCACGGCAAGTGGTACCGATGCACCAAGTCTGGAACCAACAGGACCCGGAACAGCTTCTACCCCCAAGCCATATTGTAAGACTACTAAATAGTTAACCAAATAGCTACCCGGACAATCTCAATTGATCCTTTTTGCACTAACTATTTTGACTCATCACATACGCTGCTGCTACTATTTATTATCTATCCTGTTGCCTAGTCACTTTATCCCTACCTGTACAAATCTACCTAAATTACCTCTTACCCCTGCACATCGACTCAATACTGGTACCCAAGGTATCACTAATCATTATGTATTTATTCCTCCTGTTATTATTTTTAGATTATTTTTCTCTCTGCGTTGTTGAGAAGCGCCCGTAAGGAAGCATTTCGCTCTTAATCTACACCTGTTGTTTACGAAGCATGTGACAAATAACATTTGATTTGATTTGATTTGATTTAAGGTATGGTCCTTATACTACAGTGCAATATTCATATTAAAGTGGGGACCAATAGGATATAAAGCAATTCTTAATAGCATTGAGATTCAACAGTCTGCCTTGAAATGAGTGCAGTTCAATATAAAAGCCACTCAGTCAGTACAAACCAATTCCCCTTCAGGTATTAAAGTACAGTAGGAGTAATGCAGTAGAGAAAATAACAGCTAAGGTAAAATACAGTAACACCGTGCGTATGATCCATTAGGATGAGCGATGACAGGGGCCAGAGTGATGGTATGAATTTCCGAACACCCTGAGTGTATGAGAGCATTACTTCCTTATTAGACATGAGTAATATTATGTGTTAGTGAAAACATTAACTCTGGACCATTGTAACAATGTAACAATTCTAATTACCTTTTTTTAACAAGGTTTCTCTCCAAACCCTGTAGGGGTTGGAACTACAGGGGATTTCTGGGTTTTTTAAGTCGGTTATGAGCAGAGCTGATATGAGGGGCTCTGTAGATATGTAGAATGCAGTGGCAAAGGGAGCCGCATTAAACTTTTGTTATTTTCTCTGTCAGTAGTTCACTCACAGGAAGACTGCAAAATCCAAAATCAGGCCCCCCAATGACAATGTGATGGTGTTAGGGCTTTAGTGGGGATGGCACAGACTTCAGATTAGTATCTATAGTTGTTTTCCCTTTTAAACAAATACCTTCTGCGTGTAAGATGTACTGGAGCCTACCTCCTTTTAGTGCAACAGTTCTTTAAAGAAAAACAAATATATTTAAAACCAATAGAAAAACTGCTTAATATACTGTTATGGAAGAACAAGTCGTTTGATTGGCTACTATGGGGTCCGATGTATGGACAAAGCAGTGGTTATATACAGTGAGAATCCCACTAGTCCTTGACAGTGACCTGATAATGTAAAGTACCTGATGAAGCATTTGTCATGTGAATACTGGGTGGGGCCCAAAGTGAGTGGATGGATAGATCGTCCAATGAGAGTCAGACCGACACCTTTGAGATAGCAGCTCTATCTGTGTCTCTCCTAAACCAACCATTACATTTTACATTTACATCATTTAGCAGACCCAATACAATCCTCGATCAGGTCTTGAGGTGAGACCATATTGCATCAGCCTAACTATACTGCTCTATGTAGATCCTTATCTGCAGTAGGATATATGGCAACATTAACATCTGACTTTTGCTATTATGTTTCAGTACACTTTCCGACCCATGCTTTCTCTTATTGTTCTCTGGCTGGGTAGGTGATACTTGTATTTGTATATTTCCTGTTCTCCTGTTCTTCTTTGCTCTGTTCCAGGTGATTCCCCAGGCCAGTGTTGGAGAGGTGCACCACACCCTCCGCACCCCCTTCCAGAGGGTTGATGACTTCTTCATCCCTCCAACCAACCTCATCATCACTCACGTCAGGTACGGATGTCCCGCTAACCTTAAACACGGTGGTGAACTCACCACCTCAACATCGCAATCCCTCTCAAGTGGAGGAAAAAATAGCAAATTAGAATTTTAATGAGAATCCTGACCACACTGTAATCACCAAAAAATACCATTAACCTTTCCCTTGAACTTTGTCATCTTAGGTTTGGCTTCGCCTTCCTCAAATCTGAACCTGCGGTGCATAAGATTGACTTGGAGACCTTCCACCGCGTCAAGACCATCAGCCTGAAGAACTACAGCTGTGTGCCCGTCAGCATGGCTTACACACACCTGAGTGGATTCTACTTCATCCAGTGCCAGTCTCAGAGCAGGGACCCCTCGTCAGCCCAGCCACAGCTCCTCATCGACAGTGTCACCGACACCGTCATTGGGCCCAACCTCAACATCACGGGCCAGCCCTACGTGTCCCCGAATGGCCGCTACATCGTCACACCGGACCAGCAGCGCGGCAAGCTCAGAGTTCAAACAGTGTCCTTCCAGGGGGTGCTGGGTCTGAGCTGGGAGTTGGACACCACTCTCCTTGTGTCCGACCTGGTCTTCCAGCCCTCCTTCACTGAGTCCAACCAGTACACGGTGGTAGCTGCCTCTGGCTCAGGCATGGACCTGCTCTTCTCTGACCTGGCGTCAGGCCACAGCGAGGTCCTCAGGAGCCTCAAGGAGCCCCTGTCACCCCACACCTGGCCCTGGGGGGGCCCCAACAGAGTGGTGGTGTCCAGTGGACTGTTTGGCCAGTACCTGGTCACCCCCTCAGCGGAGTCCCTCTTTGTGTTGAACGGCAAACAGAAGACGCCCCATTGCGAGGTGTCAGACATCAAGAGAGGGAACACAGTGGTGTGGGTGGGAGAGGTATGAGAAAGAGGGAAGAGAGAGAGAGCGAGAGAGAGAGAGAGAGAGAAATAGAGATCAGGCCAAAACACTTAAGATATATGTGGACATAAGTGGACTCAACCCTAGGACTGAGTGAGAGGAACACATCTGGGTTATTGTAACAAAAATACACAAAATATTGTAATTGAAAAAAAAATATTAAGAAAATCCTATTGTGAGATTTTTACGGGGAGAAGGTGCGTGGCGAGGCCCTTCAGTGCAACAGTGATCTATGTGCACTGAACTAAGAGGAGTTATACATTATTGCACTTCCTTGTAACACTGCAGATACATGTAATAGGAGAGGGATATAATGAAAACATTAACTATGCACAATGCTCACTTTTTTAGACTAAAGCTTTTTGGTTTCAAGATGTTTGTCGTTCACCAGTGCTGCAAATAGTCACAACAAGATGTCTGTCTGGCTTTATTGTATGTGTTTTCAGTCCTTTTCAAAACCACCGCTCCACCGCTCTCTGTTACTTGCCTTTGTCATTGGAAATGGTATTGCACGCTTTCTCTAAAAGCTTTCATCCTGACCAACACGTACAGGTTACTTTAAAACACATGTTGTACCCTATAAGTCATAACCTGTTACTTTTAAAAGAGTCCATGTTTCCATCCATTAGCTAAGAACGGTGGATATCAAATTGCATACAGTAGAAAACCCATTAGAACATGTAATTGTACAGTATGTCACGCCCTCCCCCTCCCTCTCACACAGTAAGCCTACTTCCAGTTTTGATCTGGTGACCTCCTAGTCCTCTGTCTACTAAGTCTAGCATTGTAAGGGTCTTGTTCATCAGCATGGAGGTATTGTAAATCCTGTGTATCCAGTTTCTGCCCTATAGCTTGTTTCCCATTCTGCTCCATAACTTAAATCCAACTTCCCCTAAAGAATAGATGGTCCTATTACACTATTACTGGCTAGTCATGTATGTGATGAGCTAGTTACAGCAAAACAACACTATCAAAAAAGACATAAACCGAGATGATCAGATTTGTTGTTCATGTTTGTGATTTATATATTTGCTAATACTTTACTCAATCTGACGCAGAAGCAAAGGCTTGATTATGTTTCCTAGACCACTGTTGCACTGAGAAAGAAATGTATTTCAGAAGGAGTGAGGCAGAGATGTGTAATATATATTTAAAAAGCTCAATTCGAAGCCCAATTATTTTGCAGTTGTCATGGAAAAACAAAATTTCAGGAATGACCATAAAAAAGCATCAGGCACCCGGACCACAGTACTTATCTTACCACCAATGCAGAGTAACTTCAGAATAATTAATAAGAGTCACCACCAAAGGCTTCATCAGGACCGAGTGTTCCATATGCATGTACTGTCACGAATTCAGCCGAGGCTGCCCCTCCTCCTTGCTCGGGCAGGTTTCGGCGTTCATCGTCACCGGCTTACTAGCCACTACCGCTCCATTTATCATCACTCCATTTGTCTTGTCTTGTCTTGTCAATCACACACACCTGGTACTCATTCCCTCATTAGTCTGTGTATAAGTGTTCCCTCTGCCCCCTTGTCCTTTGTGAGTGATTGTTCGTTGTGAGAGTGAGTAGTTCGGTTGAGCTACTCTTTACTTGTATGCAGCCAAGGTTGATTTTCCCTTGTGCTAGTTTCGTTCTGTTGCTATATGCGCTACATTATTGTACACTGAATAAACTCTTGTTTTCGGTGTTTTACCTCCTGCGCCTGACTCCGTCATTCACACCTCATCACAGAATCACTCACCAGCTATGGAGTCAGCGGGAGAAGAGCGCACACCTGGAATCGTGGCAAGGGTCCAGGAGCATTCCACGATGCTGGCCAGCTTGGGGGAAGCGATGGATCGGGTTCTTCGGGTCGTCCAATGCCTGGAGAGAAGAGGAACCGATCTGTCGAGACCAGCTGGCCAACTGGATCCAGCCACCTACATCACAGCACCCGGAGGGATCCAGATATCCCGACCTCGGGCGTTCGATGTGACGCCGGCTCTATTCTGGGTATCCTTCTCCAACTTGAGCTGTACTGCTCCAGTGTCAGGCCGGCGCCATCAGATCAAGAGCAGGTGTCCGTCCTCATTTCCTGCCTATCGGGGAAAGCACTGGAGTGGGCCAACGCGGTTTGGAGAGAAGGAGGAGCCGCGTTGGAGGACTAGTTCGCCCACCTATTTTGGGCGGTTTTCGATCACCCGCTCGAGGGTCGAGAGGCGGGTGAGCAGCTGGTCCACTTGAGGCAGGGGACAAGGACAGTACAGGAGTTCGCGCTGGAGTTCCGGATCCTGGCAGCAGGGTCCGGGTGGAACGATCGGGCCCTGATCAACCAGTTCCGGTGCCATCTACGGGAGGACGTCCGACGGGAGCTAGCCTGCCGTGACACCAGTTTGTCTTTTACCGAACTGATGGACATGGCCATTTGTCTGGATAACCTGCTGGCAACCAGAGGACGTCCTGGAGGAGGTCTGCCCATTCCCGCCCCGACCGACGCGGATCCAGAGCTCATGGAGCTGGGTGGTACCGCGCACTGAGAGAGCAGAGGACGACAACGCCAGTGCCACTCGGATGGTATGAAGGGACATTCCACCACACGTTGTCGTCAGCGCTCTTTTGGGTCAGGAGTCGGCCGGCAGGGCACTCTCGCATCACCCCAGGTATTGAGCACCCACTCTTGTTTAGAGCCCTCTGCTGAGCACTGTACTATAAACATTTACTTCCCTGATCACATGAGAGTTCCCCAGTGTAAGGCGCTAGTCGATTCAGGCACAGCTGGGAACTTTATGGACAAAACTTTCAAACGCCGCCAGGGCATTTAATTAGTTCCCCTATCCATTCCACGCCCCATCAGAGCACTTGATAGTCGACCATTAGGGTCTGGGTTGATAAAAGAAGTCACGGTACCAGTCACCATGATCACACAGGAGACACATTGTGAGCAGGTCACTTTTTCCATCATTGAGTCTCCTGCTTTCCCTGTTGTGTTAGGTATTCCATGGCTAGCACTCCACAACCCCACTTTCTTATGGCCGCAGAGGGTTCTCACGGGGTGGTCGCGAGAGTGTCAGGATAGGTGTATGGGTGTTTCCATTGGCGCAACCATGGTGGAAAGTCCAGACAGTGCCTCCACTGTGCGCATTCCCCCCGAATACCATGATCTGGCACAAGTCTTCTCTAAAAATAAAACGACTAAATTACCACCTCATCTGGCGGGGGATTGCGCTATAACCCTTCGGGTAGACGCTGTACCTCCCAGGAGTCATGTGTATCCCCTGTCGCAGCCGGAGACGGAGGCTATGGAGACATACGTCACCAAGTCCCTGCGCCAGGGGTACATACGTCCCTCCACTTCACCCGCCTCCTCGAGTTTCTTTTTTGTGAAGAAGAAAGACGGCGGTCTGCCCCCGTGCATTGACTATCGACCACTGAACAAGGAGACGATTAGATTTAGTTATCCTCTCCCCCTCATTCCGTCAGTGGTTGAGTCATTGCATGGAGCGCACTTCTTCACTAAATCAGATCTCAAGAGTGCGCACAACCTGGTGCGTATCCGAGAGGGAGATGAGTGGAAGACAGGATTCAGCACAACCACGGGGCATTATGAATACCTGGTGATGCCCTATGGTTTGATGAATGCTCCCTCAGTCTTCCAGTCCTTTGTGAATGAGGTGTTTCGGGACATGCTTGGTCGTGTTGTAGTAGTCTACATCGACGACATCTTGGTGTATTCCGAAACGCGCGCCGAGCATGTGTCCCTGGTTCACAAAGTACTGGCCCGACTGTTGGAAAATGACCTTTATGCTAAGGCAGAAAAGTGTACGTTTTTCCAGCAGTCCGTCTCCTTCCTCGGATACCGCATTTCTACCACAGGTGTGGAGATGGAGGGAGACCGCATTGCAGCCGTGCGTAATTGGCCGACTCCAACCACGGTAAAGGAGGTGCAGCGCTTCCTTAGCTTCACCAACTATTATCGGAGGTTTATCCGGGACTTTGGCAAGGACGCAGCTCCCATTACATCTCTGTTGAAGGGTGGGCCGTCCCGTCTCCGCTGGTCTGCTGAGGCTGACAGGGCCTTCAGTAACCTGAGGGAACTGTTCACCTCGGCCCCGGTACTGGCCCACCACGATCCATCACTACCGTTCGTAGAGGAGGTGGATGTGTCCGATGTTGGGATGGGAGCAGTCATGTCTCAACGCTCGGGCACGCCACCCAAGCTCCACCCCTGTGCGTTCTTCTCAATGAAGCTCAGCCCGGCGGAGCAGAACTACGGCGTTGGTGATCGGGAGCTGTTGGCTGTTGTCCGAGCTCTGACAGTGTGGAGACATTGGCTCGAGGGGGCGAAACACCCATTCCTCGTCTGGACGGACCACCGTAACCTGGAGTACATCCGGGCAGCGAGGAGGCTGAACCCTCGCCAGGCCAGGTGGGCCCTATTCTTCACCCGGTTTGATTTCACACTGTCATACATTCCGGGTATGAAGAACGTGAAGGCAGACGCACTGTCCCGGCTGTATGATACAGAGGAGAGGCCCAGAGACAACACCCCCATACTGCCAGACTCCTGTATTGTGGCGCCGGTAGTATGGGCGATGGACGCGGATCTCCACAGCAGTGTCCAGCTGGGCTGCAGTACGTGCCTGCGCTTATCCGTGATCGTCTGATCTACTGGGCACACACGTCACTGTCACGAATTCAGCCGAGTCTGCCCCTCCTCCTTGCTCAGGCAGGTTTCGGCGTTCGTCGTCACCGGCTTACTAGCCACTACCGCTCCATTTATCATCTCTCCATTTGTCTTGTCTTGTCTTGTCTTGTCAATCACACACACCTGGTACTCATTCCCTCATTAGTCTGTGTATAAGTGTTCCCTCTGCCCCACTGTCCTTTGTGAGTGATTGTTCGTTGTGAGATTGAGTAGTTCGGTTGAGCTACTCTTTACTTGTATGCAGCCAAGGTTGATTTTCCCTTGTGCTAGTTTCGTTCTGCCGCTATATGCGCTACATTATTGTACACTGAATAAACTCTTGTTTTCGGTGTTTACCTCCTGCGCCTGACTCCGTCATTCACACCTCATCACATGAACTGAGAGTTGAGGCTCATCACACTAATATTATTTCAGGGCATTTAGTCTGGGATTCAATCAAAGGTGCGTTGTCGACAAGGTAATTTCCGCTTGAACTGACATCTGCAGCATTTACCGTAAATGCGATCATCAGGAAAATTGCCTTTAAAAGGTGCATTGTCGCTAGTACAATGTGCTTGTCGTCAACGCGCCTCTGATTGAATCCCGGCCTTCGAGTACACAGGATCCCATACTGTACATAGCATACCTTTTCTCTAACGAAGACCCTGGCTGTAGACCTGAACCTCTTGGTGTGATGTTGACATTAGAAACACTGTTGTAGATATACATTGTTCTTGTTTAGATTAGAACACATTCAAACATGAACTGTAGAGTTTTCTTTATGCATTTCGTGTGTTCTGGTTTATGAGGGAAATGGTTTGTAAAACAAATCTAATAAAATGACCAAAAAAAGCTTACAGCTGTGTCACACTATAAATTACTTTGAACATAAAATATATAAATATTCAGGGACAAATTTCCACCAAACACATTAATCTGTTGCTAAGGTGAGGCCTAATTGTGGTATAAAACTCAAAACTGTTCATTTTACTGTGTATGTATTTGAATGTTCATTACATGAAGTTGTTTGTTTGTTGATGTTTGGGCTCTGGATTTGGCTCTTTAAGCGGAGCAGTTTCACATTTTACAGTGAGGGAAAAAAGTATTTGATCCCCTGCTGATTTTGTACGTTTGCCCACTGACAAAGACATGATCCGTCTATAATTTTAATGGTAGGTTTATTTGAACAAAAAAATCCAGAAAAACGCATGTCAAAAATGTTATAAATTGATTTGCATTTTAATGAGGGAAATAAGTATTTGACCCCTCTGCAAAACATGACTTAGTACTTGGTGGCAAAACCCTTGTTGGCAATCACAGAGTTCAGACGTTTCTTGTAGTTGGCCACCAGGTTTGCAGACATCTCAGGAGGGATATTGTCCCACTCCTCTTTGCAGATCTTCTCCAAGTCATTAAGGTTTCGAGCCTGACGTTTGGCAACTCGAACCTTCAGCTCCCTCCAGAGATTTTCTATGGGATTAAGGTCTGGAGACTGACTAGGCCACTCCAGGACCTTAATGTGCTTCTTCTTGAGCCACTCCTTTGTTGCCTTGGCTGTGTGTTTTGGGTCATTGTCATGCTGGAATACCCTTCCACAACCCATTTTCAATGCCCTGGCTGAGGGAAGGAGGTTCTCACCCAAGATTTGACGGTACATGGCCCTGTCCATCGTCCCTTTGATGCGGTGAAGTTGTCCTGTCCCCTTAGCAGAAAAAAACCCCCAAAGCATAATGTTTCCACCTCCGTGTTTGACGGTGGGGATGGTGTTCTTGGGGTCATAGGCAGCATTCCTCCTCCTCCAAACAGCGAGTTGACTTGATGCCAAAGAGCTCGATTTGTCTCATCTGACCACAACACTTTCACCCAGTTCTCCTCTGAATCATTCAGATGTTCATTGGCAAACTTCAGCCGGCCCTGTATATGTGCTTTCTTGAGCAGGGGGACCTTGCGGGCGCTGCAGGATTTCAGTCCTTCACGGCGTAGTGTGTTACCAATTGTTTTCTTGGTGACTATGGTCCCAGCTGCCTTGAGATAATTGACAAGATCCTCCCGTGTAGTTCTGGGCTGATTCCTTCGAGGGAGATTGACAGTTATTTTGTGTTTCTTCCATTTGCGAATAATCGCACCAACTGTTAACACCTTTTCACCAAGCTGCTTGGCGATGGTCTTGTAGCCCATTCCAGCCTTGTGTAGGTCTACAATCTTGTCCCTGACATCCTTGGAGAGCTCTTTGGTCTTGGCCATGGTGGAGAGTTTGGAATCTGATTGATTGATTGCTTCTGTGGACAGGTGTCTTTATACAGGTAACAAGCTGAGATTAGGAGCACTCCCTTTAAGAGTGTGCTCCTAATCTCAGCTCGTTACCTGTATAAAAGACACCTGGGAGCCAGGTGATTGAGAGGGGGTCCAATACTTATTTCCCTCATTAAAATGCAAATCAATTTATAACATTTTTGACATGCGTTTTTCTGGATTATTTTGTTGTTATTCTGTCTCTCACTGTTCAAATAAACCTACCATTAAAATTATAGACTGATCATTTCTTTGTCAGTGGGCAAACGTACAAAATCAGCAGGGGATCAAATACTTTTTTCCCTCACTGTAAATGGTATCTTGACACCTGGACAGCACAGCTCAGAAAATTTTACAATATTCTTCTTCCATCCAAAGCCCAATTGAGACAGTGGAGCTTTCTGTCTGAAACCAGGCAAAAGTCATTTCTAAATGTGGAGTGCCATTTGTAATGCTCAGAAGAGTGGCACAGACCAGTCAATGGCGAACACAGCAGAACCTTATGTTTTGTCTGTTAAGTTGAGTCAGGATGTGTTGAGTGGTAATAGGTTTTGAGTTGCCCCAGGAGTTTTAATAGCTCAAGACCCTGTTGAGATTTGAGATTTGAGACATTGACTAAACACTAAGAATATATCAGCACCGTGCTGATAGTTGGCTGAAACATGCATCTTTGTTACCATCCCTAAGACCTGGCTAACGGAAAACACGCTATACCTGCTTCTACATCTCATATTGTAAACAGAGCTGCACAGTCCTTTAAGAACTAAAACGGCGTTCTTATCAAATATTAATTAATACAGGCTCAACTATGTGGATTCAAATCAGCAGATATATAACTTTTTTATTTATTAATATCAACAACACAAGATGCCTAAATTAGAGGATACATGTGTGCTGTTCTAAGATCTTTAGTAACCTAGGTAACCTTTAAAGGCTTTTAGCTGTATCCGTGCTGGTTTATCTCTATGCAACACATTCTCATTGTTAAGGCAATTACTGTTGTATGATGTATGTGTTTTGTGAGCATAATCCTGTACGTTACATCAGCATTTTCTATAGTTAGTGGATTTTTCCCAAGAAGATGTTAAACCTTAGTTTGGGTGTTTAAATGGATCATTTCTTGTCCAATTGTTAAGTCCACTGATCATTATTGTTGTCCACTCTCAAAATGTGAAGGGATGGCTCTTTCAATGTTTCCTCCACACCTTTCCATGACAATGTGTGTCTCAATCTTCCATTCAAACTACTATCAACATTTTGCTAACAACTTTCTCTCTTGTGTTTGTTCGATTTCGATGTGCAGTTGGTAACAATTTGGCCGCATATGGATGATTTGATTCCATATTCAAAAATAATTTATTCAGAGAAACTTTGTAATATTTTTGAGTTGCTTCATCGGAACCGAAATGTAATGAAACAGTGTCTATTCCTCATATAAACCACAGACAAGACCCAGCTCACCAGTGATGTATTTGAATTAGCATTGACTGTAAGGATAAGACATCAATTGTATTGTGTTGCCTGGGATGTAACTTTTCTTTCCCCCTAGTTTTACAATAAAATATGAAAATGAAGTACTTACCAAGAAGCATCTTGTCTTAACCATCCAATTTTTTACAAACATGCTACAGAATGGGAAAAGAATAATACACATAAGAAGGTGCCTAGATTCTCATTGGATGCTATTCATTTCATCTCCCAATCTATGGATGCCAAAACAGAGGGAAAAAGAGAACGTGCAGAGGTTATTTCTGTTGTGGAGGGGCACCACTGTCTCTGAAGTTATAATTGGAGGTTGAAACATGGTGGACCAAAAGCAAGGCTTCCAAAAAAAGTTATGATTTTATAATCCCATATAACTGTGCCTTGAAATTGCATGGTTGACAAGGAGTCTTAGATGATCTTGATGAATCGCAGGTTCTTTGCCACTCATCAATTACCTGATGACCCCTCCTACTCCGCCCCTGTCCCTCTCTAAGCCATTGTCATTCTTAAGCCCCGTTTATACCAGCCGCTAACATGCGTCCTTTGTCCTGATCTTGTCCACATTCTGATTGTGCCCACATTTCCAGACAGGTGTAGACGATTAAAATACACATTGTGATCTGATTGTGATCAGATCTTCCTAACCACCTCTGGAGGTAGTCAAGCAAGCTTGGTGACTGGATATTAACATTTACATTTTTAGTCATTTAGCAGGCACTCTTATCGCAGATCTGGATGGTCAAACCATTTAAATCATCATTATACCAGCCCCTAAAATCATTGACATGTAGCACCATTGATTTATGGCATCAGTAATTGTCTTAATAATAAAAATAAATAAACACATTCTTATTAAATCATATGCATATAGGGAGGCACCAGACAATCTGGTCACAATGCGGACACAGTGGACGGTTAAGAGACACATTTTAATCAATGTGTAGCTCATATTGATCAGATGATAAAACTCACATGTTACCGCAAGGTGTAAATGAGGCTTTAGTGTCAGACCACTGCTGAGGTAGCTAGCTGGCAACTGGCCTTCAGTCTTGTGGAAGTTAATGTAATTTATAGGCTTCAGTGTTCAACATGGTCTCCGATCCATGTCCATTACCTACACCAATGTGCTTGTGAGGGACACTGTCAATATCCTCTTCATCAGCTTCAGGTTTCGCAGGACACACAGTGCCTTCCCAGGCAGAGCCGAGCGGATCAGGGTGGTGGCTCAAACCACAGAGCATGGCAAACTGATCACACGGCCAATTACCACCCTATTCACACTGCCTGTGTCCCAAATGGCACCTTATTCCATATGTAGTGCACTACATTCTTAGAAAAAAAGGTTCCAAAAGGTTCCATGTAGAACCCAGCCGAAGAATGCTTTTAGGTTACTAAGAGTGTACTTTTGATCAGGGCACATAGGGCTTTGGTCCGAAGTCAGAAGCACTACGGTATGTAGGGAACACAGACGTAGGATCTTCATTTGATCACCCTGTTGCAGGAGAGCTTGTAGTATATTTGAGGTTTAAAAATGCTTGTAAAGTTAGTAATTTCCACCTTGAAATTTCAGGCTTGATTTTCCCTCAAGAAAAATGTATCAACCCCTACAAAAATGTCCATTAATTATAATCCACATAATAATTCAAATTTCCTGTTGCTGCAGGATTATTTTCCTGCTGTAGCAAACTGGTTCAAATTAAGATTTACATCTGTAGGGTTCTATTTGGGACACATACACCACCTCCATCTCCCAGGATTCCAGGCACCACCAGGATAGAACGCAGAAGTACCGTGGAAGATCTGCATTAAAATGTCAAGGTAATTTGCGATTGAGCTGACATATGCAGCGTTTACCGTGAATGCAGTCTCCACTCATGATCATTGCAACTCCACGAGGTGAGATCTTGCATGGAGCCCCAGGCCGAGGGAGATTGACAGTACTTTTGTGTTTCTTCCATTTGCGATTAATCGCACCAACTGTTGTCACCTTCTCACCAAGCTGCTTGGCGATGGTCTTGTAGCCCATTCCAGCCTTGTGTAGGTCTACAATCTTGTCCCTGACATCCTTGGAGAGCTCGTTGGTCTTGGCCATGGTGGAGAGTTTGGAATCTGATTGATTGATTGCTTCTGTGGACAGGTGTCTTTTATACATTTTTTACATTTACATTTTAGTCATTTGGCAGACGCTCTTATCCAGAGCGACTTACAGTTAGTGAGTGCATACATTTTTTTTCTCCATACTTTTATGACTGTAGCTAGCAAACATTTAATCAGTACTATAGCTAAAACATTAACATTGATTGGGTGAAAACAAAATTGTGAAAAATTATATTTTTAGCTAGCAAGTTACTGATAGGATAAAGTAATCCTTCTACCCCCCCCCCCCCCCCTACTCCACCCCCCCCCCCCCCCCAAAAAAAATAAAAATAAAAAAATTAAAAATAAAAAAAATAAACAATTATAAAAATAAAAATAATAAAAATAAACTAAAAAACAAACAAAAATAATGGTAAGGTGGTTATCCCACTGGCTATAAGGTGAATGCACCTATTTGTAAGTCGCTCTGGATAAGAGCGTCTGCTAAATGACGTAAATGTAAATGAGAGCATTTTAGCAGCTAAACAACTCACTAAACAACTCACTATACAGGTAACAAGCTGAGATTAGGAGCACTCCCTTTAAGAGTGTGCTCCTAATCTCAGCTCATTACCTGTATAAAAGACACCTGGGAGCCAGAAATCTTTCTGATTGAGAGGGGTTCAAATACTTATTTCCCCCATTAAAATGCAAATCAATTTATAACATTTTTGACATGCGTTTTTCTGGATTTTTTTGTTGTTATTCTGTCTCTCACTGTTCAAATAAACCTACCATTAAAATTATAGACTGATCATTTCTTTGTCAGTGGGCAAACGTACAAAATCAGCAGGGGATCAAATACTTTTTTCCCTCACTGTATGCATAGTCACTTTAATAACTCTCCCTACATGTACAGTGGGGAAAAAAAGTATTTAGTCAGCCACCAATTGTGCATGTTCTCCCACTTAAAAAGATGAGAGAGGCCTGTAATTTTCATCATAGGTACACGTCAACTATGACAGACAAAATGAGGAAAAAAAATCCAGAAAATCACATTGTAGGATTTTTTATGAATTTATTTGCAAATTATGGTGGAAAATAAGTATTTGGTCAATAACAAAAGTGTCTCAATACTTTGTTATATACCCTTTGTTGGCAATGACACAGGTCAAACGTTTTCTGTAAGTCTTCACAAGGTTTTCACACACTGTTGCTGGTATTTTGGCCCATTCCTCCATGCAGATCTCCTCTAGAGTAGTGATGTTTTGGGGCTGTCGCTGGGCAACACGGACTTTCAACTACCTCCAAAGATTTTCTATGGGGTTGAGATCTGGAGACTAGCTAGGCCACTCCAGGACCTTGAAATGCTTCTTACGAAGCCACTCCTTCGTTGCCCGGGCGGTGTGTTTGGGATCATTGTCATGCTGAAAGACCCAGCCACGTTTCATCTTCAATGCCCTTGCTGATGGAAGGAGATTTTCACTCAAAATCTCACGATACATGGCCCCATTCATTCTTTCCTTTACACGGATCAGTCGTCCTGGTCCCTTTGCAGAAAAACAGCCCCAAAGCATGATGTTTCCACCCCCATGCTTCACAGTAGGTATGGTGTTCTTTGGATGCAACTCAGCATTCTTTGTCCTCCAAACAAGATGAGTTGAGTTTTTACCAAAAAGTTATATTTTGGTTTCATCTGACCATATGACATTCTCCCAATGATCTTCTGGATCATCCAAATGCACTCTAGCAAACTTCAGACGGGCCTGGACATGTACTGGCTTAAGCAGGGGGAAATGTCTAGCACTGCAGGATTTGAGTCCCTAGCGGCGTAGTGTGTTACTGATTGTAGGCTTTGTTACTTTGGTCCCAGCTCTCTGCAGGTCATTCACTACGTCCCCCCGTGTGGTTCTGGGATATTTGCTCACCGTTCTTGTGATCATTTTGACCCCACGGGGTGAGATCTTGCGTGGAGCCCCAGATCGAGGGAGATTATCAGTGGTCTTGTATGTCTTCCATTTCCTAATAATTGCTCCCACAGTTGATTTCTTCAAACCAAGCTGCTTACCTATTGCAGATTCAGTCTTCCCAGCCTGGTGCAGGTCTACAATTTTGTTTCTGGTGCCCTTTGACAGCTCTTTGGTCTTGGCCATAGTGGAGTTTGGAGTGTGACTGTTTGAGGTTGTGGACAGGTGTATTTTATACTGATAACAAGCTCAAACAGGTGCCATTAATACCGGTAATGAGTGGAGGACAGAGGAGCCTCTTAAAGAAGAAGTTACAGGTCTGTGAGAGCCAGAAATCTTGCTTGTTTGTAGGTGACCAAATACTTATTTTCCACCATAATTTGCAAATAAATTCATTAAAAATCCTACAATGTGATTTTCTGGAATTTTTTTTCTCAATTTGTCTGTCATAGTTGACGTGTACCTATGATGAAAATTACAGGCCTCTCTCATCTTTTTAAGTGGGAGAACTTGCACAATTGGTGGCTGACTAAATACTTTTTTTCCCCACTGTACATATTACCCCAATTACCTCTACTAACCGGTGCCCCCGCACATTGACACTGTACCGGTACTCCCTGCATATAGCCTCGCTATTGTTATTTTTACAGCTGCTCTTTAATTATTTGTTACTTTTATTTGGTATTATTTTATATTGTATTTTTTAGTGATTTTTGGTATTCTTTCTTAAAACTGCAGTGTTGGTTAAGGGCTTGTAAGTAAGCATTTCACTGTTGTATTTGGCGCATGTGACAAATACAATTTTATTTTATTTGTTCAAAATGTAATACCAAACACTTCCTCAAGTCCACTGAATCCACTGCTTTTATTTGTTGAATCATGTTCTATCTCTGTAGGACAACAGACACGTTTTACTGGAAATACTGTAGCAGAGGATTAAGTGCTAGCTGTCTTCCAAGCAGCAGTAGCAGCATGCTATCTAATGGCACAGTTGTATCTTCATTAGGTCCATAGACGGGTATGTGGATGTCACCATTTCCATAGGCAATCAGGGCTAATATCAACATCAGCTAAAGCCCTGGCTCTTAAGTAGTTGTGCAGACACCATCTCCTCTATGATATTTCTTAAAGGAAGTAGAGGGCCAATAGATGTAATGCCATTATATGTGATAAATGACTGTGATAACAAAACAAGTCTTCTTATCTCTTATAGCAAGAGACAGAAACTGATTGTAATGTGCTCTGCTGCTGTGCTGCAGCTGTGTCACGACTTCCGCCGAGGCTGCCTCCCCTCCTTGTTCGGGCAGGTTTCGGCGTTCGTCGTCACCGGCTTACTAGCTGCTGCCAATCCATTTATCATCACTAATTAATCACACACACCTGGTCCTTATCCCCAATTAGTCATTGTATAAGTGTTCCCTCTGCTTCCTTGTCTGTGTGGGTGATTGTTTGTAGTGAGCTGTGTGTAGCTCGGTTGAGCTACCCTTACCTTGTTGTTGCCAGGGTAGATATTTCCCCTGTGCCTGAGTTTTGTTGTCGCATGCTTGCGCAACTGTTTATCGACGGAATAAACTCCTTGGATACGTATTACTCTCCTGCGCCTGACTCCTCCTATCACACGATTAACAGAATCACCCACCCGCTATGGAGTCAGTGGGAGAAGAGCGCATGCCTGGAGTCATTGCACGGGTCCAGGAGCACTCCACGATGCTGGCCAGCTTGGGGGAAGCGATGGATCGGGTTCTTCAGGTCATCCAACACCTGGAGAGGAGCAGACCCGATCTGTCGAGACCAACTGGCGAACCGGATCCAGCCACCTACACCTCAGCACCAGGAGGGATCCAGATATCCCGACCACGGGCGTTTGAGGGGACAGCGGTCCTGTGCCAGGGATTCCTCCTCCAATTGGAACTTTACTTCGCCAGCATCAGGCCGGCACCATCGGAGCGGGAGAAGGTGTCCGTCCTCGTTTCCTGCCTCTGTGGGAAAGCCCTGGAGTGGGCCAACGCGGTGTGGAACGAAGGAGGAGCCGCGTTGGAGGACTACAGGGAGTTCGCTCGCCTCTTTTGGGCGGTATTCGACCACCTGCCTGAGGGTCGAGAGGCGGGTGAGCGACTGGTCCACCTGAGGCAGTGAACGTGGACCACGCAGGACTTCGCGTTGGAGTTCCGGACGCTGGCAGCGGGGTCCGGGTGGAAGAGCGGGCCCTGATCGACCATTTCCGGTGCCATCTGCGGGAGGACGTCCGACGGGAGCTAGCCTGCCGGGACACCATGTTGTCCTTCGATAAACTGGTGGACATGGCCATTCCGTTGGACAACCTGCTGGCAGCCAGAGGATGTCCTGGTAGGGGTCTGCCCGTTTCCACCCCGGAAGACTCGGACCTCGAGCCGATGGAGCTGGGTGAAGCCGCCGGCCGAGAGAGCGGAGGAGGACAGCGACAGTGCCACTCTGGTGGCACGAAGGGACAATCCACCACACGTCGTAGTCAACGTTCTTGTGGGCCTGGAGGCGGCAGGCAGGGCACTCATGCATCACCCCAGGTATCGAACACCCACACTTGTTCAGAGCCCTCTCCATTCCACGTCCCCTCAGAGCACTCAATAGTCGACCATTAGGGTCCGGATTTGTTACAGAAGTCACTATACCAGTCACCATGATCACCCAGGAGAATCATTTCGAGCAGGTGATTTTTTCGATTATTGAATCTCCTGCTTTCCCTGTGGTATTAGGTATCCCTTGGTTAGCACTCCACAACCCCACCTTCTCATGGCCGCAGAGGGCTCTCACAGTGTGGTCACGTGAGTGTCAGGGTAGGTGTCTAGATGTTTCCATTGGTGCAACCACGGTGGAAAGTCCAGATAGTACCTCCACCATGCGCATTCCCCCCCGAATACCGTGATCTGGCGCAAGCATTCTCTAAAACGCAGGTGACTTAGTTACCACCTCACCGGGCGGGGGATTGAGCGATAAACCTCAGGGTAGACGCTGTACCTCCCAGAAGTCATATATACTCCCTGTCACAGGCGGAAACGGTGGCTATGGAGACATATGTCACCGAGTCCCTGCGTCAGGGGTATATACGTCCCTCCACTTCACCCGTCTCCTCGAGTTTCTTCTTTGTGAAGGATGGAGGTCTGCGCCCGTGCATTGATTATCGACCACTGAACAGGTAGACAATCAGATTTAGTTATCCTCTCCCCCTCATTCCTTCAGTGGTTGAATCGATGCATGGGGTGCGCTTCTTCACCAAATTTGATCTCAGGAGTGCGTACAACCTAGTGCGTATCCGAGAGGGAGATGAGTGGAAGACAGCATTCAGCACAACCACGGGGCATTATGAATACCTGGTGATGCCCTATGGTTTGATGAATGATCCCTCAGTTTTCCAGTCCTTTGTGAACAAGGTGTTTCGGGACATGCTTGGTCGCGGTGTAGTGGTCTACATCGATGACATCCTGGTGTATTCCGCTACTCGCACTGAGCATGTGTCCCTGGTTCGCAAGGTGCTGGCTCGAAAGTTGGAGAATGACCTTTATGCTAAGGCAGAGAAGTGTATGTTTTTCCAGCAGTCCATCTCCTTCCTTGGATACCGCATTTCCACCTCAGGGGTGGAGATGGAGGGAGATCGCATTTCAGCTGTGCGTAATTGGCCGATTACAACCACGGTTAAGGAGGTGCAGCGATTCCTTGGCTTTGCCAACTACTATCGAAGGTTTATCCGGGGCTTTGGCAAGGTCGCAGCTCCCATCACATCCCTGTTGAAGGGTGGGCCGTCCCAGCTCCGCTGGTCTGCTGAGGCGGATCTGGCCTTCAGGAGACTGCGGGGTCTGTTCACCTCAGCTCCGGTACTAGCCCACCCCGATCCATCACTACCGTTTGTAGTGGAGGTGGATGCGTCCGAGGTAGGGATGGGCGCTGTCCTATCCCAACGCTCGGGCATACCACCCAAGCTCCGCCCCTGTCCCTTCTTCTCGAAGAAGCTCAGCCCGGCGGAGCAGAACTACGACGTTGGGGATTGGGAGCTGTTGGCTGTTGTCCGAGCTTTGACCGTATGGAGGCATTGGCTCGAAGGGGCGAAACACCCTTTCCTCGTCTGGACGGACCACCGTAACCTGGAGTACAGCCGGCAGCGAGGAGGCTGAATCCTCGCCATGCCAGGTGGGCCCTATTCTTCACCCGGTTTGATTTTACATTGTCATACATTCCGGGTACGAAGAACATGAAGGCAGACGCACTGTCCCGGCTGCATGACACAGAGGAGAGGCCCAGAGACAACACCCCCATACTCCCGGCCTCCCGCATTGCGGCGCCGGTAGTATGGGCGATGGACGCGGATATAGAGCAGGCATTACGCACAGATCCAACTCCACTGCAGTGTCCAGCTGGGCTGCAGTACGTGCCTGCTCTTATCCGTGATCGTCTGATCTTCTGGGCACACACGTCACCCTCCTCTGGTCACCCAGGTATATAGGTTGTACAGTGCGCTGCCTGAGCAGAAAGTACTGGTGGCCTACCTTGGCTAAGGACGTGAGGGTGTACGTCTCCTCCTGCTCGGTGTGCGCCCAGAGTAAGGCACCTAGGCACCTCCCAGTGGGTAAGCTACAACCGTTACCAGTTCCACAATGACCATGGTCTCACCTTAGTATTGATTTTCTGACTGATCTTCCCCTCTCCCAAGGTAACACCACCATCCTGGTCATTGTGGACCGCTTCTCAAAGTCCTGCCGCCTCCTTCCTCTGCCCGGTCTCCCCACGGCCCTGCAGACTGCGGAGGCCCTGTTTACTCACGTCTTCCGGCACTACGGGGTACCAGAGGATATAGTGTCTGACCGAGGTCCCCAGTTCACGTCCAAGGTCTGGAAGGCGTTCATGAAACGTCTGGGGGTCTCGGTCAGCCTGACCTCTGGGTTCCACCCCGAGAGTAATGGGCAGGTGGAACGGGAAAATAAGGACGTGGGTAGGTCCCTGCGGTCCTAATGCCAGGACCGTCGGGGGAGTGGTCGGTGTTCTTGCCATGGGCAGAAAATGCCCAGAACTCTCTCTGCCACTCCTCCACTAACCTAACGCCTTTCCAGTGTGTTCTAGGTTACCAACCGGTTCTGGCACCGTGGCACCAGAGCCAGACCGAGGCTCCTGCGGTGGATGACTGGTTTCAGCGCGCGGAGGAGACATGGGATGCTGCCCACATTCACCTCCAACGCGCCGTGCGTCGTCAGAAGGCCAACGCTGACCGACACCGCAGTGAGGCCCCCGTCTTTGTACCGGGGGATTGGGTCTGGCTCTCGACCCGGAATCTGCCCCTCCGCCTGACCTGCCGGAAGCTGAGACCACGGTTTGTGGGGCCGTTCACAGTCCTGAGGAGAGTCAATGAGGTCACATATAGGTTATTACTTCCCCCTGATTACCGTATTAAGACCTCGTTTCATGTGTCTCTCCTCAGGCCGGTGGTAGCTGGTCCACTCCAGGAGTCTGAGGTGCGGGAGGTCCCTCCACCTCCTCTGGACATCGAGGGGGCCCCGGCGTACTCGGTCCGTTCCATCCTGGATTCGAGGCGTCGGGTGTGGGGCCTTCAGTACCTCGTGGAGTGGGAAGGGTTCGGTCCGGAGGAACGGTGCTGGGTCCCGGTGAGGGATATCCTCGATCCATTTACATTTACATTTACGTCATTTAGCAGACGCTCTTATCCAGAGCAACTTACAAATTGGTGCATTCACCTTATAGCCAGTGGGATAACCACTTTACAATTTTTTTTCGTTTTTTTCATTTTTTGATGTGGGGTAAGGGGGGGTAGAAGGACTACTTTATCCTATCCCAGGTATTCCTTAAAGAGGTGGGGTTTCAAGTGTCTCCGGAAGGTGGTGAGTGACTCCGCTGTCCTGGCGTCGTGAGGGAGCTTGTTCCACCATTGGGGTGCCAGAGCAGCGAACAGTTTGACTGGGCTGAGCGGGAACTGTGCTTCCGCAGAGGAAGTGGGGCCAGCAGGCCAGAGGTGGATGAACGCAATGCCCTCGTTTGGGTGTAGGGACTGAACAGAGCCTGAAGGTACGGAGGTGCCGTTCCCCTCACAGCTCCGTAGGCAAGCACCATGGTCTTGTAGCAGATGCGAGCTTCAACTGGAAGCCAGTGTAGTGTGCGGAGGAGCGGGGTGACGTGAGAGAACTTGGGAAGGTTGAACACCAGACGGGCTGCGGCATTCTGGATGAGTTGTAGGGGTTTAATGGCACAGGCAGGGAGCCCAGCCAACAGCGAGTTGCAGTAATCCAGACAGGAGATGACAAGTGCCTGGATTAGGACCTATGCCGCTTCCTGTGTAAGTACATTCGTACTCTCCGAATGTTGTAGAGCATGAACCTACAGGATTGGGTCACCGCCTTGATGTTAGCGGAGAACGACAGGATGTTGTCCAGGGTCACGCCAAGGCTCTTCGCACTCTGGGAGGAGGACACAACGGAGTTGTCAACCGTGATGGCGAGATCATGGAACGGGCAGTCCTTCCCCGGGAGGAAGAGCAGCTCCGTCTTGCCGAGGTTCAGCTTGAGGTGGTGATCCGTCATCCACACTGATATGTCTGCCAGACATGCAGAGATGCGATTCGCCACCTGGTTATCAGAAGGGGGAAAGGAGAAGATTACTTGTGTGTCGTCTGCGTAGCAATGATAGGAGAGGCCATGTGAGGATATGACAGAGCCAAGTGACTTGGTGTATAGCGAGAATAGGAGAGGGCCTAGAACTGAGCCCTGGGGGACACCAGTGGTGAGAGCACGTGGTGCGGAGACAGACTCTCGCCACGCCACTTGGTAGGAGCGACCGGTCAGGTAGGACGCAATCCAAGAGTGAGCCGCGCCGGAGATGCCCAGCTCGGAGAGGGTGGAGAGGAGGATCTGATGGTTCACAGTATCAAAGGCAGCAGACAGGTCTAGAAGGACAAGAGCAGAGGAGAGAGAGTTAGCTTTAGCAGTGCGGAGAGCCTCCGTGACACAGAGAAGAGCAGTCTCAGTTGAATGACCTGTCTTGAAACCTGACTGGTTTGGATCAAGAAGGTCATTCTGAGAGAGATAGCAAGAGAGTTGGCTAAAGACGGCACGCTCAAGAGTTTTGGAGAGAAAAGAAAGAAGGGATACTGGTCTGTAGTTGTTGACATCAGAGGGATCGAGTGTTGGTTCTTTGAGAAGGGGTGCAACTCTCGCTCTCTTGAAGACGGAAGGGACATAGCCAGCGGTCAAGGATGAGTTGATGAGCGAGGTGAGGTAAGGGAGAAGGTCACCGGAGATGGTCTGGAGAAGACAGGAAGGGATAGGGTCAAGCGGGCAGGTTGTTTGGCGGCCGGCCGTCACAAGTCGCAAGATTTTATCTGGAGAGAGAGGGGAGAAAGAAGTCAAAGCATAGGGTAGGGCAGTGTGAGCAGGACCAGCAGTGTCATTTGACTTAACAAACAAGGATCGGATGTCGTCAACTTTCTTTTCAAAATGGTTGACGAAGTCATCCACAGAGAGGGAGGGGGGGGGGGGGGGGGGGGAGAAGGAGGCAAAGAGCTTCCTAGGGTTAGAGGCAGATGCTTGGAATTTAGAGTGGTAGAAAGTGGCTTTAGCAGCATAAACAGATGAAGAAAATGTAGAGAGGAGGGAGTGAAAAGATGCCAGGTCCGCAGGGAGTCTAGTTTTCCTCAATTTCCGCTCGGCTGCCCGGAGCCCTGTTCTGTGAGCTCGCAATGAGTCATCAAGCCACGGAGCAGGAGGGGAGGACCGAGCCGGCCAGGAGGATAGGGGACATAGAGAGTCAAAGGATGCAGAAAGGGAGGAGAGGAGGGTTGAGGAGGCAGAATCAGGAGATTGGAGGGAGAAGGATTGAGCAGAGGGAAGAGATGATAGGATGGAAGAGGAGAGAGTAGCGGGAGAGAGAGAGCGAAGGTTGCGACGGTGCATTACCATCTGAGTAGGGGCAGAGTGAGTAGTGTTGGAGGAGAGCGAGAGAGAAAAGGATACAAAGTAGTGGTCGGAGACATGGAGGGGAGTTGCAGTGAGATTAGTAGAAGAACAGCATCTAGTAAAGATGAGGTCAAGCGTATTGCCTGCCTTGTGAGTAGGGGGGGACGGTGAGAGGGTGAGGTCAAAAGAGGAGAGGAGTGGAAAGAATGAGGCAGAGAAATTAGTCAAAGGTAGACGTAGGGAGGTTGAAGTCACCCAGAACTGACACTTATACAATGATCCCTCCATGTTACGGGATTTCCACCGTCGCCATCCGGCTCGCCCTGCTCCGCATCCTCCTGGCCGTCCCCGAGGCCGGGGTCAGCGCGCTGCTGGAGCCGCGCGTCAAGGGGGAGGTACTGTCACAATTTCCGCCGAGGCTGCCTCCCCTCCTTGTTCGGGCAGGTTTCGGCGTTCGTCGTCACCGGCTTACTAGCTGCTGCCGATCCATTTATCATCACTCCACTTGTCTTGTCTAATTAATCACACACACCTGGTCCTTATCCCCAATTAGTCATTGTATAAGTGTTCCCTCTGCTTCCTTGTCTGTGTGGGTGATTGTTTGTAGTGAGCTGAGTGTAGCTCGGTTGAGCGACCCGTACCTTGTTGTTGCCAGGGTAGATATTTCCCCTGTGCCTGAGTTTTGTTGTCGTATGCTTTCGCAACTGTTTATCGACGGAATAAACTCTTGTGCCTGACTCCTTCTATCACACGCATCACAAGCTGTCAATAAGTTGGCCACAGAAAGGCTCAATGTTAATCAACAAGCCATGTTGGTATTGTAGACCATAATATCAAATTGGAACCAGTAAAAGAGCAGCCGTATTCAAAAAGACAGCATAGCAACCCCAGCTATGTGCTTAACTGTGGCTCTGATCCAGAATCATTGTGAGCTGATGAGGGGTTTGGCTTCTTCCCCTTCAACGGGCAGTCATCCAGGGAGCAGCTGTTTACATATAGACATATAATCTTATTCATTATGATCTAAAAGGCAAAACTGATCCTAGATCAGCACTCCTATCCTGAGACATTTTGTGGATGCGGGCCCAGCACCGCTTTGCGTGTCAGAGGAGAAGAGCTA
Source organism: Coregonus lavaretus (assembly GCF_964263955.1). Taxonomy (NCBI): domain Eukaryota; kingdom Metazoa; phylum Chordata; class Actinopteri; order Salmoniformes; family Salmonidae; genus Coregonus; species Coregonus lavaretus. Next base: position 7,120,887 of record NC_140002.1, on the reverse strand, counting down.
AAACTGTCTGATAAAAAATGCTTAGACATTACATTTTATTCAGCCGGAAAATTAGGTACATATATAAAACATGAAATACAAAAATATTTGGCCCATCACAGATATTATTAGAGTCATAATCCATGGTGTTGACAGTAGAAGCAAGAACTATGATATGACTACATTTTTCAACAGATGGCTTAAATGTCGTAATGAACAGATTCATGTTCTCTCTTCTACTTCGTTATATCTTTGAGTTATAGAATGTAATAAGCATTATAGCCCAGTTGCATATTGCTATTCAAACATCTGTTTGTGTAAATGAGTTCTAAAGCGACTAAGTCAGAGAAGAGTATGTTCACATCTTTCAGTGGAGTGGAGAATAAACACTGTAATATCAACAAACTCTGTTCCCGTTTGGTTTCCTGCAGGCATCAGATCAGGCATCAGATCAGGCATCAGATCAGGCATCATATCAGGCATCATATCAGGCATCATACCAGGCATCGGATCAGGCATCAGATCAGGCATCAGACCAGGCATCAGACCAGGCATCAGATCAGGCATCAGATCAGGCATCAGATCAGGCATCAGATCAGGCATCAGATCAGGCTGTCATGGGGTAAGTGATCAATGAGCAGAGGATGGGTCTCTCCTGGCCCCTCCTTCACCGGCTGGCTTTACGCTAATCAAGTCAGAGCTCATTATCTGGCACTTCCCAATAAACACCACGTTAATCCTGATGAAAGCAGAGACGGACGAAAATTAGTATTGAGAGAAATTTGTAAATCACATTTTTATTTTGCCGGCTGTGGTAATATAATAGGGCCTAATGAAAATAATGTTTTGCTGCTGTGCTGACAATGTGGCATTTACCCAGCTGGTGATTTGGGAGGGAGGGAGCAGAGGGGTGTGGACGAGAGGGGACCAATAGGGGGCTATAGGGGGGTTTAAGGGGGTTGGGGGTGTCCTTGATGGGTTCAGTGAACGGAATCCCATTCTGGAGCTGCTGAGGTGTTACATTGAGACAGCACGAAGGAGGCGGCCAGAGACTGAAAACCTTGACCTTCCATTCCACTCTGCCTAGTGCCGAGTCACAGTGCATTGGTTAGATGCATGAGAGCTGCCAAAAGAGGAAATGAAAGGGAAGTTTAGACTAAAGTGGATAGACTGAACTGACAGCCACTTATTGTCATCATCAATACATTTTTATTTTTTATGCTTATAACCTGTTGTATAAAAGCAATAATACACTCGAGGCCATGTGTTATGACATTTTTATCATGGCTTTGATGTGGTCATAGCCACGAGGCGAAGCCTCTCTGCTCCCTCCCTCCCAAATTACCAGCTGGGTAAATGCCACATTGTCAGCACAGCAGCAAAACATTATTTTCATTAGGCCCTATTATATTACCACAGCCGGCAAAATTAAAATGTGATTTACAAATTTCTCTCAATACTCATTTCCGTCCGTCTCTGTATTATTGCTTAAGTATATAGAGAGTTGGCCCATTGCGGTTTCTGCATTATGATGCATTTACATGACACTTCAACATTCTATGGCAGCCACGTTAGCTCCCCATTAACATTACATAGGGAATATTTAAACAATGTTATACAACAGGTGGGTCTAATCCTGAATGCTGATTGGTTAAAACTGCATTCCAGCCGGTGTCTATTCCACAAGTTACCACCGGCTAAATCGGACTGCACAACCCACTGTCTCGTCAGCCCAGCCAGGCAATTTATAAATTTGATCTCCACTATAAAAAGCATCTAGACATAATCTCACATTTCTTTTTGACTAACAGTTTTCAACAGCGGAGATTTGTATAACGCTTGCTGTCTGTCTCTCCGACATTTGCAACATTGTTTCAATATTCAAATTTGATCTCCAGCTAACGCATAGTAATGAATGTGTCGGGAGTCGGGAGTCCGGATGAGACAGCCAGTCGAAATCATGAATCAGCATCATTTTTATGGACATATACAAAGAAATGTCAATAGAAACAGGTAAAACTAAACGAAGTGCAGCTAGTTTGCAGTCTTTCCAGCTTCAGTTTGAAGTGATTGTGTTAGCTGTGTTGGCTACTGTAGCTCCTCTGAACAACAGTGTCCTGACGAGAGAGCACATTTTCTATGCCAGGTGAAATCGCGCCTCATTAGCTCATTGTTATGGATGTATCCAAATAAATGTCACTACACCTTAAACAAATGCAAATGCAAATGCAGCTACTTTGTTGTTATTCTGGCTGCACCGTTTGACGTGAATGTAAATTAGCTGTAGTTGGCTAGCTAGCAAGGGATAAGAACATTGCCAGCCAGTATGGCAATAGAACATTTAGAATGAACGACTGGGTCGCGTCCATAGATACAGAACAAAAAGACTTAACGACTGGGTTGTGTCTCTGGCAACCGAACCGATAGAACGAATGACCAGCCGGTTTGGGTAGCAACCCTAGATTTATGTCGGGACTATATCTTGTGGAAGGACAAAAGAGTATGAATAAATTAATCAAAATAGCGTTTTTTATGAAAATATGTAAATCATTATTTGAATATGTTGGCAACCCGTTGTATAACAGTGATAATGCCCTCGAAGCCGGTGTTTGGAGGATATATTGGCACAACACCTGTGCCAATATATTCTCCAAACACTGGCTTCTCTGGCATGTTCATTTAACTATATAACTGAATGTCTAGAATTAGAACAATATTCACAATTCTAAAAGTTGGCCTAACTCTCTAAACATATGGCTCTGCATTTGGGTATTGGAGGAGGAAGAAAGGGAGCTAATGATGATCAAATAAAGCTGGAGGTGTATTAGAGGTGTATTAGAGGTGTATTAGAGGTGTATTAGAGGTGTATTAGAGATGTATTAGAGGTGTATTAGAGATGTATTAGAGGTGTATTAGAGGTGTATTAGAGGTGTATTAGAGGTGTATTAGAGGTGTATTAGAGGTGTATTAGAGGTGTATTAGAGATGTATTAGAGGTGTATTAGAGGTGTAGTAGAGATGTATTAGAGGTGTATTAGAGATGTATTAGAGGTGTATTAGAGATGTATTAGAGGTGTATTAGATGTGTATTAGAGATGTATTAGAGGTGTAGTAGAGGTGTATTAGAGGTGTATTAGAGATGTATTAGAGGTTTATTAGAGGTGTATTAGAGATGTATTAGAGATGTATTAGAGGTGTATTAGAGGTGTATTAGAGATGTATTAGAGGTGTAGTAGAGGTGTATTAGAGGTGTATTAGAGGTGTATTAGAGATGTATTAGAGGTGTAGTAGAGGTGTATTAGAGATGTATTAGAGGTGTATTAGAGGTGTATTAGAGGTGTATTAGAGTTGTATTAGAGGTGTATTAGAGATGTATTAGTGGTGTATTAGAGGTGTATTAGAGGTGTATTAGAGGTGTATTAGTGGTGTATTAGAGGTGTATTAGAGGTGTATTAGAGGTGTATTAGAGATGTATTAGTGGTGTATTAGAGGTGTATTAGAGGTGTATTAGAGATGTATTAGAGATGTATTAGAGGTGTATTAGAGGTGTAGTAGAGATGTATTAGAGGTGTATTAGAGATGTATTAGAGGTGTATTAGAGATGTATTAGAGGTGTATTAGAGGTGTATTAGAGGTGTAGTAGAGATGTATTAGAGGTGTATTAGAGATGTATTAGTGGTGTATTAGAGGTGTATTAGAGATGTATTAGAGGTGTATTAGAGATGTATTAGTGGTGTATTAGAAGTGTATTAGAGGTGTATTATAGGAGTATTTACATGTTAATTACACAGGTGGGTGATATGCAGTGGAGGCTTCTGAGGGGAGGACAGCTCATATTAATAGCTGGAACAGAGCAAATGGAATGGCATGTATTTGATACCATTCCACCGATTCCGCTCCAGTCATTACCACGAGCCCGTCCTCCCCAATGAAGGTGCCACCAACCTCCTGTGTTGATATAAATGCTTGTAATGAAGTCTTTGTTACCTATTTAATTCCTTTCCCCATCTAATTGACCTGGTACAATTGTGTGAAAGAGTCAACTCTGGAAAATTATGTAACATTTGTTCAGGATATCTGCCTGCTCTGGTTAAGTGCACACATTCATAATAGTCCTGAGACCTAAGAAGGCATTCGAAGTCAGGAGCCAATTGTATTCTCACAACTTGAAATAAATCCCTTGAATAACAAATCCCTTGAAGGACTAATATATTATCCTCTACACCGTTTCACACTGTCAGAGCTACCACTACGGGAGTAATTCCTCCTCAGAGAAGATGGAACAAAACAAGAAGCTACTGTACTCTGAAGCTAAAATCCTTGCTACAATATTTGCTGGGAAGCTCCAGCATAGTGTGCTGTGCTGTAAAACCGTAGATAATTGATGAGGGCTCTTGTTTCCTGACAGGATAGCTCTCTTGCAGCTGGAATAATGGGGATAAAGTGGTGTTAAAATGCTCCAGAGTTTGTCAGATGCTCTCGAACAAAAGCACCTGCCAAAAGAGTGGAAAACCTCATTCTGTCTCTCCATTCCGATGAAAGCGTTAGCGGCTGCTGCTGCAGTAGCTGCTGCTGTGTCAGGATAGATTCACTATTCACCCATGCATTTCAGCAGACAGACAACGCTGCATAAGCAGGTGTAATTTTCAAAGCAAATCCTCCACCAATTAACCCTCAGAGCCGGCAGTCTTCCTTGGAAAGCCAGGGAGGACCTGAAAGAAACGGGAGAGGAAACAGACAGACAACAACAAGTTCATTGGCTAACTAAGTTTCCTTGAAAGTTGCTCCTTGTCAAAGAGGAAGGAACAGTCTGCTTGACTCTACAAAGGCCTTGGGTTTGATGTGTGTCAGAACACTGGTGGTGTGGAGCAGAGCGTTTAGAGCGGTGTTGTTTCTTCTACGTCGGGAAAGTATAGAACAAAACAGCAAATGTGAGCATTTATGTGAGAACACTGTTACAAAATCAATCGCACTTAACTGTTATTCTTAATGAGTCACTTCAATGGGTGTTAACAGCACTAGACTGAAAAAAGTTGTGATTGAACATGTGACAGGCTGTCTGATCAAGTCAACACCTCGTCCGATGTAATTACAGGTATGTATATCAGATGGTGTCAAGATATAGACCCACATTGACACATTGATGGAAGCCACAATCTATCAGCAAATTGAAGCTGATCTACCCCCCCCAAAAAACACCTGACAAGCCTATACAATGTGTTTTACAGGTCGCATTTAGACAGCCACATTTATTCAGGCATGTGTATAATGAAGAAGGTGATAATCAGTTTGTGAGAGACTGCCTTGTTGACAGCAGGCAGCCAGAATGGATCGTGTCTCAGTGAATCTGTTATGAAAAGGTTCCTCAGTCTGTTCATTATGAGGGAAGCCAGACAGGCAGGTATTTGTTTGCTCATTGACAGAAGCAACTTGTCCCTCACACAATTAAGATATTGACACTTGTGTTCTGTGATGCAAGCTCGTAATTTCTTGTTGCAAACTTTTCTTCATTTGTCCTGTAGGCTAACTATTTGCCTGCTGGATACGTTCATTACATTTGACATTTTAGTCAATTAGCATACGCTCCTATCCATAGCACAGGACTTAAAACACAGTTAAGTTCATTTTAGTTCACAATTAACGTTCTGAAGTTAGAGGGGGCCATACAAGTGACAGGAGTGTCTATATAACTGGCCCTTTGTAGTAGACAATTTTAAGCGTTGCATATATTCATGCCACACATTTGAGTGAAACACTGATTAGTTACAAATGTCATACTTAGATGTCACACTTGTCAGCATGGGTTAGACAACCCCACACTGGAGCCCACACTGGACTGCCGTTAGTATGGTATGGTGTCTCAAGCCTATCTGTGATGAATTGTGACCTCACCCAGGCTGGGGGCATGTCAGCTTAAATGCCTACACACAAAGGGGCATGCAGAGGACTCACTTGTCGATTCAACTACTGTAGTGACCCTCAAACACGAAAACAATCCTGGCACACGATATGGCTCATCACATATTTCTTATCTTTACTTAATCCTTTTAGTTCTCTCATATAAGTGTGTCACTAGTTTGATGAGCTACTTGCATCATATTCAGTTCAAGACTGAGTGAGAGAAATGAGCAGCCGCTCTCCGATATCGGTTTATCGATGCTAGGACAAATAGTCAGGGACAAGAGCTGAAAGGATTGGAAAACAGACAATATACCCTGAGAACTTGAGTGCACAGATAAGATTGACTAGCGGCGACTACATAGGAAACCTGACCACAATGCCATTTTCACCCCACCTTCCCTGTGTAAATGAATTAAAGCTGAGACAATATGGCTGTGCATTTTACTTTTCAATTAAAGACGGCGCTGAGAATATAGGCCATTCACCACCGAGGATGCAATCAGTAAGTTATCAGCTACAACATCGCACAAAAAACAAAACAAGCAATCATCTGTGAACACGGACGCCACAAACCAACCTCACACATCCGGGTGAGACTGGGCCCTGCAGTCCCAGAGATCGAACACCAATGGCACCATGGCATGTTGGCATGATTCTACAATACTAGAAATACTACCAAAATGTGCCAACCGGTGGTGTCAGCTCACCAACTTCAAGAGTCCATCATTAGATGTTTGACTCTGAACCCCAATAGTTTTCTGTTTTCCTTATTCAGACTCTAGTGCATAGAAAGCAATTGAAAGCCACACATTGTCCTCGTTGTCAGTGTCCTCCCAGATTGTAGGATTAGCTGACCACTGTGGCCTGTGACATTGGCAGCCCTTGGGACACTCCATGCTGATGATTCTGTTCAAATGGGATCTGCAGAGTAAAGGAGCGCATCCATGTTGTCTTACTTTTACCCCAACAGACCCAATGTAGGGGAATAGGTTGTGATAGGATACCACTGATAAAGATGAAGACGTACAGGTATGATTGGATAGAAAGATGAAACTGATTTGATTCCTTAGGACTTCCTAGGTAGGCTTCTAGGAACTGTTCTCCGAAGAGCTCTTAATTTATACAGTACATCACTACGAATGAAGCTGCTTCGTCGGACACCTTTCAAACATCTGACTTCTTTATCACATCCCCTCATTATGTTAATTTGTCACTTTCCTCATTGCCAATTACCAGTCTGGCTGTGCAACCACAGGACTGAGATAATTTATCTGATATCGTAATACACACATACGCATGTTGAATGTCTAAAATAGTAAATTATCAGGTTGCACCTCAGATAAATAATATTGAAGCAGGTATCTTTTGACCATAATATTTATCAAGATGCACACAACCAACTGTGCTTTGATGATTGAGGAAAAGTTAAATGAAAGTGTCTGCAAAGTGTTTTGCATCATCATGATGATGTAGCAAGTGACACTTTCCTTCTTGAAAGTCCAATATCTTGAAAACTTGACTGCTGACATGCAAAACATTTTGGGACTGTATTAACAGTGGACAAATGAAAAAAACACCAACATATTTTTGGAGTGGATTTTTCCTTTAAACATGGAATCATTCATCTGACTCACAGATTTCAGTCATATGGCCTAGACTGTATTGCTTTGAAATCATCATAGACAACAAACAGTATGGGAAGCAGTCAGGTGAGTACAGAGTGTAGAGGGACTATTCTTTATTGGTATTTGAGGCCTTGCCCTTACGCCTCTCAAATCCAGCTGCAAGGAGAAACCAGACACACACCAGAGTAGGAGAGAATCACAGGTCTGTCTGAGTGAAGTCCAAACAGGATCAGTGTGCTAGTACTGCTCAGCACTGCTTACAGCCCAGCCTCCCTCCATGTGACAAAACATTTATATTTAAATAATCGATTACATTTGAGTTTTAGAAGTGGGAGGGGGGGCATAATATGTATACTTTTTTCATCCAGTCGGATAAACACTCCAAACAGTCTACCCGACCGCTCGGAGGCGTCCGCATGGTCCTGCCTCATTTTGTATCACATTCCAATGATAAAACTGGGGGGAACAAAAACGCAATTTCAGAATGTCGGGGGGACATGTCCCCCCCGTCCCCAGTGAGAGTTATATTCCTGCATTTGAGCATGTTCATGTCTTTTTGTTTGTGCAGTATGTATGCTGCTTGCTATGTTTGCATTGTTTGAAGATGATCCACTTTTTATTTATTTTTATTTTTTAAGGGTTAGATCAACTATAATATTGCAGCTAGATTGTGTTTTCCATGAATGTAATTGTCTGCATCATTTCCAATCCCCCATATATTAATTTTTTGTAAATATATATATAAATAAATATATATATATTGTCCTTTATTATTATCCACTAACCCCACCACCCCTCTCCTAATCGGAGTAAACTAATGGACAACAACACTTGTTTGCACAATAATCTTTAAATAACAGATGGAGAAAAGAAGATTGTCTTCCTATTGAGAATTTTCTTGTACATGTAAATGTTTTCTTTGACATCTTTGTTGTAGAAATCAGTTTTCTCAATCCAATAGTAAAAGCTATTCCACTACAAATTATGAGTGTCAGCTGGCTTGTCTGGGGAGCAGGATAAACGGGCCTTTCTGCCTGTTATCTGATTCCATTTCTGCGATGGCTTCTTTGGCCTTTAATACGGTTACTGAATGATGTATGCCCGCCTCTCAACAATCTCTGTATTCTTCAAATGTTGTCAAGACAAGCTAATGCTTTAAGAAGTTCAGGGAAGCAATTAAGTTATCAAAAGTCAAGCACGAAGAAGGAACAATTACCTACATCTGAGGTAGAGATCATATTAATAGAACACACACACACAAAGACAGAGAGGGAGCGATAGCGTGACAGTGAGAGAGAGAGAGCGTGAGAGAGAGAGATAGCGAGAGACGAGCGAGACAGCGAGAGAGAAAGACAGAACACACACACACCTTCCCTCCCATGTTGTCTGCGTAGCTTCATTTCTCTCTGGATCTGACATGTCTGTTGAAGCATGAGAAGTCAGCTGTAGATCCTGCTGTACTAACTCTCACTAATGATACAATCACACTTCCCTCAGCTCCAGAAGAAACAGAACAAGTTGAAATGTCTTTGCACAGTTAAGTGCCACGATGGTGATTACAACAATAGCAATCACATTAAACAACGTCACTGATAGCGCCCATCTGTCAGTTTCTAGTTTTACACTGTGAAATAAAAACCTTGCTCGGCTTAATGAGCAGAATCGTAAAGTAAGATTCTCTGAAGGGAGCGAGGAGGATTTTTTTTAACGATTTAGCCATAAGGGTTCTTCCATTTGTTTTGCTACTCTGAGACTACAGTGAGAGGATTTTATCCTGGATTTTCTGCACTGTGTGAATTTTTTTGTTTTTTTTGTTAAATATATATATGTCATTTAGCAGACGCTCTTATCCAGAGCGACTTACATGAGCAATTAGGGTTAAGTGCCTTGCTCAAGGGCACATCAGCAGATTTTTCACCTAGTCGGCTCAGGGATTAGAACCAGCAACCTTTCGGTTACTGGCACAACACTCTTAACCACTAAGCTACCTGCAGTGTCAACGTTAGCTTCCTTCTTATTTGGCATAAGTTTTATCTTTCCTCTTTTGCTTACAGTATATGGTCATTTTCTCTTCAGCTATAGATAACAAGTACAGTGAGGGAAAAAAGTATTTGATCCCCTGCTGATTTTGTACGTTTGCCCACTGACAAAGAAATGATCAGTCTATAATTTTAATGGTAGGTTTATTTGAACAGTGAGAGACAGAATAACAACAAAAAAATCTAGAAAAACGCATGTCAAAAATGTTATAAATTGATTTGCATTTTAATGAGGGAAATAAGTATTTGAACCCCTCTCAATCAGAAAGATTTCTGGCTCCCAGGTGTCATTTATACAGGTTACGAGCTGAGATTAGGAGCACACTCTTAAAGGGAGTGCTCCTAATCTCAGCTTGTTACCTGTATAAAAGACACCTGTCCACAGAAGCAATCAATCAATCAGATTCCAAACGCTCCACCATGGCCAAGACCAAAGAGCTCTCCAAGGATGTCAGGGACAAGATTGGAATGGGCTAGAATGGCTGGAATGGGCTACAAGACCATCGCCAAGCAGCTTGGTGAGAAGGTGATAACAGTTGCTGCGATTATTCGCAAATGGAAGAAACACAAACTAACTGTCAATCTCCCTCGGCCTGGGGCTCCATGCAAGATCTCACCTCGTGGAGTTGCAATGATCATGAGAACGGTGAGGAATCAGCCCAGAACTACACGGGAGGATCTTGTCAATGATCTCAAGGCAGCTGGGACCATAGTCACCAAGAAAACAATTGGTAACACACTACGCCGTGAAGGACTGAAATCCTGCAGCGCCCGCAAGGTCCCCCTGCTCAAGAAAGCACATATACAGGGCCGTCTGAAGATTGCCAATGAACATCTGAATGATTCAGAGGAGAACTGGGTGAAAGTGTTGTGGTCAGATGAGACCAAAATGGAGCTCTTTGGCATCAACTCAATTCGCCGTGTTTGGAGGAGGAGGAATGCTGCCTATGACCCCAAGAACACCATCCCCACCGTCAAACATGGAGGTGGAAACATTATACTTTGGGGGTGTTTTTCTGCTAAGGGGACAGGACAACTTCACCGCATCAAAGGGACGATGGACGGGGCCATGTACCGTCAAATCAGCCAGGGCATTGAAAATGGGTCGTGGATGGGTATTCCAGCATGACAATGACCCAAAACACACGGCCAAGGCAACAAAGGAGTGGCTCAAGAAGAAGCACATTAAGGTCCTGGAGTGGCCTAGTCAGTCTCCAGACCTTAATCCCATAGAAAATCTGTGGAGGGAGCTGAAGGTTCGAGTTGCCAAACGTCAGCCTCGAAACCTTAATGACTTGGAGAAGATCTGCAAAGAGGAGTGGAACAAAATCACTCCTGAGATGTGTGCAACCTGGTGGCCAACTACAAGAAACGTCTGACCTCTGTGATTGCCAACAAGGGTTTTGCCACCAAGTACTAAGTCATGTTTTGCAGAGGGGTCAAATACTTATTTCCCTCATTAAAATACAAATCAATTTATAACATTTCTGACGTGTTTTTCTGGATTTTTTTGTTGTTATTCTGTCTCTCACTGTTCAAATAAACATACCATTAAAATGATAGACTGATCATGTCTTTGTCAGTGGGCAAACGTACAAAATCAGCAGGGGATCAAACACTTTTTTCCCTCACTGTATATAAGAAGCGCACAGATAAAAATGTGACCATTTTCTAGGTCAGTCTGTTCAGTCAGTGTTCATAAAATAACAACAATGAGCGGCAATGTGATTGAGAGGGATCTGACACGAGCCATGCATATGCAGTGTGCAGCACTCAAATCCTTCGAAACGCCACTCGTCGCCAAACTGAGTCAGGCACCCACTCTGTGTAAGATGTCATCGCTCTGTGGCCAATTGTCCTGCTTCCAGTTGGAGATTAGTGGGGAAGGATGGAGAAGCAGCCATGCCCTCTGCTTTGTGCCAGTCTGCCAGCCCGGCAGCCAAGCAATGGAGGGTCAGACACACAGAGACAGAGGGACGGGGAGACGTAAGGCCCTGGCTGGCACTGTCCTAGGATGCGTCCCAAATGACCTGCTATTCCCTATGTAGGGGCCATTTGGGACGCATCACTGGTCTCTCTGTGCCCAGGTCCCCCGGGGTATTTCTGGCTATTAGTCTCTGACTGAGGGAGGAAAGAAAGGCCAGCGCACAGAGCAGATGCATTTTCATCCCAGAGAATGGGATTTGTCTGAGTACAAACAGATGAAATTATACAGACACAGATTTTAGGTTGGGGAGATACATAACACTTCCAGGATATTGGGATGATATTGCCCACAAATGTTGAGCTGTGAGCTTTATTCAAACTAAATGGAGATGGTAAAAATGAGAGCATGCTGGCTTCACAATGAGTCTGTTTTAATAAACTTGCTAACCTCTATGGAGCCCTATTCAATCTTGTAACAATTTGTTTTTGTGAATGTTTTTCCACCCTATCTGGCTCAAAGGACCATGAAAAATTGTGTGCATTAATAATTTCCTCTCTAGTATATGTGAATCAATATGAAACCTAATAATCTCAGACAATCTGCAGACACTAATAAATCATTTTGTAGAGTACACTGAAACTGAAACAGGCTGAAAAACAGAACGGCCCACTAGTAGTCTCCTTATACCATTAATTGTGGAATCTTCCCACACCCAGTGTCAACAAACAGATGATCCATCTTTGGCCTTTTGGAGGAAACGTCAGATCAACAGGACGAGGGGAGAAGGAGGGAGGGGAGGGAGGGGATGTTTTGGACGAGCAGAGCAGTCGATGGGCAATTCAGCAGCATAACAAACAATTACCAGTCCCCTATGAAGAGGGTCAGGTAGCACCCAGCATACATTAAATACAAGTCCCACCTATATGGCCATAGATTCAGACATACATAACTCAATACTGAGAGCCAGATGCGAGGAGCATTTTGACTGCAGTATAATTTTTAAATACAGTTAAAATCTGTTACTCTGTTGTGCATTTTCATCATCAGAAAAACAGTGGTGCACAGAGATGAAACCAATTGAAGATATCATTCACAAATTATTTATATTCAGTGTTGCTATGGCAGCAGGATGTCAAACAAATTATATTTGCTTTACATTCTGCAGAAAATGTAAACTATTGGCTGGATTCAATCCGGATGGCAGAAGAATTGCGGAAGATCTGCATTATAGCTTAATTTAAATTTAAAGGTAATGTTCCCGCGTTCAAGACTGCAATCACGGTAAACGCGGCATATGTCGACTAAATCGTAAATTACCTTTACATTTTAACGCGGATCTTCCGCAATACTTTTGCGATACGGATTGCATCCACCCTATATCCAGGTCCATGTGCAGATAAGACAGTTAAATGCTAACATAAACATTGAAAATGGAGTGGTATGACAATCTTTAACTTTAATGTGTGACATATTTAACCACTATTGACAGTCTTTAACTGTAATGTGTGAAGTATTCAACCACCATTGAAGAACAATAGATGATACAGAAATTATTCTTTGTCTATCACCTTCCATTATTCTCCAAGAGTGGTTGAATATCCCTCACATATCCAATCTTTTCTCAATTTATGCAATATGGTTGGACTTGAACTGTGAGGTAGCGACAGTATACATTTTCACCCATGAATTTACGCCATTTACATTAGACATAACAGTAGCACATTAAACCCCTCCATACTACAGGCAGCCAGGGATAGTTCCACACTCCACTGCACCAGTAACATTTGTCATACACAGCTGTCATACATACAGTGCTGCTGTATAGTGTTGCCCCACTCTTTACGTATTTTAGATGTTTTTATTGAACAGATAGGAGAGAAAGAAAGCTAGGAAGAGAGAGACTGTGTCGCATAGACAGTGGGTCGAATTCCAACCCATGTCGACACTAGTATATGTGCGCAACAGTCTGCTAGACCAGTGTTTCTTAACCCTGGGGACCCAAAGAGGTGCCCATTTTTGCCCTATCACTCACACACCTGATTAAAGATCAAAGGCTTGGTGATGAGTTGATTAGTTGAATAAAGTGTCTCAGGGCAAAAACTAAAACATGCACCACTTTCACGGTATATTCCCATGTTGACGTGAATCATTCCCTCTTCTTTAATACGAGAGAAGAAACAAGCAACAGCCTTTGAAAGTCTTTCATTTATCACAGGCGCCTTTGAAGAGAAACATATTTTTTAAGAGTCAACTGCTGTTGGTGCACTACACCTAGCTACATCGAATTAAACCAGACTCAATCAAACTTTTCAATTTTCAGCTGATGTGCACAACTGTAAGATTTAGAACTTGTTCAAATTACAAACACATTTAGTGAGGTCAGCTGCGAGCTTTCTCCTGAATTATGCCATTTGTTTTCCAATCCTAAAAGCCTGCAAGGGCTGCTTTCAACATATTTCAGAAGCTCTGCAAAGTGAGAGGGAGGAGAAAAGTGGATAGGTGGGGGTGGGGGAAGAGGTAGAGGGAGAGGACAAGAGAGAGAGAGAAAGAGAGAGAGAGAGAGAGAGAGAGAGAGAGAGAGAGAGAGAGAGAGAGAGAAATAGGGAGAGAGCAGAGAGGTTGTGAGGCATCATGTATTCCTAATAGAGCTGGCTTCAGAGGGCATTGCATCCTCCTGTGGGGAGAGAGAGAGAGGAGCAAAGCAGGGGACTGTTGAGTGTGTTGCACAGGCAGCCTCCCTCTCTCCTCTCTCCTCTCTTCTCTCCTCTCCCTCATCTCCTCTCCCCCTCTCCTCTCCTCTCCCCCCTCTCTTCTCCTCGCCCCTCTTCTCTCCACCCTTCTTTCTCTGTGTTCAACACAGAGCTCAGACAGACACACATTTCATGGCTTGATGGCTTCTCTGTGTGATACCACTGCCTGATAGCTTATCTGCGGGGTTCCCCTTTGGTTTGAGTTCAGTCCAATAATCGGCGGGGGAAACAACCATCGACAAAGGCCCGCTGATGAAGAGATCAGATCCAGGAGGGCGATAGGGAACATGGCCAGGAACATGGGAGGCTGCAGCTGGGGCGGCAGGGACCGGGAGGACGGCCCGGGCATTAGAATGAAGTCGGCGTTCATGGTAAACAAGATCTAAATTTGCCATAATTTAGCGTTACCTGTCCCAGTGGCCCGTTGTATGAGTCACAACGTGAGCCTTATCGCTCTCTGCACATGGCTCTGCTCCGGAATCAATTCTGTAGCAAATCAGTCCCCTCAAGAAAAGAGAAAACAGGGCTACAGGCAGGCAGCCTATAAGGTGCTACCGCTGCTCTAGAAGCTCCGGCATCTAGCAGCTCACCTCCAGCTGGCTTCGCCTGGCTCACACAGCTATCGGTCCTCCTCCTCTGGTGCTATAAGTCCCTGTGCCGGAGTGGAGTTTCTCTGGATGGTATTGTTGAAACACACGGCGGCAGTCTGAGCAGTGAGCACAGAAGAGCAGAGCAGGCCCTGGGTGGAGGGAGAGAGCCCTGATAGGGATTATGACTGCACCCTAGTGGCCACAGATAGATTTATCGAGGCCCGGCCCAGTAGTGCACAGGGATTTGTCTTACAGCTCCATCACCTATTATTCTCTGTGTCTTACAGCTCCATCACGTATTATTATCTGTGTCTTACAGCTCCATCGCGTATTATTCTCTGTGTCTTACAGCTCCATCACGTATTATTCTCTGTGTCTTACAGCTCCATCACGTATTATTCTCTGTGTCTTACAGCTCCATCACGTATTATTCTCTGTGACATACAGCTCCATCACGTATTATTCTCTGTGTCTTACAGCTCCATCACGTATTATTCTCTGTGTCTTACAGCTCCATCACATATTATTATCTGTGTCTTACAGCTCCATCACGTATTATTATCGGTGTCTTACAGCTCCATCACGTATTATTATCTGTGTCTTACAGCTCCATCACGTATTATTCTCTGTCTTACAGCTCCATCACGTATTATTCTCTGTGTCTTACAGCTCCATCACGTATTATTCTCTGTGTCTTACGTCTCCATCACATATTATTTGCTGTGTCTTACAGCTCCATCACCTATTATTCTCTGTGTCTTACAGCTCCATCACGTATTATTATCTGTGTCTTACAGCTCCATCACGTATTATTCTCCGTGTTTTACAGCTCCATCACGTATTATTCTCTGTGTCTTACAGCTCCATCACGTATTATTCTCTGTGTCTTACAGCTCCATCACGTATTATTCTCTGTGTCATACAGCTCCATCACATATTATTCTCTGTGTCTTACAGCTCCATCACGTATTATTCTCTGTGTCTTACAGCTCCATCACATATTATTATCTGTGTCTTACAGCTCCATCACGTATTATTATCTGTGTCTTACAGCTCCATCACGTATTATTCTCTGTCTTACAGCTCCATCACGTATTATTCTCTGTGTCTTACAGCTCCATCACGTATTATTCTCTATGTCTTACAGCTCCATCACGTATTATTCTCTGTGTCTTACGTCTCCATCACATATTATTCGCTGTGTCTTACAGCTCCATCACGTATTATTATCTGTGTCTTACAGCTCCATCCCGTATTATTCTATGTGTTTTACAGCTCCATCACGTATTATTCTCTGTGTCTTACAGCTCCATCCCGTATTATTCTATGTGTCTTACAGCTCCATCACGTATTATTCTCTGTGTTTTACAGCTCCATCACGTATTATTCTCTGTGTCTTACAGCTCCATCACGTATTATTCTCTGTGTCTTACAGCTCCATCACGTATTATTCTCTGTGTCTTACAGCTCCATCACATATTATTCTCTGTGTCTTACAGCTCCATCACGTATTATTCTCTGTGTCTTACAGCTCCATCACGTATTATTCTCTGTGTCTTACAGCTCCATCATGTATTATTCTCTGTGTCTTACAGCTCCATCACGTATTATTATCTGTGTCTTACAGGTCCATCACGTATTATTCTCTGTGTCTTACAGCTCCATCACATATTATTATCTGTGTCTTACAGCTCCATCACGTATTATTCTCTGTCTTACAGCTCCATCACGTATTATTATATGTGTCTTACAGCTCCATCACATGTTATTCTCTGTGTCTTACAGCTCCATCACGTATTATTCTCTGTGTCTTGCATCTCCATCACATATTATTCTCTGTGTCTTACATCTCCATCACGTATTATTATCTGTGTCTTACAGCTCCATCCCGTATTATTCTCTGTGTCTTACAGCTCCATCACATATTATTCTCTGTGTCTTACAGCTCCATCACGTATTATTCTCTGTGTTTTACAGCTCCATCACATATTATTCTCTGTGTCTTACAGCTCCATCACGTATTATTCTCTATGTCTTACAGCTCCATCACGTATTATTCTCTGTGTTTTACAGCTCCATCACATATTATTCTCTGTGTCTTACAGCTCCATCACATATTATTCTCTGTGTATTACAGCTCCATCACGTATTATTCTCTGTGTCTTACAGCTCCATCACGTATTATTCTCTGTGTCTTACAGCTCCATCACGTATTATTCTCTGTGTCTTACAGCTCCATCACATGTTATTCTCTGTGTCTTACAGCTCCATCACGTATTATTCTCTGTGTCTTGCATCTCCATCACATATTATTCTCTGTGTCTTACATCTCCATCACGTATTATTATCTGTGTCTTACAGCTCCATCCCGTATTATTCTCTGTGTCTTACAGCTCCATCACGTATTATTCTCTGTGTCTTACAGCTCCATCACGTATTATTCTCTGTGTTTTACAGCTCCATCACATATTATTCTCTGTGTCTTACAGCTCCATCACGTATTATTCTCTATGTCTTACAGCTCCATCAGGTATTATTCTCTGTGTTTTACAGCTCCATCACGTATTATTCTCTGTGTCTTACAGCTCCATCACGTATTATTCTCTGTGTTTTACAGCTCCATCACGTATTATTCTCTGTGTCTTACAGCTCCATCACGTATTATTCTCTGTGTATTACAGCTCCATCACGTATTATTCTCTGTGACTTTGAGGTTGGGATTTTCCATTGACTTTGAGTCGCTTAAGAAGGCTTGACATATTCTTACTATTCCAACACAAGACACAATCACACACACATGAAACAAAACCAAAAAAGCTAAACAACAAATTCTGAGACCTTGAATAATGAAGGCAATTGTATTGATGTATGTAGCTCTGAGGGCTAGGAGAATGTACAGTGCAGTGTGTTTTACCCTGTTCAGCCCATTGTTCCATTTGAAATGGAGTTAGGAGAAATAGCCATTTATCGTCCGGCACACAACAGCCCATGTTTCTATATAAATGGTAATGCCCTTCCAGAGCACACAAAGTTGTCTGGGGGCTTCCAGAAGGGAAGGCTGCTAGTGGAAAACAAGGCCCAAGAAGAAAACAGTAATCCAGCTTTTCTATAAAATCCTGTTTTCCTAAATGTCACATTGGATCTAGACAAAGCCTTTACATGGCAACATGTAGAAACGTAACATTATTGTCCACTTAATGTGTCAAGGGAGTGATTTACTCGTTGGCAAAGTGGATTTGGAGCGTGAGCCACACACCCTTTCTGTAAGAGTGGAATGAAGAGCATGTTTCAAGGCTGGTATTGACCCAGTCCACTGGGATGAGCTTTTTTTGGTGCTTGTCTGGTCTGGAGCATTTGACTCAGATCACTGTTCTTTTGATTGATATGGGGTAAGAATTCCATGTAATGTCCTGAGGAGAGCAAAATATCATTATAAAGGTCATTCAACATAAAAAAATAACAACATGTTATTGGTGAGACAAAATAAATGACAGGATTGAGAGTCACTGCTCCAGTCCCCACAATTTTACCAAACATGGTACCTCCCAACTATAATTTGAAATGGTATATTCCAATAGCATATGAATGTATGGACCTACCCCCTCTAATAATGGCATGTTATAATACTATATTTTGACAGTGATTCTACCAGAGGAGGCTGGTGGGAGGAGGAATGAATGGAACGGATTCAAACGCATTGTTTCCATGTGTTTGATGTGTTGGGTACCATTCCATTAATGCCAATCCAGTCATTACAATGAGCCCGTCCTCCTTTATCACCTCCCACCAGCCTCCTCTGGATTCTACACACCATAAACTAAACCATATAATCCAAGCATCTCACATGAATGTTATCTTACATTATATGACTGCTGTTTTATCTCAGAAGCAAGCACAACAGTCAAGGTTATGGTCTGTATGAGATGTGTACAGTATGAAACCATGGAAAGGTGGACCAGCAAATTCTATCGAACATCGCTGTGTTAGCCATACATTAGATAGAGACATGATTCAGCTAAACAGAGTCAGTCTTACAGGTGGTAGAGGCAGGTCTCTGTCTGGCTAGTCCTCTGTGTCTTTCAACAGTAACTTACTTTTCTCCTCTGTGCCTCCGAGACCATGGGAGAGTGTGAAATAAACATTTCATTATAAAAGTATTGATTTGTAGGTTTTCATGTTGCAGATGTACATTTTCTCAAGGTGATGGAGATTATTATATGAAGGACGTCTGCTGGAAATAAATACATTTTCAAATCAATGAGGCGGGGAATGGAGATAGGTAAACAAACACCCACATCAGGTCAGAGAGAAGAGAGTCCCAGGGGAAAAGCCAGAGAAACATACATCCTGTAGGCTTTACTCTGCTCCTGTCTTTATTCCATACAGTCTTTTACATACTGTCAGGTCAGTACAGTGTAGAAGTGGTCATTAGAAACCCCATGCTGTGTATTTGTCATCACTAATGCACTGGATGTTACTAGGTTGTAAAGTATGTGTCAAGAACAGATAGCATGGCTTCATGTTGCAGTGGCAGAGTCTGCCAATCAAACACACAAGCAGAATGACCATGAGATCCCAAGTGGATGGAGTGTCTACTTGAAAGGCTGCAATGGAAGATGAGAGCAAACAAACACTCGGCCTATCCAACCTTCTACCCCAATCTTGTAAAGTTGCAGCATCATGGGAGGGAAGGAGTTGGTACCCACAATAGCATCCTAAATGTCATCCAAAATTATCTTACCATTTACAGTAGGTCTTCCCTAATAAGCAGAGTCATTAAGTTTCATGATGGTGATGATGATGATGATGATGATGATGATGAGAGTGAGGTAAATGCTTGGCTTTTGCATCCTTCAAAACTCTGATACCGCAATTCATTAAAAGTATAGCCTCTCTTCTGGGATCACAAGTTAGAGCAAGACAGAGAGGCACTTTGAAACTTCAATCGTCACTACCGCATCGCCCCAAGTACCGCATCGCCCGAAATACCGCATTGCCCAAAATACTGCATCGCCCAAAATACTGCATCGCCCCAAATATTGCATCGCCCCAAATACCGCATCGCCCCAAATTCAGCATCGCCCCAAATAACGCATTGCCCCAAATAACACATTGCCCCAAATAGCGCATTATGTTATTTCCAGGACAGATCATTGGTAACAATTTGCTCTCCCCCCTCTTGACTTTCTGCTCCATTTCTCCTGTTTGGAGCAGTGCTGTGGTGTAGCACTGTAGTCTAGCCTGGCGCTCCTGAGCGACTGTCATTGTTTTCCATTTGTGACGACGTCACCACCACCCCCTCCACTCAGGCAGCACACTCCGGGGAGACAAGGCCTCGGGACCTGCTGCACCGCTCCACCGGTCCAGGAGTGGAGTCAATCTACCTCTCCATATGCAGCAGGGGGGAGGAGGAGGGAGCGGGTGCGCCAACGCTGCGCTATCCGAGACTGAGGGCAGGCTAGTGTGAAACCGCTGTAGCATGCCCAGCTACCAGTACTTACAGGAGCGTCACTGCTGTGCATACTGGCTGGATCAGAGTCCATTAGAATTATATTTATTTTCTCTTTTACATTCAGGGGAAGTCTACACTTGCACAGACTCTGTTCAACTAGTATAAGAAAACTTATCTGATAGTGTCAGGAACGTATGTACTGTGTGAGTAACTGTAGAAATCCTAGCACTAGTTTGATCTTAATGTGCCTCCATTGAAACAACTGCCTTACAGTTTTGGTATGAAAGATATAAATGATGGACCATCACACACATACAGTACAGACATACAGATGTAGGATCTTAATTTGATCACCCTGAACATGTAATGTATTTTAGGTTTTAAAAAGCCTTCTGAAGTTTGTAATTTCCACTCCTTTCAGACTTGATTTTCCCTTACGAAAAATGTATCAACCCCTACAAAAATGTCCATTAACTATAATTCATATTATAATTCACATTTCCTGTTTCTGCAGGATTATCTTCCTGCTGTAGCAAACTGGCTAAAATGATTATCCTATACACATACGAAACCTCGTTATAAAGCCTTTAATGGGTAATATCTCCTATGATGGAGTCTTATGATGTATTGGGCAATCTCTGCACTGCCCCGAGCCCTCTGTCCTCCCCTTTCAAAACATTCATATGGTCTAATTCCACCTGCAGCGCTGGGGAAAGAGTGTGTGATGCATGCCTGTGCCAGCCTAATGTTGTTGCAGAGGGCCCAATCACCCTGTACCAGACTCCCTCATCTTATTGAGGTGTGATTCCAATGTAATAGTCTTCTCTCTCTCTCTCTCTCTCTCTCTCTCTCTCTCTCTCTCTCTCTCTCTCTCGTGGAGACAGGAAAGAAGTCGAGGTATAATGAAAATTATCTCCTACTATTTACCAAGTGCAGTGAACGCTAACCAAAGTGAAATAGAATAACTAACAGTTTATGTCGTATTATTTGCATGATACTTATTCTGAAACTCTAATTTCTTACCTGACATGCTAACACTGACAGTGAAGCTGACACATTATACGTATGTAGTGGGGTAATATTTGGCATGCAAATTATATACAGTTCCTTCGGAAAGTATTCAGACCCTTTGACTTTTTCCACTATTTTGTTATGTTACAGACTTATTCTAAAATTGATTTTTTTTTTTTTATATTCAACTCATAAATCTACACACAATACCACATAAAGACAAAGCAAAAACAGCATTTTATAAATGTTTGCTAATTTATTAAAAATAACAAACAGAAATACCTTATTTACATAAGTATTCAGACCCTTTGCTATGAGACTCGAAATTGAGCTCAGGTGCATCCTGTTTCCATTGATCATCCTTGAGATGTTTCTACAACTTGATTGGAGTCCACATGTGGTAAATTCAATTGAATGGACATGATTTGGAAAGGCACATACCTGTCTATATAAGGTCCAAGCCATGAAGTCGAAGGAATTGTCAACAGAGCTCCGAGACAGGATTGTGTTGAGGCACAGATCTGGGGAAGGGTACCAAAAAATGTCTGCAGCATTGAAGGTCCCCAAGAACACAGTGGCCTCCATCATTCTTAAATGGAAGAAGTTTGGAACCACCAAGACTCTTCCTAGAGCTGGCCGCCTGGCCAAACTTAGCAATCGGGGGAGAAGGTCATTGGTCAGAGAGGTGACCAAGAACCCAATGGTCATTCTGACAGAGCTCTAGAGTTCCTCTGTGGAGATGGCAGAACCTTCCAGAAGGACAACCATCTCTGCAGCACTCCACCAATCAGGCCTTTATGGTAGAGTGGCCAGACGGAAGCCACTCCTCAGTAAAAGGCACATGACAGCCCGCTTGGAGTTTGCCAAAAGGCACCAAAAGAATATCAGACCATGAGAAACAAAATTCTCTGGTCTGATGAAACCAAGATTGAACTCTTTGGCCTGAATGCCAAGAGTCACGTCTGGAGGAAACCTGGTACCATCCCTACGGTGAAGCATGGTGGTGGCAGCATCATGCTGTGGGGATGTTTTTCAGCGGCAGGGACTGGGAGACTAGTCAGGATCGAGGCAAAGATGAACGGAGCAAAGTACAGAGAGATCCTTGATGAAAACTTGCTCCAGAGCGCTCAGGACCTCAGACTGGGGTGACGGTTCACCTTCCAACAGGACAACGACCCTAAGCACACAGCCAAGACAACTCAGGAGTGTCTTCGGGACAAGTCTCTGAATGTCCTTGAGTGGCCCAGCCAGAGCCCGGACATGAACCCGATCAAACATCTTTGGAGAGACCTGAAAATAGCTGTGCAGCGACGCTCTGATATGCACTGTCAACTGTGGGACCTTATATAGACAGGTGTGTACCTTTTCAAATCATGTCCAATCAATTGAATTTACCACAGGTGGATTCCAATCAAGTTGTAGAAACATCTCAAGGATGATCAATGGAAACAGGATGCACCTGAGCTCAATTTCGAGTCTCATAGCAAAGGGTCTGAATACTTATGTAAATAATGTATTTCAGTTTTTTATCTTTAATACATTTGCAAACATTTATAAAAAGCTGTTTTCGCTTTGTTATTCTGGGGTATTGTGTGTAGATTGATGAGATTTCGTTAAAAATAATAATAAATACATTTTAGAATAAAGCTGTAACATACCAAAATTTTGAAAAAGTCAAGGGGTCTGAATACTTTCCGAATGCACTGTACCTCACCTGCAACTCATAATAAGACTATGCAATTAGACCATAAAAATGTTTATCTGACTCCATAAAAATTATTTAAATATGCAAGAGACTATAGTTGAATTACAGTAATAGTCTATCAAGAAAGGTCTGAAAATGGAATTCTATATCAAAAGCAGATATTTAATATCATTGTAAAATGAACAAATTCACATACAAGTCATAAAGGTTAAGTTACAAGGCATTAACAAGCATGATCAGAGAGAGAGAGAAAGAGAGAGAGAGAGAGAGAATGCATTACCTTTACATTTTAACACAGATCTACCACATTCTATCATGGTCCTGGAATCCTGGGAAATGGAGGCGGTGGATGTGTCCCAAATAGAACCCTACAGATGTAGGATCTTAATTTGAGCCAGTTTGCTAAAGCAGGAAAATAATCCTGCAGCAACAGGAAATTAGAATTATTATGTGGATTATAATTAATGGACATTTTTGTAGGGGTAGGTACAATTCTTGTATGGAAAAATCAAGCTTGAAATGTCAAAGTGAAAATTACGCAACAACTTTTCGTTATCTTAAAAGCAGGGTTAGTTAGCTAGTTGAAGAAAGTACATTGAATTCGGCACTTTGGCTGATAATCGTGACGTAAGTTCCATGCCACAGTCTATCCGTTCATGTTAACATTTTTACGTTTAGTATGAAAGTGTTTTTAGGTAGTATGATGTATTTTGTTGATTAAGACATGGAAGTATGTTAAAAATGACCTACCAAGCACACCCAAAATGTTTATAGAATGATAAAAAAAAGAATACAGCTTTTGTCGGGTTATGAGAAAAGTAGGCAATTTAACAGAGTAAGGGGAGTACCCTATGGCTGTACCCTACTCGAGGGCATGGTCACGTTAAGACATGCTTCGCCATGTGTATCTGGACATCAATCATCATGACTGGAACATACAGTGTAGAATGGAAGGTTAGAATGTAGAACGTCTGCGTAGTTCATACTTCCAGTGTAGAATGGAAGTTAAAGTATGACACTAGTCTCACCGCCATCCATCCCAGAGAGAGCCAACCACTTTCCCAGTTCCAGGATCATGCGCACCTTGCAGGGTGTTGCAGCATATTGCCTCACAGGCCCAACACTGACGGTCATGATTAAGTCATGTCTATACTTCTAGGACGTGGCTAATCCCTTAGTTAATCAGGAAGGGATAGTATAGACAGTCATTTACTCTCTATCTCATTCATTCACTTGTTGTCTCCTACAGACCAACAAGATGGACAGACTCAGTATGCAACAGCTGGGTAGGGGGGTCTTCTTCTCATGACTTACCACGACTGGAATGCTGAGAGCGTATTGTCGAAGCATACTGAGCATTCTTTAGCTTTGAAGCAAACACACAGAAATTTGGGCTGAGCTCAGTCCAGCATGACTGTGTTTACCCTGATAGTGGACCCCCAGTGTGATGCATTGACTGCACATACACTCAGTATGTGCTAGGTCAGCGCAAGAAGCCTCAGCGTATCTAGAGATAAAGACTAGCAGCTACCTCAGTAAGAAACACAGTGGACATGTCCCAAATGGCCCCCCAGAGCCATGTGAGCCCTGGTCAAAAGCATTGCACTATAGTGCCGTTTGGGACACATCCATAGTGAATAGTGTTGGGATTATACAACAGCATGTTGGGCATTTAAACACACTATATCTGCAGCTTGCTTTTTTTTACGAAGCACCAAAACATCCCTTTAAAAGTAAATCAGTTTAGATTAACCAGAGGAAACGATGGGGGATTAAAACTGAGCTTTGCGACTACAAGGCACATTAAAGAATGTCGTACTAACACGAGCCATTTGCTCAACAACGATATAAACAATACACATATCAGTGGCAGAAATGCTTCAAAAAATATGTCTTGATTCTAAAATACTTTGAAATTAACATTGAATAAGCACTGAATATTCTCAGGGATATGGACTACATTGGTAATGCTATGTGAGAATATTGACTTTTAGTCAGATTCAGCATTTTAAAACACATGGAAAAGGTCTGAGGATGTTGAGCACAGATCATTGTGCTATAATTATTTGAATAGCAGAAAACTGCTGGCAGAAATACATTGTTTCACAATGCTTCTTAATTTAAAATGATAACTAGTAGCAGTGACTCATTGCTATTAGTCATACGGTTCAATAAGCCTAATCATTCCGTCTTTTTTGTTCAAGGTGGCAAAATTTCTTGGATGGTTTGAGCCCTTGTCGTGTTTTTCAGTGAATGAAACCAATTATGACAATTCTGTCCTCACTTTACAGACACAACTGGCAATCCAACAATTTTCAGGACATTGATGGAGGAATTAATTTTACATCCATACATTACTGCAATTTATTCTCACTAGCAGAGCTGTAGTTGCTAGTAGGAACATCTCTTCCTAAACTGTGAAATGTCTTTGCATAGGAATTGAAGACCACACTTGGTCTGCATCAATGTTCCCCTCAGCATATGGCCTGTCCAGCTGTCTCCCCAGCCTCCTCTCTCTCTCTCTCTCTCTCTCTCTCTCTCTCTCTTTATGTGGCTTTAAAGAGGGACTAAGGCAGCAGAAGTTAATTATTTATTAGCTAATGGCAGCCTCCATCTCTGGTTCACCCATCACTCTGCTGGTCAGCCAGCCATTACCCCCAAAGGGCATTCAAACATGTTTACCACAGCTCCTATACTGCACAGCCTGTTGTACGGAGATGGTATGTCACTCTAAAGGGGTCACAGGATCAGCCACGGTGACATCACACAGTACATTACAGTCAACAAACCACTCACACTGTACAGTAAGACATGCAGGGGCGGTGTGTTCAATAGGGCGATATGGGCGACGCACTGCCAAACGGGAATAGGAAGGGATTTTTTTTCTAATCAATTATATCACGGCAACAGTAGTTATCAGTGTTGTAATCTAGACGTCTGGTCTGATCTGCCACTAAATGTCCAATCAGGCTAAAGTCGTGCTTCAAATGCCCCCCCCCCCCTTTTGGGGCGATTTCAGTCAGGTTGAAAATCGCCCAGAAGTCTCTCATAGACTCCCATGTAAAATCTATTTTTTTCAAATATCAGAGCTTTCAATACAATCTCTATGGGTTTCTGAGGGCTTGCACTTACGCGCTTTCGTCATACGTAACATAACCATGAACGTAACTAAGAAAAGAGCGGGTAGCCTCATCAATCAATTCACTATTACTGTCAAAATGGCAGTGCAACTCGATTGTCTCTTTGAAAGAAGTTCCTTTTTGTCGGCGAACAAATCAAGATAAATTGGCAACGAAACAATTAGGACCTCCCAGACCAAATTTAATAATTCAACAGGTTTCTACTAAAGGCGGAAAGTCCTACACCCGAGGATTTTCCAAAAATTGGTACGAACGAAAAAAGAACATTGCCACTCAACTGGATGAGGGATACAGGCTAGCTGTCCGCCGCCACAACGATGAGGTTAGTGTTGATAATCACAAGTTTACTGGAGAACTGAGACCAAGTAGAGACTTTGGACAGGGTGGATATGGTATAATAAAGGCAGTTTATTCAGAGGTAAAGATATCTGGAATCGCGTGCACGGACCCGTTCGTCAAACTCTTAGGGAGCTATACATTAAGCCCCATTACTTACCATATCAGATAAGAGAAATTGCTGCAGCTACATATATTTTACATCCTGGCCCTACATAGTTCACTATTTGCATCACTTACCAAAATATTACATGTGGTCATATATGCTTGGAAAGTGGAGATGCCATAGAACGTCAAAAAAGTAAACATTGCTGGAGACACATTGGCGTTTTGGAGAAGACATCGCATTTGCTAGCGAAGAGATTTGTTGTGGCAAATGAACTTGGGCTGGGAATTGCCAGGAACCTCACGATAAGATATATGCATTGCGAGTCTCATGATTCTATACGTATTGCGATTCGATACTGTGATTTTATTGCGCACCATATGTCTGTTGCAGAGGGATCAGAAAGCCATGAGAACGAGTTTTGATCAGTCATGGAAATAAAAGTGCTGAAAACAAATTGGCTCCCAATGTGAAAAGATTGAGAACAAGCTATGAAGGAACAATAATGGTGTTTTGGTGCAGGTACAGCCAACTAGCGCTAAAATATTGCGATATTGTCAATACAGTATATCGTAAAGTATCACTATGTAACTCGATTTCTTTCACCCCAATCCCTCAAATTAACGGTAAATAACTGAATTGTTTGCCCCACATTTAGCTAAGATGATTAGCTAGCCAGCTAAAATGTTTTATTTAGTTAGCAGTCGCATCTACAATAGTTTACTGTCAATAACATGTCTCCAAAAATGACGTGGTGTCTCCAATTGTGTTGACATTTTACAATTGCGATGCGCATCCATGAGTATCCACTTTCTGTAGCTCAGCTGGTAGAGCATGGCGCTTGTAACGCCAAGGTAGTGGGTTAGATCCCCGGGACCACCCATACACAAAAATGTATGCACGCATGACTGTAAGTCGCTTTGGATAAAAGCGTCTGCTAAATGGCATAGTATTATTATTATTATTATCTGAAGAGAGCCCCGAAACATTGTGTGCAGACATTTTATGCAATAAATGAAGTAGGTTGAATCTAGTAGTTCTGATCTTCTGATTGGTCCTGATGAGTTGGGCGAGGTCCCCTCCAGGCTAGTGTCACTGTTGCATTGGCTCTGAGTCGGGTTCTCTGTCTTCAAATGTTCAGCCTAAGAGAGGGGATTTTTGTGTGTGTGTGTGTGTGTTTAACATTGATGATGTGTGTGTGTGTGTGTGTGTGTGTTTAACAGTGATGATGTGTGTGTGTGTGTGTTTGTGTGTGTGTGTGTGTGTGTGTCCTCAGAGCAAGAACTCGTGAGTTGGAAGAACTGAGAGGCCTATGGCGTGGGTGTTGTCCTTGGCCACCTGCTGACAAGGCTGACAAGATAGGACCCTTTTGTCCATTGTTATTGGATAGGAACAGAACTTATAACCAGCTCCTGACCTAAATAGATCTTAGCACAACATTTTACTCAACATATCATATTCCATATTCACTATAACAAATATATTTACTACGACATTAGCAAGAACCGCCACATCCTCAGCCGGCTAATCCAGTGTGTGAAGTTTTGCGGAGTGTTTGAGTTAGCTTTGCGAGGCAAAGATGAAACTGAGGGCTCCACCAACCCTGGTAAGCCAACACTTTTGAGATCAGTCAATAAATGCTTCTGGTATTGACTTATATGCTGCCCCTGTCTTCATGTTGTTGCTGGACATATCTTTTTTTAAATGTGTGTAGGTCACCTATATCATCAGAAAAATTGCCCCCCCTGAGAATTTTTTCAGGAGCCGCCACTGAAGACTTGTCAGTATCAGTGATGATTATTTAATTCTCATTTCAGTTTAGATGTTCACAGAATCTTTAAATCCAGGTATAACGCCGTAAAATCATATTTTAATCAATGGGTACCTGATATATCAACCCTCTCACACCCTGAGGCCTTCTCACCTAATGAGAGCAGGTGATTCCATGGCCCAGCTAGCATAGAGTACATTATCAAGACATCAATATCCACTAAATCATTACATTTACATAATTTTAGTCATTTAGCAGACGCTCTTATCCAGAGCAACTTACAGAAGCAATTAGGGTTAAGTGCCTTGCTCAAGGTCACATCGACAGATTTTTCACCTAGTTGGCTCGGGGATTAGAACCAGCGACCTTTCGGTTACTGGCACAACGCTCTTACCCACTAAGCTACCTGCCGCCTGGATAGAGCAGAGGACCATTCTGAAAGTGGATTCTCATTGGCCTGTCTAGCTTGTACATGATCAGTTGATAGAACTTACTTACACATATTTAGCAGATGTTGTTGCGGGTGTAGCGAAATGCTTGTGTTCCTAGCTCCAACAGTGCTCCAACAATTCACAACAATACACAAATCTAAAAGTAAAAGAATGGAATTAGGAAATATATCAATATTAGCATGAGCAATGTCGGAGTGGCATTGACTAAATACAGTAGAATAGAATACAGTATATACATATGAGATGAGTAAAGCAGTATGTAAACATTATTAAAGTGACTAGTGTTCCATTATTAAAGTGGCCAGTGATTCCATGTCTATGTATATAGGGCAGCAGCCTCTAAGGTGCAGGGTTGAGTAGCCAGGTGGTAGCCGGCTAGTGATGGCTATTTAACAGTCTGATGGCCTTGAGATAGAAGCTGTTTCTCTGTCTCTCGGTCCCAGCTTTGATGCACCTGTACTGACCTCGCCTTCTGGATGATAGCAGGGTGAACAGGCCGTGGCTCAGGTGTTTGATGTCCTTGATGATCTTTTTGGCCTTCCTGTGACATCGGGTACTGTAGGTGTCCTGGTGGGCAGGTAGTTTGCCCCCGGTGATGCGCTGGGCAGACCGTACCACCCTCTGGTGGTATAGACATCTGAAACAGCAGAGGAATATGTCTGTGTCCCAAATGGTATCCTATTCCCTAGATAGTGCACTACTTTTAACCAGAGCCCTATGGGCCTACGTCAAAGGTAGTGTCCTATGAAGGGAAAAGGCGATTTACCATTTGGGACGCATCCTATCTGTTCTCATCTAGACTCTAGGTTGTAAATGTGTTGACCTCTAAACAACCATCTGACCTCTGGCTTTAATGGCTGTGCCCTGATCCAAACCAGTCAGGTTTCAAGACTGGTCATTCAACTGAGACTGCTCTTCTCTGTGTCACGGAGGCTCTCCGCACTGCTAAAGCTAACTCTCTCTCCTCTGCTCTCGTCCTTCTAGACCTATCTGCTGCCTTTGATACTGTGAACCATCAGATCCTCCTCTCCACCCTCTCCGAGTTGGGCATCTCCGGCGCGGCTCACTCTTGGATTGCGTCCTACCTGACAGGTCGCTCCTACCAGGTGGCGTGGTGAGAATCTGTCTCCGCACCACGTGCTCTCACCACTGGTGTCCCCCAGGGCTCAGTTCTAGGCCCTCTCCTATTCTCGCTATATACCAAGTCACTTGGCTCTGTCATATCCTCACATGGCCTTTCCTATCATTGCTACGCAGACAATACACAATTAATCTTCTCCTTTCCCCCTTCTGATAACCAGGTGGCGAATGGCATCTCTGCATGTCTGGCAGACATATCAGTGTGGATGACGGATCACCACCTCAAGCTGAACCTCGGCAAGACGGAGCTGCTCTTCCTCCCGGGGAAGGACTGCCCGTTCCATGATCTCGCCATCACGGTTGACAACTCTGTTGTGTCCTCCTCCCAGAGTGCAAAGAGCCTTGGCGTGACCCTGGACAACACCCTGTCGTTCTCCGCTAACATCAAGGCGGTGACCCGATCCTTTAGGTTCATGCTCTACAACATTCGCAGAGTACAACCCTGCCTTACGCAGGAAGCGGCACAGGTCCTAATCCAGGCACTTGTCATCTCCCGTCTGGATTACTGCAACTCGCTGTTGGCTGGGCTCCCTGCCTGTGCCATTAAACCCCTACATCTCATCCAGAACGCCACAGCCCGTCTGGTGTTCGACCTTCCCAAGTTCTCTCACGTCACCCCGCTCCTCCGCACACTCCACTGGCTTCCAGTTGAAGCTCGCATCTGCTACAAGACCATGGTGCTTGCCTACGGAGCTGTGAGGGGAACGGCACCTCCGTACCTTCAGGCTCTGATCAGTCCCTACACCCAAACGAGGGTACTACGTTCATCCACCTCTGGCCTGCTGGCTCCCCTACCTCTGCAGAAGCACAGTTCCCGCTCAGCCCAGTCAAAACTGTTCGCTGCTCTGGCACCCCAATGGTGGAACAAGCTCCCTCACGACGCCAGGACAGCGGAGTCACTCACCACCTTCCGGAGACACTTGAAACCCCACCTCTTTAAGGAATACCTGGGATAGGATAAAGTAATCCTTCTACCCCACCCCCCAAAAAAATAAACCAATTTGTATTTCGCTCTGGATAAGAGCGTCTGCTAAATGACTTAAATGTAAATGTAAATGTTAATTAACACGGAAGAGAACATATTTTCAAAGTGAGATCACAGCAAGCTGTAGTCTAGTCTACAGTACATTAAAGACAACTAGCGCACTATTGGAGGCATTATCAGGTGGGTTAGGTACGTACTGGACCATGCCACCTGATAATGCCTGCAATAGTGCGCACATGGTTGGCAGAGGCAATTACTTTAGGATCACCGTTTATTCTGGTGTCCAAAAATGTGCAATGAATCTTGTTGGAACTGCTGAGCAGCTTTATTCATGTTTGCCTCTCTTCTGTCCCAGTAAATACTCCCCTCCCTTCTCTGTCATGCCAATCACACTAGGGGGACATGTAGGAGGCATCAGCCAATAATGCTGCATCATAACCACTTCATCAAACGCCTCAACTGAAATATAGATCTTTAAAAGAAAAAGGGGAGGGTTGGGAGGAGAGGGAGAGCTCTGCAGAAGTGTAACCTGAGTAACCGGTGCCGTTTCTAGGCACAAGCGACATAAGCGGCTGCTAATTTTTTTCAGGAAGTCAGTCGGGGTCTCAACTTAGTTAGGATAGTAGAATATACAACTTGCTATTTCAAAATGTGGTTGTGCATCAGCAGTTTTCCTCTTGTCAGTCACTGACAGTCACTCAATTAGCCCATGTCATCTAACATTTTATAGATTACTAGGTAAGTTAGTCTAGCCAGCTTTCTACACCTTGTAGTAATCATGGCTGAATTACTGACCAAGCATTTAAGGCACATGCCCAGGGGCCCTGACATCTAGGGGGCCCTGATTGATTTTGTTAGTCACTCACTCAGATATCATATGAACATGGCATAAGTCATGGTAAAATGTGTAGAATTGCAGGCAATTAGCTTTAAAACTGCACCATTTTCTCTTCATCCCATGGCAAAATGTGTAGAACTGCAGGCAATTAGCTTTAAAACTGCACCATTTTCTCTTCATCCCATGGCAAAATGTGTAGAACTGCAGGAAATTAGCTTTAATACTGCACATTTCTCTCAACCACATTGCAAAATGTGCAGAATTGCAGGAAATTTGCTGAAAAACTGAAAGTTTTCTCTCTGCCCCATCGCAAACTGAGTAGAATCTAATGAAATTAGCTTAAAAACTACTGCACAACCAAACCTCGCTTAGGGTGCTAGAAACGGCCATGTGAGTAACCACTGAGCTTAAATAATTCACACTATCATTTCGCATTTTATAAATTATCCCACAGATTTAGGATCATTAGAGTTGGCATGGATGGAGGAAGGAGGCCTGTTTTGATCCCATGGCTGTAGAAGGCAGCCTCCATTAACACAGCTTAAGCAGGGAGAGCTGGAGGGAAATATAAGATGAGAGTAGAGTGGAGGGTGGGGGATCGAGGGATGAAGGGAGGGGAGGAAGAGAAGGATGAGGGGAGGGAAGGGAGGGAGAGATGCCCTGACTCATTTGAGAATGGTACATCTCCTGGCTTGATTTCCATGTGTTGTCCACAGTTGGAAAGGAAAGGAAGAGAGGAAAGGAGGGAGGGAGGGAGGGAGGGAGGGAGGGAAAGGAGTGATGCAGAAGGGTCAGAGCATCACACAGACCCCTTCACATGATGGAGGGATGAGGGGGAAGAGAGGGATGAGGAGAAGGAAAAGAGGGATGGAGAGGGAAGGATGGATGCACATGATGCTTTATAAGTGACATTACAGTCCTCCCAACCTTCAGCCCTCCTCACCCACTAGCACACATGCCATTTCTACATTACACCGTAGCCCCTCCTACTTTTCATCCTCTTTTTACTGTCTATTTCTAGCACTCTCTTTCCAGCAGTACCTCTGGTGACCTTTATACGTCATGAAACTTTTCTCTACTCATGTGAACCAAAAGGTTTCCATTTTAAGCTTCCCTTCTCTGTCCTCCTCCACTCCTTTCCCGCTACATAGTTTTGTTAGCTAGCTATTTGAGCCATTCACCCAGACAAGAGGACACATGACATTGTGAATAAACCCTATAGACTTCCTGCTCATGGAGACCTGTTGAAGGGCTTTCGTTTAATCCCACAACCACCCCAGGCATGTTCACAGCACAGTCAACACAAAATGACTAGGGGTTCATACCAAATGGCACCCTATCCCCTTTATAGTGCACTTCTTTTGATCAGGGCCCAAAGGGCGGCAGGTAGCCTAGCGGTCAAGAGTGTTGGGCCGGTAACCGAAAGTTGCTGGTTTGAATCCCTGAGCTGACTATGTGAAAAATTGGTTGATAACAAGGGTCCGCACGCACATAAGGAAGCACAGGTGAGTGTCGACACAGATGCATGCAATGCTAGCACACATATGACACACACACATGCCCTTTCCAAGCAAACATCATGCTCCCACTCACATTTTACCCTCACAGCAAATCAGGAGGCATGACTTGGGCTGTTACAGTGACCATATTACAGCCAGACTAGGTCAGTCACATGACCTTTGAGTCATGGTAACTAGGCTTCTTCAAAACTGCATGCTGCTGATGGTCATTAGTAGCCTACCAAACTTGCTAACTACCAGTCGCTAATGGCCGGTACTCAGCGCTCTATTGTCCCTCTAATCACTCTGACATAATTGCAAATGCAATCGAAAATCTAATCAAACACTTAATGAGAGCCCTGGCATTCAGAGTTTAAGCAGAATAGGTTCTGTTGTGCAGCGAGAGTCAGCCCCTCATAGCTGGTTGATGCATGGAATGAAATAAGTGCTCCTGTTGCACAACATTTCTATAGGCTATGCTATACAATTGAGTGAGAAAACAGAGATTTGATGCCTCTATTAAAAAGAGAAGGATCCCATCAGCTTTCTATAGGCTAGGCCTACTATATATTTATTTCTCAACTTTCCTAATATTAACATTTACTAGACACTCTTATCCAGAGCGACTTACAGGAGCAATTAGGGTTAAGTGCCTTGCTCAAGGGCACATCGACAGATTTCTCACCTAGTCGGCTCGGGGATTAGAACTAGCGACCTTTCGGTTACTGGCACAACGCTCTTAACCACTAAGCTACCTGCCGCACATTGCTTCGCTTTACAACCAGAGTAGCCTACCTGGCAGGCATGAAAATGAACAGCAGGAAAAGCAACCTCCATTTGCTATTGAAGTGCATACGGATTATGTCTTTTTTTACCCTGCCCCTGTTCCGACAGGTGCATGGTAATAGCCCATTCTAAATCTAAACTAATTTCACACACATATTATTTAGTATATGTAAAGACAATATTACATTGAGAATAGTCTGATGGGTGAGAATATTATCACTTGTGAATGATGCCCAGCGTGTAAGGCAAGAAACAGCGCATTCATTTTTGTGTGACTTTTTCAAATCATAGTCGCATGCATCATGTAGCCTAGCCCATAGGCCTATATGTTTTGATAAGGTTTGTATCACAACTGAAGTGGCCAAATAACCCCAATTATAGCCTATAGGCCCAAGACCCCTGGAACACATTTGGAGAGCCATAGCCTACAGAGCCTAGTAAAACATGTTCATATACCTAAGCCCAGTCATTGCACAATCGTGTGTGAAAACAGAGTTTTGACTGGCCACTATTTATAAGAGGATCCGAGCTTTCTCGCTGCTGCTATATTTATTGCTCAATTCTTAAATTTAAGCACATTATTCCGCTTTACAAACTGGGTGTAGCCTACCTGGCATATTAAAAAACGGAACTGCAGGTAACCTCCATTCGCTATTCCAGTGCAGGCTACAGATGACATATTTTTGGTGGGCCATTCTAAATAAATAACAATTTCACACATATATTAGTAAGCAATATGTAAAGACCAGATTACATTGAGAATAGTCTAATGGGTGAGAATATTATCAAGTATTTGTCAAATTGTGAATGAGAGACTGATAAAGTGTGTGCAGCCTGCGCAAGAAAGAGAGCTGAGCGCATGCCTTTGTATTTGTATTTGTAGTTATTATGGATCCCCATTAGCTGCAGCCAAGGCAACATCTACTCTTCCTGGGGTCCAGCAAAATTAAGGCAGTTATACAATTTTTAAAACATTACAATACATTCATAACAGATTTCACAACAAACGAAGTGCCCTCAGGCCCCTACTCCACTATCACATATCTACAACACAAAATCCATGTGTACGTGTGTATAGTGACTTTGTTATCGTGTGTGTATGCATGTGTCTGTGCCTATGTTTGTGTTGCTTCACGGTCCCCGCTGTTCCAAAAGGCGCATTTTAATCTGTTTTTTTTATCTGATTCTACTGCTTGCATCAGTTCCTTGATGTGGATTAGAGTTCCATGTAGTCATGGCTCTATGTAGTACTGTGTGCCTCCCATAGTCTGTTCTGGACTTGGGGACTGTGAAGAGACCTCTGGTGGAATGTCTTGTGGGGTATGCATGGGTGTCTGAGCTGTGTGCCAGTCGTTTAAACAGACAGCTCGGTGCTTTCAACATGTCAATACCTCTCACAAATACAAGTAGTGATGAAGTCAATCTCTCCTCCACTTTGAGCCAGTAGATATTTACATGCATATTATTAATGTTTGCTCTCTGTGTACATCGAAGGGCCAGCTGTGCTGCCCTGTTCTGAGCCAATTGCAATTTTCTTAAGTCCCTCTTTGTGGCACCTGACCACACGACTGAACAGTAGTCCAGGTGCGACAAAACTAGAGCCTGTAGGACCTGCCTTGTTGATAGTGCTGTTAAGAAGATAGAGTAACGCTTTATTATGGACAGACTTCTCCCCATCTTAGCTACTGTTGTATCAATATGTTTTGACGATGACAGTTTACAATCCAGGGTTAATCCAAGCAGTTTAGTCACCTCAACTTGCTCAATTTCCACATGATTTATTACAAGATTTAGCTGAGGTTTAGGGTTTAGCGAATGATTTGTCCCAAATATTTAGGACTAATTTATTCCTTGCAACCCATTCTGAAATTAACTGCAGCCCTTGGTTAAGTGTTGCCATCATTTCAGTCGCTGTAGTAGCTGACGTGTATAGTGTTGAGTCATCCCCTTACATAGACACACTGGCTTTCCTCAAAGCATGTTGTTACTCAAAAAATGTAATTAGTAAAGATTGAAAAAGGTAAGGGGCCTAGACAGCTGCCCTGGGGAATTCCTGACTCTACCTGGATTATGTTGGAGAGGCTTCCATTAAAGAACACCCTCTGTGTTCTGTTAGACAGGTAACTCTTTATTTACAATATAGCAGGAGATGTAAAGCCACATAAGTTTTTCCAGCTGTCTTTCATGCAACTTTTTTCAAATAATTATTAGTCGCATCATGCAGCCTTAGAATGTATTAGAAATGAAAACATATAGCCTAACGTTTGTATCAAAACTAAAGTTGCATAAATAACTCTAAATTAAGCATAGGCTATAGGAGGACCTGTTTATTTGATAACCTCGAAAAATATCCTTTCTATTTTATTCAGCTATGTTTAATTGTATTGTTCTTACCAGGGGTTGGAACCGGTTCAGGGAACAGAACTGAAAAGAACAGACATTTTTCAAGGAGCAGAAACAGGAACGAAAGTGATCCATACATTTCCGGAACAAAACCATTATTTGAAAGCAAGGAAACCGATTAATAACGTTATTTTATGTTCCCACTTTTTCTAGTCCCACTTTGTCACTCAGAAACTCATTCCAGTGTCTGCATGCATGCTGAAAATCTTAGCCAGTGTGTGTGCGTGTTTAGGCTACCTGCCCCTCCCCCCTCCGAAGCATAGGCTACTGTACTGATGTTAGAAGCGTGAAAAGATAGAGAGGGGTCCAGCTCCGACGTCATCTCTCAGAGCAGTCATCCCTCAGGGTCTCTATGCTGCCACCTACTGATGTCATCTCTCAGAGCAGTCATCCCTCAGGGTCTCTATGCTGCCAGCTACTGATGTCATCTCTCAGAGCAGTCATCCCTCAGGGTCTCTATGCTGCCAGCTACTGATGTCATCTCTCAGAGCAGTCATCCCTCAGGGTCTCTATGCTGCCACCTACTGATGTCATCTCTCCGAGCAGTCATCTCTCAGGGTCTCTATGCTGCCACCTTCTGATGTCATCTCTCCGAGCAGTCATCTCTCAGGGTCTCTATGCTGCCACCTACTGATGTCATCTCTCAGAGCAGTCATCCCTCAGGGTCTCTATGCTGCCACCTACTGATGTCATCTCTCCGAGCAGTCATCTCTCAGGGTCTCTATGCTGCCACCTACTGATGTCATCTCTCCGAGCAGTCATCTCTCAGGGTCTCTATGCTGCCACCTACTGATGTCATCTCTCCGAGCAGTCATCTCTCAGGGTCTCTATGCTGCCACCTACTGATGTCATCTCTCAGAGCAGTCATCTCTCAGGGTCTCTATGCTGCCACCTACTGATGTCATCTCTCCGAGCAGTCATCTCTCAGGGTCTCTATGCTGCCACCTACTGATGTCATCTCTCCGAGCAGTCATCTCTCAGGGTCTCTATGCTGCCACCTACTGATGTCATCTCTCCGAGCAGTCATCTCTCAGGGTCTCTATGCTGCCACCTACTGATGTCATCTCTCCGAGCAGTCATCTCTCAGGGTCTCTATGCTGCCACCTACTGATGTCATCTCTCAGAGCAGTCATCCCTCAGGGTCTCTATGCTGCCACCTACTGATGTCATCTCTCAGAGCAGTCATCCCTCAGGGTCTCTATGCTGCCACCTACTGATGTCATCTCTCCGAGCAGTCATCTCTCAGGGTCTCTATGCTGCCACCTACTGATGTCATCTCTCCGAGCAGTCATCTCTCAGGGTCTCTATGCTGCCACCTACTGATGTCATCTCTCCGAGCAGTCATCTCTCAGGGTCTCTATGCTGCCACCTACTGATGTCATCTCTCAGAGCAGTCATCTCTCAGGGTCTCTATGCTGCCACCTACTGATGTCATCTCTCCGAGCAGTCATCTCTCAGGGTCTCTATGCTGCCACCTACTGATGTCATCTCTCCGAGCAGTCATCTCTCAGGGTCTCTATGCTGCCACCTACTGATGTCATCTCTCCGAGCAGTCATCTCTCAGGGTCTCTATGCTGCCACCTACTGATGTCATCTCTCAGAGCAGTCATCCCTCAGGGTCTCTATGCTGCCACCTACTGATGTCATCTCTCAGAGAAATCATCCCTCAGGAAAAGTGGATGTTTTGAAAGGAACCATATAAAGAGAAGTGGGGGTTTCGAAAGGTGTCACTCAAGACGTCGTTTGGGTTATCAGACGTTAGTCATGGTCTGCAGATATGACAGTAATGAATTTCAGTTCTGCAAAAAAATATATACAGTACCAGTCAAAAGTTTGGACACACCTACTCATTCAAGGACTTTTCTTAATCTTAACTATTTTCTGCATTGTAGAATAATAGCGAAGATATCAAAACGATGAAATAACACATATGGAATCATGTAGTAACCAAAAAAGTGTTGAACAAATCAAAATATATTTTAGATTTTAGATTCTTCAAAGTAGCCACCCTTTGCCTTGATGACAGCTTTGCACACTGTTGGCATTCTCTCAACCAGCTTCACGAGGAATGCTTTTCCAACAGTCTTGAAGGAGTTCCCACATATGCTGAGCACTTCTTGGCTGCTTATCCTTCACTCTGCGGTCCAACTCATCCTAAACCATCTCAATTGGGTTGAGGTCGGGGGATTGTGGAGGCCATGTCATCTGATGCAGCACTCCATCACTCTCCTTCTTGGTCAAATAGCCCTTGCACAGCCTGGAGGTGTGTTGGGTCATTGTCCTGTTGAAAAACAAATGATTGTCCCACTAAGCCCAAACCAGATGGGATGGCGTATCGCTGCAGAATGCTGTGGTAGCTGTGCTGGTTAAGTGTGCCTTGAATTCTAAATAAATCACAGACAGTGTCACCAGCAAAGCACCACCACACCATCACACCTCCTCCTCCATGCTTCACGGTGGGAACTACACATGCGGAGATCATCCGTTCACCTACACTGCATCTCACAAAGACACAGCGGTTGGAACCAAAAATCTCCAATTTGGACTCCAGACCAAAGGACAGATTTCCACTGGTCTAATGTCCATTGCTCATGTTTCTTGGCCCAAGCAAGTCTCTTCTTCTTATTGGTGTCCTTTAGGAGTGGTTTCTTTGCAGCAATTCGACCATGAAGGCCTGATTCATGCAGTCTCCTCTGAACAGTTGATTTTGAGATGTGTCCATGGGCGGTGTGTTCAATAGGGCGATATGGGCGACGCACTGCCAAACGGGAAAA
Source organism: Coregonus lavaretus (assembly GCF_964263955.1). NCBI lineage: Eukaryota > Metazoa > Chordata > Actinopteri > Salmoniformes > Salmonidae > Coregonus > Coregonus lavaretus. The sequence goes on along the minus strand of NC_140002.1, from coordinate 7,081,679 downwards.
GGAAGGGATTTTTTTTCTAATCAATTATATCATGGCAACAGTAGTTCAGTGTTCACGTCTGATCTGCCAGCCACTAAATGTCCAATCAGGCTAAAGTCGTGCTTCAAATGTCCCCGCCCGTTTTGGGGCGATTTCAGTCAGGTTGAAAATCGCCCAGAAGTCTCTCATAGCCTCTAATGTAAAATATTTTTTTTTCAAATTTCTGAGCTTTCAATACATTCTCTATGGGTGTCTGAGGGCTTGCACTTACGCGCTTTCGTCATACGTAACGTAACGTAACCATGAACGGCAGACAGCAACGCTTGGACAGCGACTGGTGTAACCGACATGCACCATCTTTCAGAAAAGATTAAGAAAAATGAGCTGTCAAAGACCCACATTGATAGCTGTTTGAGATTGTCTGCTTTGGTGAGAGTGAATATTGCCACTCAACTGGATGAGGGATACAGGCTAGCTGTCCGCCGCCACAACGATGAGGTTAGCAACAGCAGAGTCGTGAACACTGTCTACGAGAATCGAGACGACCTCATAGAATGTTTTGAAGCCATCCGGACGGGTTCATTGGGTTCATTTGACCAGCCCACCGTACCAGAAGCTACAGAATAAGGACATCGATGCTGTCTTTATCAAACGTGCCCTCGACAGCTTCGCAAGCAGTGTGCAGGCCATAAGGTAAGATAAAGATTAAACAATATCATTCGATCTTTCTCAAAGCAGAGCTTTATTTGAAAATGTATGCATGAAAGGAGACTGCATTTGTGTTTGAAATTACATTATTGTCATTATATATGGCCAGTGGTGTAATCTATCTTATTTTATATACTATGTGTACTGTACAGTGGTGCTCATAAGTGTATGAACACATTCTAAAGCTGACTAAAAAGAGGAATAAAAAAATAAAAAAATCATCTTTTGGAAATTGATCTTAATGACTTAATTAAAAAAGTTGGAAAATCCAACCTTTAAGGACACCAATTTTCTTTTCTTTTTTATTCCTCTTTTTAGTCAACTTTAGCATGGGATCATAAGCTTATGAGCACCACTGTATACTGTGCTGAACATCCAGGCTATGTGAGACACAAAGGCTAACTTAAACACTAAAGACTTTATGCATCCCTGCCCATTTTAAGTGGAACTGAAGTATTTGTACTATACATGGATACATTGCATATACCTGTGCATCACATAGACAACAATACTGTACAAAGCCAACAAACACATTGGTCTGTTTGCCTTCAGGGACTCCTCTCAACAGCAGCTGCAAGAAGCAACAGGAGCCAAAAGACCCAGAACAGCTTTGAGAGAAGAGGAGAAGCAGAGGCTGTCTGAAGAGGTCTGCAACACCATCCTGGATCACACCAAAGAAAGGTTCTCTTTCTCTGGCCACCTTGTGAGTGCTACCTTACTGCAAGCAGACATGTTTGAAAGGTACTGCCATTCAAAAAAATAAAAAATCTGTTCATGTTCATTTTTACAAATCTATACAATTGGCCAGAATATGGTTGTTCATATTTACAAATCTATACAATTGGCCAGAATATGGTTGTTCATTTTTACAAAGCCATACATATTGTTTATGCAGTGTTGAGGAATGTGAAAGAACACCCTTGATTATTTTTACTGTGATAACTTATTTTGCTTTTGTAAGCCAACACTTTTGAGATCAGTCAATAAATGCTTCTGGTATTGACTTATATGCTGCCCCTGTCTTCATGTTGTTGCTGGACATATCTTTTTAAAAATGTGTGTAGGTCACCTAAATCATCAGAAAAATTGCCCCTCCTGAGAATTTTTTCAGGAGCCGCCACTGGATGTGTCTGTTACTTGAACTCCGTAAAGCACTTATTTGGGCTGCAATTTCTGAGGATGGTAACTCTAATGAGCTTATCCTCTGCAGCAGATGTAACTCTGGGTCTTCCTGTCCTGTGGCAGTCCTCATGAGAGCCAGTTTCATCATAGCTCTTGATGGTTTTTGCGACTGCACTTGAAGAAACTGTCAAAGTTCTTCACATTTTACGGATTGATTGACCTTTATGTCTTAAAGTAATGATGGACTGTCGTTTCTCTTGATTATTTGAGCTGTCCTTGCCATAATATGGACGTGGTCTTTTACCAAATAGGGCAATCTTCTGTATACCCCCCCACCTTGTCAAAACACAACTGATTGGCTCAAATGCATTAAGAAGCAAAGAAATTCCACAATTAACTTTTAACAAGGCAAACCTGTTAATTGAAATGCATTCCAGGTGACGACCTCATGAATCTGGTTGAGAGAATGCCAATAGTGTGCAAAGCTGTCATCAAGGCAAAAGGTGGCTACTTTGAAAAATCTGAAATATAAAAAATATTTTGATTCGTTTAACACTTTGTTGGTTACTACATGATTCCATATGTGTTATTTCATAGTTGTGATGTCTTCACTATTATTCTACAATGTAAAAAATAGTAAAAATAAAGAAAAACCCTGGAATGAGTAGGTGTGTCCAAACTTTTGACTGGTACTGTATATTCAGTCACTGTGAGCTGTGACTTTGAACGTTACCTACTGGTAGCCATGTATGTAACGTTATGTTTTTCGTAAATGCTAGCCAACTTTAGCTACCTTAACTTATAAAAAATGATTTATGATTGAATATTTGAAATAATAATAATTGAAATATCAAGTCATGGCGCTTCTTGTAATTATGGAATTCCAGCGCTTCTAGTGTTAAAAGACTCCTTTCGAAATCCCCACTTCTCCTTATATGGTTCCTTTCGAAACCCTCACTTCTCCTTATATGGTTCCTTTCGAAACCCCCACTTCTCCTTATATGGTTCCTTTTGAAACCGCCACTCCTTTCGACACTCCCATTTTTCCTGAGAGATGCTCTGCATGGAGAGATGACATTTCAGTAGGTGGCAGCATAGAGATCCTGAGGGATGACTGCTCTGAGAGATGACGTTGCAGCTGGACCCTATTGAGAAGATTTAATTAGCTAGCTAGAGAAGAATGGATTAACTTTTTCAATTATGGTCAAGGATACTATAGGCCTAGTTATCATGTTTCATGTTGGATTTATTAACATCAAAAAGGTAAGACGTGTTTTTAATTCTGGTGCCGCTCTGCACACACAAGCTTGCTAGCTCAAATTTATTAACTAGCTAGCTCAAGCTTGTCAGCTAGCTAGCTCAAAGGACATTCAAAGTTCCTTCATAGAAGCTACTCCTCCTAGGTATAATTCTGTGGACCTAATTCAGATAGTGCATGTCATAACAAGATGCCTAGCTCTCAAGCCTGCTCCTCAACCCTCTCCCCACCTGTAAAATTTCTGTCACATCTTAATAATAATAATAATATGCCATTTAGCAGACGCTTTTATCCAAAACGACTTACAGTCATACGTGCATACATTTTTACATATGGGTGGTCCTGGGGATCGAACCCACTACCCTGGCGTTACAAGCGCCATGCTCTACCAATTGAGCTACAGAGGACCACTTGTCTGTCCATCACGCATGTAAACAACTAGCTTGCCTGCTCTATCCACACTGATTGGTGAAGTAATTGAATGAGCTGTAAAAAAAACAGACTGGCAGTTATTTGCATGACAATCACCGGCTGACAAAATGTAATGACCGCCACAGCCCTATAGCATGACAGATTCCAGGAGACATAGCTAGTAGCTGTATGGTGTATACCAGCCAGGTGCAGTGTTCTGGGTCGAGTTCAAGGTGGCAGAGTGGAATTCATTTTCTGTTGATTCTCCAAATGTCAGTGAAGCATGAATCTCGATAAGCTCCCCCACAAGTGATGTAAAACACAGCTGCAAAGAAGGTGATCTAAGATAATGTTTTTTTGGTTTGAACCGGTTTAGAACTTTATTTTGCTGGTCGGAACAGTGGAACGGAATTTAAAAAATAGTGGTTCTGTTCAGAACTAAACGATTGGAAAATAATTTTGGTTCCAACCCCTGGTTCTTACTATAAAATAATATAAAGTCATGCCAAGGGAATTATAAACAATATTGCCAGCTAAATTAACTAGTGTAGCCCACAGCCATACGACATAGCCAGATCAGGGCCTAACATAAGGACAACTCAGAATATGCTATTCTGTTCTTCTGAAATAGGCTACATTTTCTTTATATCATAATGTTTCTTTAGACCTACCTAAAATAAATAATGGATTTATTGTGATGGTGTAGGCTATATTAAATTGATTTATTATTAGACTTTTTCAAATGTAGATGTTCCAAAGATCCGCATCAATGGCTTGTGAAGGCTATGCGTGGAAGCCAGAGATGCTAAATGTGTTTGTTAATTAACGGTCAATTACTGTGAGACCGGCAGTTATTTGCATGACTATAGCATGACAGATTCCAGGAGACATAGCTAGTAGCTGTATGGTGTATACCAGCCAGGTGCAGTGTTCTGGGTCGAGTTCAAGGTGGCAGAGTGGAATTCATTTTCTGTTGATTCTGCAAATCTCAATGAAGCATGAATCTCGATAAGCTCCCCCACATATTATGTTAAACACAGCTGCAAAGAAAGTGATCTGAGACAATGTTCAGTCAGCACGATCATCATAACCATCATCATTACCACTATGGTTTTCAATTGGCAGAGGCTGTCCTCTTTTGGCTGGGGCTTTTGTAGAATCAGTGAAATATGGCAGATCGAGCAGCAGTCTACTAGGACACAAACTCCTGACCCCACCTTATGAATCCACAGCCATCACCATGATTCCAGACAGAGTGTCCTTGAAATGGCTTTGGCACACTGTTTTGACTGGCACTAGGCTAGATACATGTCAATGTTTTTATCCTCCTCTCTCTCTGCTCTCTGCTGACAGGATGTAGCCATCCATCAACAACTCTCTCCATTCACAGACTGACCTGCCTGACACACTTTCCCCACAGCCAAATATTTTTTTTTGTCACTTTTTGGCGGCGCATAATTGGCCCAGCGTCGTCCGGATTAGGGGAAGGTTTGGCCGGCTGGGATGTCCTTGTCCCATCGCGCTCTATCGACTCCTTGTGGCGGCCGGGCACATGCACAGTGTTACAGTGTTTCCTCCGACACATTGGTGCAGCTGGCTTCCGGGTTAAGCGAGCAGTGTGTCAAGAAGCAGTACGGCTTGGCGGGGTCGTGTTTCGGAGGACGCATGGCTCTCGACCTTCGCCTCTCCCGAGTCCGTACGGGAGTTGCAGCGATGGGACAAGACCGTAACTACCAATGGGATATCACGAAATTGGGGAGGAAAAAGGGGTAAAAAGTACCAAAAAATAATAATAAATAAATAAAAAAGAGACCCCTCTTTTAAAAACACTTTTAAAACATACACACATGCACAGATGCATGCACACACTCATTCACCCACACACTTGCATGAACACACACACACAAACACAAATACCTATTCCCTAAAACTCTTTGTCAATATTAAGGTGCTTTCTCCTGTCCTGATAATGGGTAATAGGTTAGTAACTTTAGCCACCCAAACAGTTCATCCTGTCATTGATGTGAGTGAGTCAAGCAGAAAGGAAGATACAGGAAGATACATAGGGCTTTGATCAAAAGTAGTGCACTATATAGGGAATAGGGTGCCATTTGGGACGCACCCACTGTATAACGGTAAGGTGAGAGCATTCAGAAGAAATTTGACTTGAAAAGGAGTTTGGGCTAGGATCCTCAAACTCAACTCTGGACCTCGAAGCCAGTTTCACTGCATTTTTTTCATTCTTCCTCTCTAATCAGGGACTGAGACACATTTTACATTACATTTTTACATTTTAGTCATTTAGCAGACGCTCTTATCCAGAGCGACTTACAGTTAGTGAATACATATATATATATTTTTTCATACTGGCCCCCTGTGGGAAGCGAACCCACAACCCTGGCATTGCAAACGCCATGCTCTATCAACTGAGCTACATCCCTGCCGGCCATTCCCTCCCCTAGCCTGGACGACGCTGGGCCAATTGTGCGCCGCCCATGAGTCTCCCGGCCGCGGCCAGCTGCGACAGAGCCTGGATTCGAACCAGAATCTCTAGTGGCACAGCTAGCACTGCGATGCAGTGCCTTAGACCACTGCGCCACTCAGGAGTCACCAAGTGTGTGCAATTAATTATCACGTAGAACAGAAAACCAGCAGGCTCCTGACCTCGTAGCGTAAAAGTTGAGTACCCCTGGGCTAGGACATGAATTGACAAATTCACCCATGCCAGCAATCCACTGATTCTTTGACTGTACTCCTATTTGAACCCCCATGGCATCAGTCTCCATTTCCCCCTGAAGAGTCTAAAAGCTTTGACATTCCCATAAGAGTTGGCTCTCACATTAGTTATTTTTGGAGGAAGCCTTTAATAAACCTCTCACAAACCCATGAGATATTACATTGACCTACAGGAAACCAGCGAGAGATGGGAGATGACAAGGTGAGGCCTTTACAAGCCAAACAAGCCCTGACAGAGAGTGTCCATTTCCCATCAGGCCCGGCGAGCCGAGCGCTGCCGTACCGCACAGCTCTGCACCGTATGTAAATGACAGAGCGTCTCAGTGGAGCGCGGAGAGCATTGACACGCTGGTCACTGGGTTTTAATGGGTCAATTAAAAGCAGAAGCGTGACAAGCTCTCCATAAAGCCACAGTTCCATGACAGAGGAGCCAGTGTCTCCCCGAAGCAGAGCAGGGATATGGACCCTGGATGAGTTATGATAATGGAAGCTCCTCAGCCCACGGCGAAACCAAATGTCACTTTGATTTGCATACAGCCCTTTGGCTGCCTCTAGTGATTTTTTTTCTCTGAACGGGGAAGTTGATTGGATTGACAGTTTATTGGATTGGATTGATGCTTTACGACATCTGCAACGGAAATGTGTTCATTTCATTTCCTCGTCTCAAATTCGATTGGCAATCTCCTAACTGCTGAAAGTACACTTATTACATTCTTCAAGCAGCGGATCTGCGATCAATCCTTTTTTATGTAAAAAGCATTGTATGTGGCATTTAGAAAATGTCTTCATGCTGTTACACAAGTCGATTGATGTCATCCTGGCGGTACACATAAATTCAATCGTTGCCATAAAGATATGTAATACAGTGAAACATGTTGCGTAACGGCTTTATGAACCCCTATACTGCAATGCTCTGGCTGATAAGGACCCATTGTGTTTACTGATATAATACGACATGCTTAGTGTCTAACAGCAGGCCTGAGTTCACCAGCCGGGCTCTCACCAGGCAGTGATACTGAATGACAGGCCCAAGCACCCTGAGACTCATATCATTTATATCCATTATGTTTCTGCTAGACCTCCCGATCTCCCTCCATCCCCACTCCCTCCCAGACACGTCAGTCAAAAGATAGTGTTACTCCTCCCGGCCATTAGGGAGGGGAAGAAATAAATCACATTCACACCTGCACCGCTCAAACACAGGCCCAGACGCTACACTGGAGGCAGGCGTTTTGATTAATGCCAAATAGGCTAACACATCCAGTGACTTAGGAGATAGCATGCTAGGTATAGGCTAACTCCTACGACACATCCAACATACAACTGGCGAAAAAGCAGACAAATTAATAATCCATTTATTTGGTCTGTGCACGCTATTTCCAGCAGATCAAAACAGATGAGAACTCATTGTACTTAGCCATGGTACCTTCAGCCAGAGTACAGCCCATCTTTCAAGCCTCCAAGCCCCGGCTGCCCGACACGGTCTCTGATGGACACAGAGATGAACACAAAGTGAAGCAAATCCATAGTGGATCTATGTTGTTGCGGTGGCACGTGGCCAGCCCAATCCCCGCCTCCACAGGATCAAACTAACAGCATTATCCTGCAGCAACACAGTCCCACCATCTGCTCATTAGAGAGGACGAAGGTTGCATCCTAAATGGCACCCTATTCCCCATTTGTGCATTACTTTTCACCAGAGCCCTGTGAGGGAATGGACTATATAGGGAATAGGGTGGCATTTGGGACGCAACTGTTCCTCCTCACTGAGAGCCTCTATGGTCGCTTCAAAGAGCCCCACACTAAAAAGGAGACAATCTCTGAGCAATAATCAGCAGGTAATAGGAGCAGGAGACTCTCCACTTCAAACAAACACAACAACAGGATCTATCAGATGGCGCATGCCTTGTTTTAGTCCCATTTATTTCCTCTTGTACAATACCAGATCAGAATGGTTCCTCTGAAGGGAAATAGAGAGACAATCAAAGAGAGATTGGTTCCTCTTCTATGAGGGCTGCAGATAGGCCTTTCTCTCTGTTCAGATGAGATTACTACTCAACAAATTAAGCAGCTATTGAGAAATATCCGCATAGAGGACATGCACTAGAGAAGTGTACTCTTTAAAATCGACTAATTTGACCGGTCAAAGAACTTTCCAGACAAACAAACAAAAATGTTAAGCATGAAAAACACACAAATATAAACCCAGAATCAGTGGACAAGTGTTTCTCAGAACAGAGCAAGAGGGAGAGAGGCAGAACAGATGCAGTGTGTGATTCTCTAGGTGTCTCCAACAAAGCTTTATTGTTGTGCTGAAGCTATTTACAATATAATTAGTGGAGAATTTATGCAGCTGCTGTTCATCAGCCTTGCCCAGAGCCAAACGTTTTTCTGTGGTGATTTTGTTGCTGTTGCAGAAAGGTTGGACGCCATCACACCTGGCATAGCTGGAGAAACAGATTAGGCGGGCATATGCAGCGGATGCCGGGTGGGTTTCCGAAACGCCCGCCCAGGGACCAGCAGTAAAAGAGTAGAGTAATTCAATCACCCTCTCCTTCATCCACCCCCTCTCCCTCCTTCCCTCCTTCCCTCCCTCCTCACCCCCCTTGTTAGCCAGCGTGTGCCAAGCGCTGCAGCTCAGTCAAAGATACGACTGCACACAAAAGCAGCCAAGCCCATTAAAGCAGGGTCCTCCATGTTAATGAAGGGGAAGTTCATGAAGCAAGGCGCTATCATTTACGTCTCATCTGAGCTAGCCTAGCTTAGCCGTGTGTAGCTCTGTGTGCTGTGGTGTACCCACCCCTAGCTAACCCTCCTCTCGTCAAGACCTCTCCCTGTGCTCTTTAGGAGCAATAGCCCTAGTCTTAAACTTCCTTATGGACCTGACCTTTCCACTGTCTCAATGAGCAAATTATTCTTCATTGCCAAGTATTTTCCCACATCAGAAATGTGCAGTGCACAAATCATTCAACCAGTCATACATAATTTTTGTAATCTAGGGGTTGTATGGATTTCTAATATCCCTCTACAGCGGTTGAAGAGATAAAAAATATATGGGTTCTGAGCACAAAAAAACTTCCTGTCAGAGAAATTCAACATGCCTTGCAGACAAGACATATTGCATTAATCATTTTCTAGGTTAGAGGACCTTGGTATACATTTTGAGATTTCAAATTTACTGGAGCAACTGCTGCATGGTGTAAGATACAGTACAATGTTTTACTTGACTGGAGATGAGTTGTGGAAAAAGTAATACATTCTCATACTTGAGTAAAAGTAAAGATACATTAATAGAAAATGACTCAAGTAAAAGTGAAAGTCTCCTAGTAAAATACTACTTGAGTAAAAGTCTAAAAGTATTTGGCTTTAAATATACTTAAGTATCAAAAGTAAATGTAGTTGCTAAAATGACCAGGGATGTTCTCTTGATAAGTGTGCGAATTGGACAATTTTCTGTCATGCTAAGCATTCAAAATGTAACGAGTACTTTTGGGTGTCAGGGAAAATGTATGGAGTAAAAAGTACATCATTTTCTTTAGGAATGTAGTGAAGTAAAAGTTGTCAAAAATAGAAATAGTAAAGTAAAGATACCAAAAAAAACGACTTAAGTAGTACTTGAAAGTATTTTTACTTAAGTACTTTACACCAATCCAAGATGGCATAGCAGTGCGGTCGTGTATTCTGTAGTGTACTCGTGTATATATTTCTCAATCTCACTTTTCATCCTTCAACTAAATATACTTTCCTGCAACCCGCCTCACCCAATGTGGAACGGATTCTATTATTTCTTATACCTTTTTATCTAGAACCTCTGGCTGAAACTAGCCAGCTAACTAGCTACTTGCTATTAGCCACCGTTAGCGGTTTTCACCATTGTCCGTGGCCTGCACTACCTACCAGCCAGCTCTAGCCTGGACAATTATCGGCCAGTCTGCACAACGCGCTATCGACCCAGAACATATCAGATTTTCTGCCGGAATCACTGAATCACTGGACCTTAACACCAGATCATCACAACTAGCTAGCTGCAACCAAATGGATGTTGTTGTTGGCTAATCACCACTGTCCCGAAGCAAGCACCAGTTAGCCCTGAGCTAGCCTCGAGCCAGGACCATCTCCCGGCTATCTACCTCTCTGTCAACCGGACGGGACCTCCTAGTGTCGACAGGGAGCCCCGCCGATCCATCACGACTGGTCTGCCGACGTAATCGTCTGATGTGGTTTCAACAGGCTTCCCTTTGCGACGACCACGAAGATCCATCTGCTAGCCCCGGACTGCTGGCACACAAAATCAACAGCCGTGCCTCCTGATCACATGTGCCGTAGCAGCCATCGAACTGCTCCCGGACTCACCTATTGCTGTTCACTGGACCTTATGATCACTCAGCTACACAGCTGATGCCTGCTGGACCGTTCCTTTACACGGTACCCCATCCTGTTTATCTGTCCAGTTTATCTGTTTAGCCTCAGCCCAAACTTTCATCGCCATTACCAGTTGTTGTCTTAGCTCTCTCAAATAACACCTGTGATTGCTTTATGCCTCTCTCCCATGTCAATATGCCTTGCCTATTGCTGTTTCGGTTAGTTCTTATTATACAATTTCACTGTAGAGCCCCCAGTCCTGCTCAACCTGCCTCAGATAGCTCCTTTGTCCCACCCCCCAAACACGCGGAGACCGGCTCAATCGGTGCCTCCAGTGATGCTATCTCTTTCATCGTTACCCAACGCTTAGGTTTACCTCCACTGTACTCATATCCTCCCATATCCTTGTCTGTAAATAATGCCCTGAATCTATTCTACAACGCCCGGAAATCTGCCCCTTTTATTCTCTGTACCCAACACACTAGAAGACCAGTTCTTAAAGCCTTTAGCCGTATTCTTATTCTATTCCTCCTCTGTTCCTCTGGTGATGTAGAGGTTAACCCAGGCCCTGTAGCCCCCAAGATCACTCCTACTCCCCAGGCTCTATCATTTGTTGACTTCTGTAACCGTAAAAGCCTCCCTAAGTTTGAGTTATTCACTGCGTTAGCACACTCCGCCAACCCTGATGTTCTAGCAATGTCTGAATCCTGGCTTAGGAAGGCCACCAAAAACTCTGAAATGTCCATCCCCAACTACAAAATGTTCCGTCTAGATAGAACTGCCAAAGGGGGCAGAGTTGCAATCTACTGTAGAGAGAGACTGCAGAGCTCTATCATACTATCCAGGTCTGTGCCCAAACAGTTTGAGCTTCTACTTCTAAAAATCCACCTTTCCAGAAATGTCTATCACTGTTGCCGCTTGCTACAGACCCCCCTCAGCCACCAGCTGTGCCCTGGACACCATATGTGAATTGATTCCCCCCCATCTATCCTCAGAGTTCGTACTGCATGGTGACCTAAACTGGGATATGCTTAACACCCTGGCCGTCCTACAATCTAAACTATATGCCCTCAATCTCACACAAATGATCAAGAAACCTACCAGGTACAACCCTAAATCCGTAAACATGGGCACCCTCATAGATATCATCCTGACTAATTTACCCTCTAAATACACATCCGCTGTCTTCAACCAGGATCTCAGCGATCACTGCCTCATTGCCTGCGTCCGTAATGGGTCAAACGACCACCCCTCATCACTGTCAAACGCTCCCTAAAACACTTCAGCGAGCAGGCCTTTCTATTTGACCTGGCCTGGGTATCCTGGATGGATATTGACCTCATTCCGTCAGTAGAGGATGCCTGGTTTTTCTTTAAAAGTGCTTTCCTCTCCATCTTAAATAAGCATGCCCCATTCAAAAAATTCAGAACTATGAAAAGATATAGCCCCTGGTTCACCCCAGACTTGACTTCCCTTGACCAGCACAAAAACATCCTGTGGAGTACTGCATTAGCATCGAACAGCCCCCGCGATATGCAACTTTTCAGGGAAGTCAGGAACCAATATACACAATCAGTTAGGAAGGCAAAGGCTAGCTTTTTCAAAAAGAAATGTGCATCCTGTAGCACTAACTCCAAAATGTTTTGGGACACTGTAAAGTCCATGGAGAATAAGAGCACCTCCTCCCAGCTACCTACTGCACTGAGGCTAGGAAACACTGTCACCACCGATAAATCTACGATAATTGAGAATTTCAATAAGCACTTTGCTATGGCTGGCCATGCTTTCCACCTGGCTACCCCTACCCCGGCCACCAGCTCTGCACCCTCCGCTGCAACTTGCCCATGCCCCCCCCCCCCCCCCCCCCCCCCCCCCCCCTCCCCCCACTTCTCCTTCACCCAAATTCAGATAGCTGATTTTCTGAAAGAGCTGCAAAATCTGTACCCCTACAAATCAGCTGGGCTAGACAATCTGGACCCTTTCTTTCTCAAATTAGCCGCCGAAATTGTAGCAACCCCTATTACTAGCCTGCTCAAGCCTCTCTTTCGTATCATCTGAGATCCCCAGAGATTGGAAAGCTGCCGCGGTCATCCCCCTCTTCAAAGGGGGTGACACTCTAGATCTAAACTGTTACAGACCTATATCCATTCTGCCCTGCCTTTCGAAAGTATTTAAAAGCCAAGTTAACAAACAGATCACCGACCATTTCTAATCCCACCGTACCTTCTCCGCTATGCAATCTGGTTTCCGAGCTGGTCATGGGTGCACCTCAGCCACGCTAAAGGTCCTAAACGATATTATAACCGCGATCGATAAAAGACAGTACTGTGCAGCCGTCTTCATCGACCTGGCCAAGGCTTTCGACTCTGTCAATCACCGCATTCTTATTGGAAGACTAAATAGCCTTGGTTTCTCAAATGACTGCCTCGCCTGGTTCACCAACTACTTCTCAGATAAAGTTCAACGTGTCAAATCGGATGGCCTGTTGTCTGGACCTCTGGCAGTCTCTATTAGGGTGCCATAGGGTTCAATTCTCAGGCCGACTCTATTCTCTGTGTATATCAATGATGTCGCTCTTGCTGCTGATGACTCTCAGATCCACCTCTACGCAGACGACACCATTTTGTATACATCTGGCCCTTCATTGGACACTGTGTTAACAAACCTACAAACAAGCTTCAATGCCATACAACACTCTTTCCATAGCCTCCAACTGCTCTTAAACACTAGTAAAATTAAATGCATGCTCTTCAATCGAATGCTGCTTGCACCTGCCCGCCCGACTAGAATCACTACTCTCAGCGGGTCTGACTTAGAATTTGTGGACAACTACAAATACCTAGCTGTCTGGTTAGACCGTAAACTCTCCTTCCAGACTCACATTAAGCATCTCCAATCCAAAGTTAAATCTAGAATCGGCTTCCTATTTTGCAACAAAGCCTCCTTCACTCATGCTGCCAAACATGCCCTCGTAAAACTGACTATCCTACCGATCCTTGACAATGGCGAAGTCATTTACAAAATAGCCTCCAACACTCTACTCAGCAAATTGGATGTAGTCTATCACAGTGCCATCCGTTTTGTCACCAAAGCCTCATATACTACCCACCATTGTGACCTGTACGCTCTCGTTGGCTGGCCCTCACTACATATTCGTCGCCAAACCCACTGGCTCCAGGTCATCTATAAATCACTGCTAGGCAAATTCCTGCCTTATCTTAGCTCATTGGTCAACATAGCAACACCCACCCGTAGTATGCGCTCCAGCAGGTATATCTCACGGGTCATCCCCAAAGCCAACGCCTCCTTTGGCAGCCATTCCTTCCAGTTCTCTGCTGCTAATGGCTGGAACGAACTGCAAAAATCTATGAAGCTGGAGACTCTTATCTCCCTCACTAACATTAAGCATCAGTGGTCAGAGCAGCTTACCGATCACTGCACCTGTACACAGCCCATCTGTAATTAGCCCACCCAACTACCTCATCCCCATATTGTTATTTATTGCTCATTTGCACCCCAGTATCTCTATTTGCACATCATCTTCTGCACATCTATCACTCCAGTGTTAATACTAAATTGTAATTATTTTGCACTATGGCCTATTTATTGCCTTACCTCCATAACATACCACATTTGCACACACTGTATATAGATTTTCTATTGTGTTATTGACTGTATGTTTTTGTTTATCCCATGTGTAACTGTGTTGTTGTTGTTTTTATCGCACCGCTTTGCTTTATCTTGGCCAGGTCGCAGTTGTAAATGAGAACTTGTTCTCAACTGGCTTACCTGGTTAAATAAAGGTGAAATAAAATGTATAAAAAACTGCTGGAGATAGAGAATTAAACTCTAACCTAGCCATGTACTGTATCTAATAATTAAATTACTTGCTTGCTTACCTCTCCCTTGATAGCCTACTGCAATTAATGTTTTGTTAGGGCCTATAAATGTTGTCTTTCAAAGTAAATCAATCTTACCCATACTGTAGCATATGGGATCTGCTTATTGGATCGTGAGGATGTTACATTTTTATGTTACATAGCAAATCAAACACAGGAAGTTGCAAAAATGAATTTCTCTCAAGTTGAGGACAGCGAGTTCAAAACCAAATATTTCAGAACAGAAACACAAAAGGAACACCTTTGTTCCCAGAGCTTTCACTAAGAGGTGTGAGAGTGCACTCGGATTCCTTCCTCCCCCTACAGACAGACAGTCGCTGCTCTGCACCACAATCCTCTTTTTTTTATTTAACCTTTATTTAACTAGGCAAGTCAGTTAAGAACAAATTCTTATTTACAATGACGGCCTACACTGGCCAAACCCGGATGACGCTGGGCCAATTGTGCGCCGCCCTATGGGACTTCCAATCACGGCCGGTTGTGATACAGCCTGGAATCAAACCAGGGGGTCTGTAGTGACGCCTCAAGCACTGAGATGCAGTGCCTTAGACCGCTGTGCCACTCGGGAGCCCATTAACTACTGTTCTCTCACCTCAGACACCAGCCTGCATCCTAAATAGTACCCTATTCCCTTTATAGTGCACTACTTTGGTCCCTGGTCAAAAGTAGTGCACTATTTTCATCTGTATTTATTTGTATTATTTTTACTGCTCTAGGGTTATTATTATTGCTTGGATAACCTTATCTACTATTATGTATCGATTTCATTTTCATTTTCTATGGTGCGCACTGTGCAGAATACCGGAAGATTATCACTGAGATTCATTGTAATGTATGTTTATGTGTTAATTAATCACGTAAGGGATTGGTTGCCAACTGGCGATTTGACACAAACATTTTTTTTCATTCTGTCTTTCATTCATTCATTGATTCATTCATTCATTCATTCATTCATTCATTCAATAATGTGCCATTTGTCCCTGCTTAGCAGAATCCTTCTAAGCCTTACATCAGCTCCGTCTTATCACTATCTATCTATCCATCCATCCATCCATCTCTACATGCAATCTATATCTATACCTATCTATGGCTACACCTATCTATATCTACATGCTGTCTATATCTATACCAATCTATATCTATACATATCTATGGCTACACCTATCTATATCTACATGCCGTCTATATCTATACCTATCTATGGCTACACCTATCTATATCTACATGCTGTCTATATCTATACCAATCTATATCTATACCTATCTATGGCTACACCTATCTATATCTACATGCTGTCTATATCTATACCAATCTATATCTATACCTATCTATGGCTACACCTATCTATATCTACATGCCGTCTATATCTATACCAATCTATATCTATACCTATATATGGCTACACCTATCTATATCTACATGCTGTCTATATCTATACCAATCTATACATATCTATGGCTACACCTATCTATATCTACATGCCGTCTATATCTATACCAATCTATATCTATACATATCTATGGCTACACCTATCTATATCTACATGCCGTCTATACCAATCTATATATATATACCTATCTATGGCTACACCTATCTATATCTACATGCTGTCTATATCTATACCTATCTATACCTATCTATGGCTACACCTATCTATATCTACATGCTGTCTATATCTATACCAATCTATATCTATACCTATCTATGGCTACACCTATCTATATCTACATGCTGTCTATATCTATACCTATCTATGGCTACACCTATCTATATCTACATGCTGTCTATATGTATACCAATCTATATCTATACCTATCTATGGCTACACCTATCTATATCTACATGCTGTCTATATCTATACCAATCTATATCTATACCTATCTATGGCAACACCTATCTATATCTACATGCTGTCTATATCTATACCAATCTATATCTATACATATCTATGGCTACACATATCTATATCTACATGCCAACTATATCAATACCTATCTATATCTTTCTATATCTATCTATATCTACCTGTCATCTATATCTATACCTATATATATCTATCTTTATCTATCTATATTTATCTATAGCTATATACCGTTGAAGTCAGAAGTGTACATAAGCTTAGGTTGGAGTCATTAAAACTTGTTTTTCAACCACTCCACAAATTCCTTGTTAACAAACTATAGTTTTGGCAAGTCGGTTAGGACATCTACTTTGTGCATGACCCAAGTCATTTTTCCAACAATTGTTTACAGACAGATTATTTCACTTATAATTCATTGTATCACAATTCCAGTGGGTCAGAAGTTTACATACACTAAGTTGACTGTGCATTTAAACAGCTTGGGAAATTCCAGAAAATGATGTCATGGCTTTAGAAGCTTCTGATAGGCTAATTGACATCATTTGAGTCAATTGGAGGTGTACCTGTGGATGTATTTCAAGGCCTACCTTCAAACTCAGTGCCTCTTTGCTTGACATAATGGGAAAATCAAAAGAAATCAGCCAAGACCTCAGAAAAAAAATTGTAGACCTCCACAAGTCTGGTTCATTCTTGGGAGCAATTTCCAAACGCCTGAAGGTACCACGTTCATCTGTACAAACAATAGTACGCAAGTATAAACACCATGGGACCACGCAGCCGTCATACCGCTCAGGAAGGAGACGCGTTCTGTCTCCTAGAGATGAACGTACTTTGGTGCGAAAAGTGCAAGCCGAAGAACACCATCCCAACCGTGAAGCACGGGGGTGGCAGCATCATGCTGTGGGGGTGCTTTGCTGCAGGAGGGACTGGTGCACTTCACAAAATAGATGGCATCATGAGGAAGGAAAATTATGTGGATATATTGAAGCAACATCTCAAGACATCAGTCAGGAAGTTAAAGCTTGGTCGCAAATGGGTCTTCCAAATGGACCCCAAGCATGCTTCCAAAGTTGTGGCAAAATGGCTTAAGGACAACAAAGTCAAGGTATTGGAGTGGCCATCACAAAGCCCTGACCTCAACCCTATAGAACATTTGTGGGCAGAACTGAAAAAGTATGTGTGAGCAAGGAGGCCTACAAACCTGACTCGGTTACACCAGCTCTGTCAGGAGGAAAATTCACCCAACTTATTGTGGGAAGCTTGTGGAAGGCTACCCGAAATGTTTGACCCAAGTTAAACAATTCAAAGACAATGCTACCAAATACTAATTGAGTGTATGTAAACTTGTGACCCACTGGGAATGTGATGAAAGAAATAAAAGCTGAAATCAATAATTCTCTCTACTATTATTCTGACATTTCACATTCTTAAAATAAAGTGGTGATCCTAACTGACCTAAGACAGGGAATTTGTATTAGGATTAAATGTCAGGAATTGTGAAAAACTGAGTTTAAATGTATTTGGCTAAGGTGTATGTAAACTTCTGACTTCAACTGTATATCTATCTATATCTATATCTATCTATATCTATACCTATCTAGACAGTATCTACCTGCCATTGTCACCGCTGGAGAAAAAAGAAGAGGTACAGAACTCCAGGACGTCCTTGGTTACGGCAAACTCAGGATTTGAGGGCAACTCATTTACCTTTCCTCTAAATAGCCACTTCACTGGCTCATGATAGACTGCCCCGGGTGACATGGAAAGCTGCATAGTGCATTATTGTGTTGTTTGCCTTTTAAAAACGCAGGGCTATATTAGATCCAACGCCACTCCTCCCCCGAACATCATTGCTGTTGAAGGAGAAGTTGTGGATAAAAGAATGACACTGAAGTGCCAGCAAGGCTTTCTGAGTGAGAGTGATAGAAGGTCTGGGAGAGTGAAGGACGCCGTCCTTTTCCTGTAAGGTATTCATGTTTGAGGGAACTCTATTAGCAACGATTAAAAAACCATTGTGGTAACAGCTTGTGATCTTATCTAATCACAGGCTCTCATTTGATGTGCATCCCCTCCATTTTGTGATGAGCAAGGCCCGATCGGGACAGCCTTCTTGACCTCAGTGGATCTTAATCTCCATTATGAGTATGGGCCTCTCAGAAAGTTGCCCACTGGACCTGCCTGCCTCCCTATGACTCGTTCATCACTAGCTTCTATAGAGCCCAACAGTGGACATGTCATAATACCCATAAAACCTACTGGTCAAACACTGAAATGGTTCCATTTGAAAAGTTTTTTCGGCATTCTTTTTTCCCATTGGGGATTTTAGAACCACTTCAAACAAGTCTATGTTTCATGTAGGCGTTCCCTGGCGTGATGTTTTGATAACCGTCTAAATCACTCTCGAACAAGGGGACTCTTAATATATTCAGCTCAATATATTCAGCTCTCAGATTTGAAAATGTTTATTAGCATCAAAGTAGACATCATCTCTAGCTGACACCTTTGCTGTCAGCTAGCTAACTACTAACTACTTTGATACAAAATGAAAGATATATTGAACTATTTCATTTATCATTCCATATTTTTATTTAACAAATATTTGTCTTATTTATGCATTTGGTCTTGTGTCTTGTACATAATACTATCCTAGTAGCAGTCAGTTATTTACAATGTGCCATGAATACTAGTCTAGTTTTTTGCAAAGAAGGTACCTACCTAGATGAGGATGATGATGATCATTATTATTACCTATCTACCTAGATGATTATTAGCAACATACCCTTATTTTACCAGAGGTCTATATTTAATCCCTTATCATTTCTATCAACTATATGAACAAGGCGAAATCTATTTCAATTCATGGTGTCAGAATTCACTGCTGTATTAAAGCAATTCAGAACTAACTTGTTTAATTGTTCTGTTGCAGATTGAAACCAGATTAACTCATTGCAGAATGTATCCATAATTATGAATGAATAAGCATATTTATTTGACAAGAATACAACTGGTCACCATCAATCATGTCGAACACCTGAAGTCCAACAATTACATAGTTTTAAAGAAATCAAAATAGTAAACAATGCATACATATGCTTTTTATACATAACATATAAACATTTCACTTTGAAGTAAAGATTCAATGATGTATTCATCAGTGCCACAAACCTGTGACATTGATGAGCACCATATGAACTATTATTACTATCCGAGATCGCACAAATTCTTCTGCTTTTCTATTTGAGTAATTAGACCAGCACAAATAAAACAAAATGTAAAACAGCATATTGTGATTTTTGGTGGGTGAGCTACAAATGCAGAAACAACTGGATGCGTGAGGTAGGTTTAATATAAAATACTAGGTCAACTCCAGCAGAAGGAGAAACACACTTAACAGACTCAAAATAAGGAAGACATGCCTAAACGCAGCTACGAACACCCTTCTTGTCAATTTAACAGGTGCATGTTTCTGCTTTCAATTGTGAGCAGCACATTTACCACTGCATTCAATCTGAACCCCAGAATGATTGGGGACATTGCCCTGTGTAGGGTGCCGTCTTTCGGATGGGACGTTAAACGGGTGTCCTGACTCTCTGTGGTCACTAAAGATCCCATGGCACTTATCGTAAGAGTAGGGGTGTTTACCCCGGTGTCCTGGCTAAATTCCCAATCTGGGCCTCATACCATCATGGCCACCTAATCATCCCAAGCTTCCAATTGGCTCATTCACCCCCCCCCCCCCCCCCCCCCTCTCCCCTGTAACTATTCCCCAGGTAGTTGCTGTAAATGAGAATGTGTTCTCAGTCAACTTACCTGGTAAAATAAGGGTAAAATAAAAAAAAGGGTTCTCAGCGTGTCCCTCTACGTCATTCCATCTCAGATGCAGCATTTGAATAGTGGTCATCGTGTGTCTGTGAACCTAAAGCCACATACAGTACCAACCAATACTACTCACCCGACAGACAGGGCAGGTGTGGATCAGTGCTGCCTTAGCTGCAGTCTTCTGGTCCGCAGCTGCTCCCTTCTTCATAGCATCAGACAAGAAGTTCAACTTCAACTTGAGAGTGGAGCATGTGTTATATATCAATACCATCAAAATATTCCAGGTTGAAACAGCTTACCTAGCTGAGAGGTAATCAGACTAAGGCACACCCATTTGTTCTGGAATAGACAAGGTGCAAACACGGTTTGCAATTTGGCATCAATAACATGACAGTAATTCTACCTCAAAAACAAACGTGTGAATACCAATTAATTTAAATACCACCATAGAAGGTAGGACTAATTAAGGTTACATAACCTTGCTTACTAGTTATAATAATGATCTGCTGTTCTGAGCATAACAGCAAGCAGATCAATGTCTTCTCGCAGTAAAGTAAGCACACTGTTGACTCGAGAGGATGCTAATCAGTCCATCTCTGAAACCTCTCAAAAAGCCAGACCAAAATAATACAGCTAGCTAGGGTAGCTACAAGTCAAGTAGTTAATTTAAGTAGGCTACCCACCCCTCACCCACAGACACAGACAAACATTGTCAAAAACGCCTAGCTTCACCATGTAAGTTAGCTAGCTAGTTAATTAGCACGCTAGACTGTTGGTTTATAAAAGCCAAAGAAAGCTAAACTTGTTTTAATGAATTTCTCATGCATTTAAATGGCTAGACAAATATGTAGCCATCTATGTATGTAGCCATCGGTTAATGTAGCCATCTAGCCAGACTAATGTTGCTAACTAGCTAACCATGAGCTAGCTAGCTAGATGACAGTTATTGTGTCAATTTAAAACTTGCCCAAGTCAGTTCACAGAATTGTAGTTTTTTTGGGGGCCAATTTATTAATAACTACATTTAGCTAACATTAGATACATAATCCAGAAATTCTTACATTTTCCTCGATTCGGCAGTCTCTTCATGATCATGGCCCTGGTGAGTGACGTGAAGCTTGAGACAGGCATTTGTAGTTCTGTATGATTAAGATGCAGCTGGCCCAGAACAGAGCGGCACGTCTTGTTCTTCATTGTAATCAGAGGGCTAATATTAATACTTTGCATGCCAGTCTCTCTTGGCTAAGAGTTGAGGAAAGACTGACTGCGTCACTTCTTGTTTTTATAAGAAACATTAATGTGTTGGAATTTTCAAATTGTTTGCATAGTCTATTTACACACAGCACCGACACACACGCTTACCCCGCCAGACATGCCACCAGGGGTCTTTTCACAGTCCCCAGGTCCAGAACAAATTCAAGGAAACGTACAGTTTTATACAGATCCATGAGTGCATGGAACTCCCTTCCATCTTATATAGCACAAGTGAACAGCAAACCTGGTTTCAAAAAACAAATAAATCAACACCTCACGGCACAACGTCTCTCCCCCATGTGACCTACTAGTTGTGTGTATGTACTGACATGTCTGTGTAACTGATAGATGCACACACACATTACATGTTAATGTTTTGAAATGTATGTATATTGTAAAGTCTGTTGTCTTTAATGTATTTTTCGTTATGTGTTGGACCCCAGTAAGACTAGCTATCGCCATTGGCGTCGGCTAATGGGGATCCTAATAAATCAAATAAAACCCTAATCTTAACCACACTGCCAACCTTATGCCTAACCCTACCTTAAATTATGACGAAAAAGCTACTTGTTTTTAGCCAATTTTGACATCTGACTCCCTATGACTCCTGAACAGTCACAGCTCGTAGGGAAGCTTTTTTAACTCCAGGCTGTTACACTCTGCTGATATTCAATAATGTATGATTCCAACAATTGAGTTCGTCTGATGATGCTGACATTGTGAATATAAAGTAGAGAGTCTGGAGGGAGCACTAATGGATGGCTTTATATTTAGGAATGAGGGTTGTGCATGTTTCATAGATCTCTGAGCATTGAGCAATTTGAATATTTTCTAGATGCTATTTTTGCTCATCGCAGCCCGGTGTACTGCACGGAATAGAGAAAGATATCTGATCCTGCGGCTTGAAATC
Source organism: Coregonus lavaretus (assembly GCF_964263955.1). Taxonomy (NCBI): domain Eukaryota; kingdom Metazoa; phylum Chordata; class Actinopteri; order Salmoniformes; family Salmonidae; genus Coregonus; species Coregonus lavaretus. The sequence continues at coordinate 7,059,360 of NC_140002.1, read as the reverse complement.
GTACATCGAGGTTAACATCAGGAGAATCACAATGTGCTCAGCAGCTACATAACTGAGATATCACCAAAGGCCTACTGAAATGCCAACATACTGAAATGCCAACATACCCAAAAGGGGGGCACGCAAACATGTTCTACATTCTTCTAAAGTCCGGTTCCCTTCTCCCCCAACATGCACAACATCAGACCATTGGAGGCCCTTTTTGTTTTAGTCCAATACTGATCTTGGATGCCAATACACAGAGGGGGAGTAATTGGGTCCTATCTTGATGGCTGTACATTTAATTATGTTGGCTGTGGACTGGACATCGATCCTGAGGCTCAGTGATGCAGGGGAGGCCTTGGAAGACAACGCATGCGAAATGCAGTTTGCCCAAGCCCTGACAAATGGCCGGGACATACACTCTGCTGGCTGGCAAGATGGTGGGGAATGATCACCATTACTATGATAATAACTCACCTGCTTTGTCACAGCTCTATAGCCATCACAATTGCTTTGTTGTCCGAGTGCGGCAGGTGGACGGGCCTGCAATGCTAGACAATCCTGCTCCGAGATTGCCTGGGATAGAATATAAACATGTATTAGGAACTGGGAGAGGAAGACGGTTTATTCAGTCTATGGATGTCTAACAGTACTCTTCTTGCGTTGTGAACAATCATCGACAAGGACTCCAACATGTAGCACCAGTCACGAATGTATTATCTGTTAGGTAGGGTTGCACGATATTAGAAATAACTGACATTGCGATTTTTTGTTTTTCTGCGATATATATTGCGATATGAAAAAATACAGGATGTATGTATGATCCTCTGGGGAAAATGCAGTTTGCAAACAGCGACTTTTCAGGTGGAAGTCCTCGTTAATAAAGTGTACGGTCAGACTTATGTAGGGCTCTGTTGTCCGGCTGGACCACAAGTCCGTTGTTGCTGTAAAATATTCCACTTGTGACAGCTCTGTTTCAACTTGTGCCTTGCATTTCTCGTACAACTCTGGGATGGCAACTTGAGAAAAATAGTTGCGTGATGGCATTACATACCGCTTGTCAAGCGACCGGATCATGTTTTTAAAACCCTCTTTGGTAACCGTGTTAATTGGTACCATGTCTTTGGCGACGTGAAATGTTATTGAATCTGTGATTTCTCTCTGCCGTTTGGAACCTTTCTCGTATGGTGTAATACTGGCAAAGGCATCCGAAATAGATTTTGCTTTGGAGGGCATTGAGATGCTTTGCACTCGTCTTACGAAGATTTGTGGTGCCGCCTTGAATGATCGAACAAATTGGTCGTGTTGCCTCGTGTTGAAGATCTGATAACATTCAGTATCACAAATATGCAAAAGTAGAGAAAATTAGAAAGGGGGCAAATACTTTTTCATAGCACTGTATATGTTTACCTTACTAAATCACACGTTCTGCGATGTGACTATTGCGGATGCATACATCGCAATGTCGATGCTGAAACGATATATCGTGCAGCCCTACTGTTAGGAAACAGCATGGACAACACGTCATGCAATGCAGCCACCACATATTATCATCCTATTCTCTGCATTCGTGCTGGTTTGGCGCTTGTTGACTGGGACGATTCTAACTCAAACACCGCCCCTCGTAAGTAAGCCACGCAAACCAGCCAGTAATATTCCACAGCTGAGTAGGTGAAGGCAAGACAAAACGAAACCCCAAAAACCCATTGGCTAACAATAGAGTGGCAAGGGGAATCACCAATAATAACTGTTACATATGCGTCCCAAATGGCACCATATTCCCTATATAAGACCTTATGCGCCCTGTTCTATAGTAGTGCACTAAACAAATGTAGAATCTTAATTTGAGCCAGTCTCCTACGGCAGGAAAATAAATTAAACGTTAGAAGCGTTTTTTAAACCTCAAATACACTACAAGTTTTACATTTTCTGCAACTGGGTGATCAAATCAAGATCCTACATCTGTACAGGGAATAGGGTGTCATTTCGGAGGCAGAGGATGGGAAGAAGCAGACAGACTACAGACTGACTGTTTACCTTCCACTTATAGGCTATAAACCTGTTGACATCTTCTCGCTATAGAGTGAGTCATATATAGTATACAAAGGCAAACCCAGCTTTACATCTCCAACTGTTTGTTTTGGGATTGGAAATTATTTGATCTGCCACTGCGTACTGTCACCTTTGATTTCGCTGGGTACGGCATGACACAAATGTTCCACTCAGGAACATAGTAGTGCTGTAGTATACAGTACAGTACAGTAGATGAAGATGACATGTCTGGGAAAGGAATGTAGACTGTGGGAAAGCTGGCTGTGTGGACTGGAATCTCCCTGACAGAGATGAAAAGATATTCAGAGTTCCTGTAATGGAGGCGGAGGTAGTCAGTGACCCACCATGCATAGAAATGTCTCATATTCAACCATCATCACTCCACCCCCTCTCAGAGGACAGTCACCAGAGGGTTGTGTCATTTAAAGGTGATAGCAGTCAGAATTACCCACTCCAAATATTACTTTTATCAAAGAACTTGCTCAGTGATTGACAACGTCAACTGAATGTAGCCTAGACCTTGGGGTGTTGATGTTCAATCACAAGTTAGAATGTATAGCTTATAGTGAAAATATGATCTACCACCTACACAGACATACACATTCGCCTGCACACACACACACACACACACACACACACACACACACACACACAGTAGTTTCAATCCAAACATGTTCTATCCCCAGGGCTGTCTGTCTCTGACCACACCATTGTGAGGTGTAAAATAATGAGGTGAAAGTAATCTAGATGGTGTGGAGAGTGGAGGCCAGACACAGGACTCTCTTCCCTGTTTGTGGAGGCCAGACACAGGACCCTCTTCCCTGGTTGTGGAGGCCAGAGACAGGACTCTCTTCCCTGTTTGTGGAGGCCAGACACAGGACCCTCTTCCCTGGTTGTGGAGGCCAGAGACAGGACTCTCTTCCCTGTTTGTGGAGGCCAGACACAGGACTCTCTTCCCTGTTTGTGGAGGCCAGAGACAGGACTCTCTCCCCTCGGTACTGGCTTTTCCTGAGGACATGGACACTCACTGTTTGTTTCAAATGAGTTGAACCCTACAGAGAGGGGAGGTCACTATATTTCACTTCTTCTCTCAAGTTCAGTAATTGTGGTCCTCTGTAGCTCAGCTGGTAGAGCACGGTGCTTGTAACGCCAAGGTAGTGGGTTCGATCCCCGGGACCACCCATACACACAAAAAAAATAATGTATGCACGCATGACTGTAAGTCGCTTTGGATAAAAGCGTCTGCTAAATGGCATATTATTATTATTGAGCAGCGAAATGTGTCAATTGCCATGAGTGGAAACCAAGTCACTAAACAAATGTATTTCACATCTCACATAATGGGAACAGATGAGCCTATATGGAGTAATAATGGTGCCGGAGAAGATGGCTGCCGTTTTACAGCCCTCTAACCAATTGTACTATTATGTGTGTTTTTCCGCGTTATTTGTAATTTATTTTGTACATAATGTTTCTGCCATCGTCTCTTATAACCAAAAAGAGCTTCTGGATATCAGGACAGCGATTACTCACCTCGTATTGGACGAAGATTTTTTCTTCAACGAGGCGGCCGCGAAGGATATCCTACAGACACCCGACAAGGCCCAAATCCCCGTCATTTGCATGAGGAAGAGATGGAGATATCGTGGACGTAGGTCGGGGTGCCTAGTATGGATCCGACGGCGAGCGAGTAAACTGCCTCTCCCATCAATCCTATTAGCCAATCTTCAATCATTTGAGAATAAATTGGATGACCTAAGATTACGGTTATCCTACCAACGGGACATTAAAAACTGTAATATCTTATGTTTCACCGAGTCGTGGCTGAACGACGACATGGACAACATACAGCTAGCGGGCTATACGCTACATCGGCAGGATAGAACGGCTGACTCCGGTAAGACAAGGGGTGGCGGTCTGTGTATATTTGTAAACAACAGCTGGTGCACAAAATCAAATACTAAGGAAGTCTCGAGGTTTTGCTCGCCTGAGGTAGAGTATCTTATGATAAGCTGTAGACCACACTATTTACCAAGAGAGTTTTCATCTATATCTTTCATAGCTGTCTATTTACCACCACAAACCAATGCTGGCATTAAGATTGCACTGAATGAGCTGTATAAGGCCATAAGTCAACAGGAAAACGCTCATCCAGAGGCAGCGCTCCTAGTGGCTGGGGACTTTAATGCAGGGAAACTTAAATCCGTTCTACCTAATTTCTACCAGCATGTTAAATGTGCAACCAGAGGAAAAAAAAACTCTAGACCACCTTTACTCCACACATAGAGACGCATACAAAGCTCTCCCTCGCCCTCCATTTGGCAAATCTGACCATAACTCTATCCTCCTGATTCCTGCTTATAAGCAAAAACTAAAGCAGGAAGCACCAGTGACTCGGTTAATAAAAAAGTGGTCAGATGACTCAGATGCTAAGCTACAGGACTGTTTTGCTAGCACAGACTGGAACATGTTCCGGGATTCTTCAGATAGCATTGAGGAGTACACCACATCAGTCACTGGCTTCATCAATAAGTGCATCGATGATGTCGTCCCCACAGTGACCGTACGTACATACCCCAACCAGTAGCCATGGATTACAGGAAACATCCGCACTGAGCTAAAGGGTAGAGCTGCTGCTTTCAAGGAGCTGCCCAGTGACACAAGACTTCCAGACGAGCTAAACCACTTCTATGCTCGCTTCGAGACAAGCAACACTGAAGCATGCATGAGAGCACCAGCTGTTCCGGATGACTATGTGATCACGCTCTCCGTAGCCGATGTGAGTAAGACTTTTAAGCAGGTCAACATTCACAAGGCCGCAGGGCCAGACGGATTACCAGGACGTGTGCTGACCAACTGGCAAGTGTCTTCACTGACATTTTCAACATGTCCCTGACTGAGTCTGTAATACCAACATGTTTCAAGCAGACCACCATAGAGTCCTTGGGCACGGGGACTAAGATAACCTGCCTAAATTACTACCGCCCCCTAGCACTGACGTCTGTAGCCATGAAGTGCTTTGAAAGGCTGGTCATGGCTCACATCAACACCATTATCCCAGAAACCCTAGACCCACTCGAATTTGCATACCGCCCCAACAGATCCACAGATGATGCAATCTCTATTGCACTCCACACTGCCCTTTCCCACCTGGACAAGAGGAACACCTACGTGAGAATGCTATTCATTGACTACAGCTCAGCATTCAACAACATAGTGCCCTCAAAGCTCATCACTAAGCTAAGGATCCTGGGACTAAACACCTCCCTCTGCAACTGGATCCTGGACTTCCTGACGGGCCGCCCACAGGTGGTAAGGGTAGGTAACAACACATCTGCCACACTGATCCTCAACACGGGGGCCCCTCAGGGGTGCGTGCTCAGTCCCCTCCTGTACTCCCTGTTCACCCATGACTGCATGGCCAGGCACGACTCCAACACCATCATTAAGTTTGCCGACGACACAACAGTGGTAGGCCTGATCACCGACAATGATGAGACAGCCTATAGGGAGGAGGTCAGAGACCTGGCCGTGTGGTGCCAGGATAATGTTGTGGAAAATAACCACTATACTTTATTACAAATAAGGTCTTACAGAGTTTTTGTTGCATCAAGAAATTACTTTATTAAAGTTTTCAACAAAGCCGATACCCGTCTGCAGAGGGGCACACATTCTTACGGTCTCCCTCCATCTTATATAGTCCTCTTCAGTTTTCCCGCTCTTTTATTGCTCCGCCCACTTCCTTTGTCTCTGAGAGCGGCTAAACTCAACTTTCATTAAGTTTAGAGTACTACAATCAATCAATCATTGTCTTGCAAAAACACTCATGTTTAGTTTAAACTCTGTTCAACCCTGGCTCTTTTCACTGTGTTTGAAGACCAAAACAAACGGCCCAATTCAGTTAGCCACAAAGAATGTTAACTATATGTTCATGATTAACTCAATTTTATCTGATAATCCATTAAAAATACACATCATATCCCTCCCAATGGGATTACTAATCCCATACATTTATAAAATTATATTATGTTTATGCTATCAATCCCAATCTTTGCATTCAAGGTTATACTCATAATAAAAATATCACTATTTCTACTCAAAATAATTCCAACATAAGTGTTAGTCTCCTAACACATTAAAACTAACGTAGCATTGTTTTAACCATACTACCTAGGACATGTTTAAGAATAGTGTCAACATCTTTAACTCACATATCTTCATTCAGATCAATCAGTCAGCTTACAATTCATAATCATACTCAAATTAATTACCCAAAACAAATTTAGAATGGCAATTCTTAGTCAGTCACCTTGGTTCCATCATTCAAAGTTAAAACTCTCACCTTGGCACATACTGACACTAACAGAATGTACCTTTATATTATCCATAATTTTAGCATTATCTTCCTCATAATGAGAATTACAACAGATCAGTATCTTAATGCATTCCTAGTCTAAATTACTATCAATTTAGCAGTGTATAATAACTCCTCAATTCAACATACTACCTCAACTAACACTCCCTTCCTCTATCGGCACTCAATCTTCTGGCGTCCTCCTTATGTCCTTCAGATAGCCCATGGCAATGCCCCAATTCCAATGTCACACCTGAGCCGCCCCACCTCCATCATCATTCTGTTTTGTCCATTTTGCCAACCAGTATACCCAAACTATGAAGAACGTTGTATTGGCATAGATCTCTCTCTTCCTGCTCACTCCACATGGACTCCTGTCACATTCTTGAGAGAAAAGGCACAAAAGAGAAGGCAATTGATTGCTTTGATTTGATGCTGGATTCAGGTCTCCTGGCAGAGGTGGTGTCGGACAGGAACGTCTTCAACGCCTTTGTTGCTCCTCTTCAGCTGGGTAGAGGGTATTTGGTTTTTATTGAGGTTTACACCGTTCTGGACCGAATTATGTCTGCTATGCATTACAACACCATCCGCAGTAACCTCAGGAAAGGACAGATCATAACAGTTTAGTTGAGTTAATTTCCAATCCAAAACATCCCTATTAACATTCACTATATGACAAATTATTATGTTTCACCACTCATTCTTAATACCAATTTCTAATAGTTGATCCTGCTGCCTGATAGAGGTCCCTGTATTCCAAAGGCTATCTGTTTAAACGCCCCCTAGTTTCACATTGTCCCTTGAATTCTCCCAAATTATATAACAAATAAACAATACAATTGTTTTCTTGTAACATTCCTATATTTCCTCATAATCTATTTGATATTACTCTGGTGTTTCCCTTTTCCTTGTTCCTATTCTAGCAATTGCTTATACTTCTCTCCTCATCCTGGTTGATCATAAAATTGTTTATAGTTAGAATTTCCTAAATATTACAAAAGTTGTGATTGAATCCTAGCACACAGTCCTGGTAACTGAAGATTTTGAACTACTGTTAATTCTTTAAACGGAGATGTGGTGCATATTTTCTTTATTTAATTGTAATGTAATATATTGTACTCATCTATACCAATCATTGTTTAACGGCTCCTTCCATTCCCTTTCTTCTGTATTTGGTATGGCTCTAACATGTACAAGGTTTAGTGCACTTTCCCAAGGAATAACTACTCCAACAACACTTCCCCCTGGAACTCTAACACTAAGGACTACATCAAATTGTTTATCTAAGTTTTGAACTGTTATCCTTATGTCTATGATCCATCTGTCTTTTTCTTTTATTATCCTAAGGTCACCGTTACCCCATGTGATTTCCCAATACTCCTTGTGCTGGTTCTTCCCACACCAATAACCATTTAACCCTTGTATTTTAATAGTGATCCCTTTCTGTATTTTAGTTATGGTTCCTGCCTGTGCAGGAATATACATTCTAATCCTGTCTATATCCCTTCTATGTCTTGTTCTTCTGCTCTTTACTATTATCAGTACCCCATTCCCCTTATTCTCAGGGAACTAGTCAAGTGCAGAGAAATCAATGATGGGGATATCTGGTGCGTCTTGGAGGTCTGGAATCTCTCGGTGGTCTGGAATGTCTTGGAGGTCTGGAATCTCTCGGCGGTCTGGAAGGTCTTGGAGGTCTGGAATCTCCCGCCGGTCTCTTAGTCATCAGTTCCCTCACTCTGGTACAATGGTTTAGATGATACCCGATCGCACTCCCCTCTATCCGTACCGCCGTTGGTGTAAGCGGGACGATGATGTATGGTCACTTTAGCTGTTAACCTTGTCCCGTCTCTAGGGACTCCGGATCAGCCAGAGTCCCTCTCAATCTATCGACATCGGTCTGCGACGAGTGTCCTATCAGCCTACCCATAAGGAAGCTCGGAGTTACTGCTGCAAGGACACACAAGCCAAGACACACACAAAAGACAACAATGCTACCCAATGGCTGGGGTTGGAACACTCCTATAGTGGGAAACATGGATCTAAGTATCTGTCTCCGCCACTTTTACCATCATTGAGGTAGCCAACAACACCTGGTACAGGCCCCTCCACATAGGGTCTTTCCAACTCTTTCTTCCGTAGTCTTTTACCATCACATAGTATCCAGGGCGCAGAAAATACTCAGATTCTCCTACTCTGTTGGGCAGAGTTCCCTTCACCCATGGGAAAAAAATCTTAAGAACATTGTTAGGTTAGGTGAGACACAGTATGCTACTTATGTCCTCTCATCCATCAGGAGAAGCCTTGAGATTATGAAGCGTACCTCCTTCCAGCTCGTTGTAGTCCACTCATTTCATAGACAGACCCCCTCTACACCCTGCCTCCTATCACAAAAACAAAAAAGATTTAACCTAACCCATAACACATGCTCATATCCTTAATACAATTTGCATATCTTACCACAAAAACATTAAAACCATTAAAAAACATTAAAACTCCTGTGAGCCCAAAAATCATTAAAACACCGGTAAAAACCCTGTAAGCCCAAAAAAACTAAATCATTAACACCTTCCCCCCTTTGGACACATGCATCACATCGTGATTCATGTGTTTCAAAAAACAAAACAACAACAATATTGCTTGTTAAACCAAAAATAATAACTGAACTTAAAATGACAACCCTTGATGATATCTTAAACCAATTGCATTCGATAACATTATTCAAGGATATCTCTCCTTCAAGACTAACTCTCTCACTTCATCCTTGCCTCTTTGGTATGATATATAGGATTAATGCCAAATTATATACTTCTTTACAATTCCTTATTATAATCAACCCCCTAATTCAACATGCCTCCACGATTTACAGTGTGGATGATCAGGCCACACCATAAAGCCAGGACAGATTGCAGAGGTCATTGAAATCATTCAATTACTTGTTTCATCAAATAGTATACTACTCATTAACAACAGTCAAAACATTTCATAAATGTTGTATCCCAAGTGTACAGTATGTCTTTAGTACAGCTCTTTTCAAAATAAATCACACGTATTTACTTATCCCTCAGTAAATAAAAGCCCAAATTACATGTGTTTTCCCCTTTAAGATATTTCACTTCCATCCCGTGAAAAAAACTAAAATACAAATAAAAATCCTATACAGCTAACGTGTCATACTAAGTGGTCTGTTTGTGGTTATTTGAACACCATATAGTAAAACAATAAACAAACAAAACATGGCCTTATTTATAATCTCAGAAAATATTTCAAAGAAATGAGAATCACTCCCCCCTTTTTCCTGGAAGAAAAAGTACACATTTAGGTAGTTTCCATTTTGATACCTCTTAATCAGTCCACACAATCTAAATTCGAAATTCTCACTCTCTTGCCACATCTCCTGATCCCTCCTTTCAGACAACCCTCAAGAACATCACTTGTGACTGCTCCCTTCTCTAGTGAATTCCACAATCTAGTGCACATAAAACGAAATAAAATCCCATATGATTTAAACCCCTAGGCTTTTCCTTAGCCGCACTGCTACCACTCAATCACCCCCAACATGCTTCGTGACGTTGAAAACTCAAATATGCTATCTCTTGCCTCATTGGTTGTACTCTCCCACATGCCCTGAGGCCCCCCTCCTATAAAATCATTTACTAATGTGATGATTGTTTCCCCATTACCTTCTGTGGACATACCCCATTCCTTAACTATTATTAGTCCCTCTGATCTGCATTTAATTCAGACCCCCATTCCACACAGTGTATCTCTTCCTACTACATTAACTGGAATTTGTTCTGACACTAATATATGTACACATGTAGCTTTTTCCTGCTTCTTATTCTACTGGAACTGACTGTCATATGTATTAACTATGTTTGTCATGAAAATTCTACTGTTTGTGCATCTTTGCCTGACATGGGGTTGGTGAGAGGCATAATTTGGACTTACACATGAGTAAGTTGCTCCAGTATCTATCATCATTGGGGTGCCTCTATTCTTCACCTGAACCTTTAGCATAGGTTCTTCATCAGCCTGCATAGTTACTGCCACTGACCCTCCCCTTTAGGATTCTCTGGGCATCCCTAGTATCCATGATTTGGTCCTCCCCACAGGTTCACTGGGCCCTGTGGAGCCTGTGTCTGAGACTGCTGCCATTCAGCTAGGCTGTTCCCATTTCCTTGCCAATTACCCTGTTGTGGTTGCCTATGCCACCACAGCTTGGTGGGACAACTCCTTCTTGTATGTCCTGATTGATTGCACCTCCAGCAGACACCTTGTCTTCTTGGTCCACCATTCGGGTGTGTCTGATGCTGGGGTTGGTACCATTGATTCTTGGGTCCATTTTCATTATTCTTGTTTTGCCACGGCCCAGGGGATTGGTGTGTATACACATTCACTACTGGTAAGGCAGGAGCTCTTTGGCCTTGCTGCTGAGGCAGTGGTTGTTGACCTCCCTTGATGACAGGTGCCATGGCACCCTCCTCCGTCGGGACCGGAGTAATCACTGGAGCTTGTGTTCTCTTTTTGTCCTTTCTTGTCAGCTCTTCCAGCTGCATCTGTGTCAGTATTCTTTGAATGTCTCTCCCTTGATCTGTCAGTTTCTGTTCGTCCTTCCTGTATTTCTCCACTGCTTTGGCTATGTTGTCCCTCCAACTCTTTCCTTCCTCCCAGAATATTTTCAAGATTTCTCTCTCTTTCTCTCTCTTCTTCTTTCTTCTCTCCTTTCTCTCCTGTTTTATAGTTCTTGTTACGAACCCCGTGGCTTTAAACGTCTAGGGTGGATGGACAAGAGACCCGTAACATAATTCATGCAAATTAGAATCGTGACATGGAAACAGTGAGAACTAAAAATACACTGACAACCATAAGCTACCGTCAAACATAAAATGTTTATTTTGAACACACAGTAAAGGTTTGGGAAAAAGGGCTGAGCAGGACCCAAGAAATGAAACAATAGTGTAAAAAAAACCTAAACTGATCTTGCCTGCCTCAAGAACCGCTAAGCTACTGCTAATCATACAGAAATTACAGTGGGTGGTCCGCTCAGGTCTAACTAGTGTTTTTAGACTATTTTCTTCCTATGGGTAATGTATGCCCAAGGGCAACTTGCTTAAATCCCCCTTTTCCCAGAAACACACAACAAAGTTACCAAACAGAGTAACCAGCAAATGAGTGAGTACACAAAACACAGGACACCACAGTATCCATACTCACATACGGAAAATAGTCTCTCTCTACAAACACAACTGACTGGCTTTTAAAACAATGGGAGGTGTAAGTGAAAAACCAGAAACAGGTGGTGCAATACAGAGGAATGTCCACTGATTGGTCCACCTCAGCAATCAGCAGCCAAACGGATGTCGGACAGGTGGGACACCCCAACGACCACCAATCAGGAACATAAAGGACACCTGTGATTAGGGCAGAAGGAGAGGAAAAACACAAAAACACACAGGATACCTGTATCCGTAACACTCCCACCCTTAAAAGAGCAAACCACAAGGGTTTGCGACACACGTACCATCACAACACCCAAAATTCAAAGATCAACCGCATCCTGACGGGATAACAAAAAAAACCTAGTTCTCTAAACACGAGACAAAGCATCTGCCAACACATTATCCGACCCCTTTTTGTGGCGGATCTCCAAATTATAATTTTGCACTACAAGTGCCCAACGCATAAGTCGTTGGTTCTGGTTGTACATCTGGTGGAGAAAAACTAAGGGGTTATGGTCAGTATACACTATCACTGGTAATGCACTGGAACCAACATATACTTCAAAGTACTGCAGAGCTAATAACAAAGCTTCTTGTTCAATGGTGGAATAGTTTGTCTGACATTTGTTACATTTCCGTGAAAAATAACAGACAGGATGGTCCACTCCACTCTGGTCCGGCTGCAGTAGAACAGCACCAGCACCTCTGGCACTTGCATCTACCTCCAGTTTAAACGGTCGTTCAAAATCTGGCGCAGCAAGAACAGGAGTACTACATAAGAGCAAATCCGTTAATGGAGCAATTACCGCAGAGACATTTTTACAGAAACTACGGTAGTAGTCAACCATCCCTAAAAAGCGGCGTAGCTCTCTTCTGGTGGTAGGTGCGGGAAATGCATTTATAGCTGAGACCTTGGCATCTACAGGGCGCACCTGACCATGGCCGACCTGTTTACCGAGATAAGTAACAGTGGCCTTCTCAAACTCGCACTTTGCTAAGTTCAGGGTTAGAGAAGCGGCTGCTAGACGTTCACACACTACCCTTAGAGTGTTAACATGATCAGACCACTCAGTTGAATAAATTACCAGATCATCAAGGTAAGCACTGCAATTAGGAACTCCAGCCAATACTGTGTTAACCAGGCGTTGGAAAGTGGCTGGTGCGTTCCTCATCCCAAATGCCATGACAGCATATTGTAGGAAGTGGTCTGGGGTCACAAAGGCAGAGATGTCGGAGGCACGTGAGGTTAACGGCACCTGACAGTAACCTTTAAAAAGATCTAGTTTGGTTACATAAGTAGCAGCACCAACAGTGTCAATACAGTCATCCAGTCTGGGTAACGGGAACGAGTCGGGCACTGTGACAGCATTGACCTTCCGATAGTCCGTACATAACCTGGATGTCCCATCAGGTTTAGGAACCAGAATGCACGGAGAACTCCAAGGACTTGAACTTGGCATAGCCTCGTCCCTCATTATCTTTCTTTTAGAGAGGTTGACACGATAAGCATGTTGCTTGATAGGTGCAGCATTTCCAACATTAATGTCATGTTCTAACACATTTGTGCATGTAGGAACATCATTAAAAAGACATGGAAAGCTGTGTAATAGTCTCACAATATCATCTGACTGTCCGACCAATAAATGAATCAGGCTTGACGGGAGAGACAGCAGCATCTCTGAATTGGGCAATCTAGCACACTGCTGCTGAGTATTGCGCAACTCCAAACCATCTCCGTCCACATCATTAACATGACCTCCCACTACAGCCGTAGCAGCAATAGAGACAGCCGACTCGGCCAGTTTCTCTGGACTGTATCTGAGTGACGGGTTTGGTTTGGTATGTCTTCAACATGTTAACGTGGCACACACGAGATTGGCGTTTTCTATCAGGAGTCTGTATCACGTAGTCAGTTTCACTTAGTTTCTTTTCAATTACATAAGGACCAGAGAAACGTGCTGACAATGACGCTCCTGGCACAGGCAACAATACAAGAACTTGGTCACCAGGCTGCAGTGAACGAGAAACAGCCTGGTTGTCATAGTGCTGTTTCATCCGTCTCTGTGAGGAAGACAGCGCTTCCTTCGCTAGAGCACAGGCACCATGTAGGCGCTCACGAAAGCGACTAACGTAGTCCAACACATTTTCTTTCACACACAACTCTTGTGATAAAAACTGATCCTTAAGGACTTTCATAGGTCCTCTCATGGTGTGTCCAACCACCAGTTCAGCTGGGCTGAACCCTAGGGATTCCTGTACTGTCTCACAGACAGCAAACAAAACTAGAGGAACTCCCTCATCCCAATCCTTCTCAGATTCCAAGCAATATTTACAGAGCATAGACTTCAGTGTCTGATGCCAACGTTCAAGCGCACCCTGAGACTCTGGGTGTTATGCGCTTGACACATGGTGTGTAACTGACAAGGATTTTAACACTTGTTTAAAAAGCTTAGAAAGGAAATTCGTACCCTGATCAGTTTGTACCACCTTAGGTAACCCAAAAGTTGAGAAGAATTTGATCAAAGCTTTACTCACCACCGGCGCAGTAATCCTTCGCAGAGGAATGGCCTCTGGGTACCTGGTGGCCACACACATAATCGTCAACAGAAACTGGTTACCAGATTTTGTCTTAGGTAATGGTCCAACACAATCAACCATCACATGTTCGAATGGTTCACCTATGGCAGGTATGGGACAAAGAGGCGCGGGAGGAATAACCTGGTTCGGTTTCCCAGTTACTTGACAGGTGTGGCAAGTCTGACAGAACTGAGCCACATCTTGTTTTAAACCAGGCCAAAAGAAATGTCGCAAAACCTGATCATAAGTCTTGGTGACTCCCAGATGTCCGGACCACTGGTGATCATGAGCGAGGGATAAAACATTTTGTCGAAAGGCTGTAGGAATCACTATTTGGTAAACAGCATTCCAATCTCCGCCAGCGTCAACATGGGATGTCCATTTACGCATGAGGAGATTACCATCAATAAAGTATGCCAGGTTTTTCTTCTTTAGCTCCTCCTCTGAGACAGCACTAGAAAAACATTTAGCCTGGCTAATGTCAACCTTCTGGTTAGCGATCAGCTGCTCACGAGTGACTGGTAACTGTATTGCCTCAGCAACAAGTTCCACATACGTTTTCCTTTCCCTGGGCTGTCGGTCAGACAGCACCAGCTTACCAGAGGTAGCACCCGAACTATCCTCTGGGTCACACTCTCTGAATAGAATGGTGTTCGACAAATCTATCACGTCACCCACTTGTTGTGCTTGAGCACGTGTGACAGCACAAGCGGGGAACACATCTGGATAACCCTGTGCCAGCTCCTCGGAGAGAGACTGGTCACTTTATCCATTACCTCCAATACGGGTATCACCTTTCCTCCGGCAATATCGTTGCCCATTATAAATGTCACACCTTTTACTGGCAACATAGGACATACTCCAACTCTGAACAATCCACTGACTAATTCAGAGTGTACGTTCACAAAGTGCAATGGCACTGGGACGAATCCCATTTCAATTCCTTGTACTAACACACTGGAACCACAATATGTATTATTGGACAAGGGCAACACATCAGATAGTATGAACGACTGCGCCGCACCAGTATCTCTGAGGATTCTAACCGGACGCTGAGACGCTTCGTCATCTGATATGGAAACAAACCCCTCAAAAATGAACGGTTCATAACTGTGATCTGGGACTGGGACAGGGACTTTTAAACCATTTTCACTATGAGGCCTCTGTTTTGATTCCGGCCTTACAACCGTATGAATCAGCCCAACACCCGTTGGCGGCCTGGCGTGCTGAGGCATCCCCTGTTTGCGTTTTAACAGAAAACAATCATTAACCATATGTCCCAAATTATGACAATAGAAACAGTGACGCACATCTTTTGGGCGTGCTGGATGTACTGCTGGTCGACTAGGACTAAATGTTAGCAACTCTGCGGCCCTGCTCTCTTTCGAGCCGAAAACACGCTCTTATGCGTCAACACAAACTCGTCTGCCAATACAGACGCTTCCGACAGTGAGGATACTTTCTGTTCGTTCAGATAAACTACAATATGTTCGGGTAAGCACTTTTTAAACTCTTCTAACAAGATTAACTCCCGTAGAGAGTTAAAATCAGTTACCTTACTAGCAGTGTGCCATTTGACAAACAGATTTCCTTTGTCTCTAGCAAACTCCACATAAGTCTGAGTAGAATACTTTTTATGAGACCTAAATCTCTGTCGATATGCCTCAGGAACCAGCTCATAGGCACGAAGAACAGTAGCTTTGACCACGTCATAATTCAAGCTGTCTTCAAGAGGTAGCGCTGACAGAACCTCTTGGGCTTTACCTGTTCGGGCCATTTCAATGCTACTGCTATACGCTCAAAAATTCTGAAATAGGAATCAACCTCTGACTCCCTAAACACAGGTACCAAGGTGATCTGTCTACTAATATCAAAAGTAGCAGATGACACAACTGGTGAGGACAGCTCACTAGCAGGCATAGTATGAGCAGAGACTAACCTCGCTGTTTCTGCCTCCAGTTCCATTTTACGCGTCTCCAGTTCTTGATCAAGCCTACGCGTCTCCAGTTCCATCTTACGCATCTCCAGTTCCATCTTACGCGTCTCCAGTTCTTGATCAAGCCTACGCGTCTCCAGTTCCATCTTACGCGTCTCCAGTTCCATCTTACGCGTCTCCTGTTCTGCCTCTAGCTTACGCGTCTCCAACTTTTCTTGCCTGATTTGTGCCCTCTCTTCCGCCTCCATTTGGAGCCGTGTTGAGCGGACATTCAGCCTGGCATCACTGTCAGACAGTGGGGAGAGTGGGTCAAAACGGGGCATTGTGGCTGGAGCCTTAGCCTCGTCCTCAGACACCGACGGGCTTACAGGAGCAGCAACCACATCCCCTACAGGAGCAGCAGGCTCAGGCGGCGGTAACTCAAGTACTCGCTCGTTCAATAATATCTCTAACACTGCTTTCCTAACTTCTGCTTTCACTAAAACCCTTGATATGGGTACAGAAAAGTGGTCAGCCAAAGCCTGTAGATCCACTCTACGGCAATTCTCAAAAATCTCCCACATAGGGTTTTCCAAAAATGCATCCAACTCAAAAGTAGCCATCCTAAACTAGCAACACAAGCCGACGAATACTGAACAAAAAACCAGTTTGTTACAGCTGCCAAGCTCAACACTGAACCAGACACTACACTAATTTGCATGAGTAGCATGGGTATCAATGAGAATGATCTCGGACGAGCCCCCACATTATGTTACGAACCCCGTGGCTTTAAACGTCTAGGGTGGATGGACAAGAGACCCGTAACATAATTCATGCAAATTAGAATCGTGACATGGAAACAGTGAGAACAAAAAATACACTGACAACCATAAACTACCGTCAAACATAAAATGTTTATTTTGAACACACAGTAAAGGTTTGGGAAAAAGGGCTGAGCAGGACCCAAGAAATGAAACAATTGTGTAAAAAAACCCTAAACTGATCTTGCCTGCCTCAAGAACCGCTAAGCTACTGCTAATCATACAGAAATTACAGTGGGTGGTCCGCTCAGGTCTAACTAGTGTTTTTAGACTATTTTCTTCCTATGGGTAATGTATGCCCAAGGGCAACTTGCTTAAATCCCCCTTTTCCCAGAAACACACAACAAAGTTACCAAACAGAGTAACCAGCAAATGAGTGAGTACACAAAACACAGGACACCACAGTATCCATACTCACATACGGAAAATAGTCTCTCTCTACAAACACAACTGACTGGCTTTTAAAACAATGGGAGGTGTAAGTGAAAAACCAGAAACAGGTGGTGCAATACAATCAGCAGCCAAACGGATGTCGGACAGGTGGGACACCCCAGCGACCACCAATTAGGAACATAAAGGACACCTGTGATTAGGGCAGAAGGAGAGGAAAAACACAAAAACACACACAGGATACCTGTATCCGTAACAGTTCTTTATTAGTGTATCCATTTCCTCGCACACGGTTACATCAAATGTTCCCTCCTTTGGCCATTTAGTTACTATTTTCCTTGTCCTTTTTCCCCATTTGTCAGAGATATTACCAATATCTTCACTATTTTCTGGGAACCTTCTCTTCATGATTGCTACTGGTGTTCCTGCCATCTCTACTACTTGTGTGGTTCAGTGTCTATATTAGGGTGTAAGGTAAATTATTCCTGTTGTCTTTCTCAGCTAAACGTTTTATATCCCTCAGTTAATGGTATTTTTCATCCTAATATATCTTCATACTCTTCCTCTTTCCTTAAAATGAGATTTTATCCCTTGCCTTTCCTCTACTATCCTTCTATCATTACTGGATCAATGATAATAACTGTAATAACTATTAATAATAATTGTAATAACTATTTCACATTAAATTGTGCCTTTTTCTGATAATGTTATAATTGTAACCTATTGCATTACTTTAGTTTATTTAAGTTTGTTTATTCAACAAATCTAGAACCCACTATAAGTTGGTGCTATTCCCTCAGCATAATAGCTAAAGCTACTTGCATCCCCTGGTCCCCGTAACGAAAATAAATTATTGTTCTAGAATTCACCAAATATTTGCATACATCACTTGTGTTAAGCAACCTATCAAATAAAGTAATAACAATTAGAATTCGTCAAATAACTGTTTTCCAGTCAAGTATTTAGACCTCTACTTGAAATCTTTCAGCTCAATTCGTACTAGCTGGACTGTCTCTCTTTTACCCGCGAACCAGAGCCATAAATTATTTTCCTTTGTTATCAATTCAAATCATTACCACAGCTCCAGTGCAATTGCCAGCCCCCTATTGCATTTCTGTAACTGTCCTTTCTGATTATGCCCTAATTAATAAAACAAACACTGGCTATAATTTACAAGCATACATTTAATTCACATCCATATTCAATTCACTATTCCAATTATATTCTCAGTAGTTTTCAAATTATCAACTCATTCGGGCGGCAGGTAGCCTAGTGGTCAAGAGCGCTGTGCCAGTAACGGAAAGGTCGCCGGTTCTAACCCCCGAGCCAACCAGGCAAAGAATCTGTCGATGTGCCCCCGAGCAAGGCACCCAACCCTAACCGCTCTGGATAAGAGCCAAATGACCAAAATGCAAAAATGAAATTCGGCGCCACAGAAAATAACTGACTATCTTTGTCTCCTATTCCGGTTGAATACCGGAGTCGTTCAATTTGAAATCAGCCAGCTGCTAAATCGTTCAGTCTTATAACACATTGACTGTTCTATCAATCTAAGCAACCCATAAACGTAATTGGAAAATCTAATGCAGAATCTATGCTTTATCTGAATGACAAGTAAATCTTCCGTTATTCCAATTCTAAATGGTCTGTATTTCTAGTATCTTGCACATAACACATTTATCACAAAATAGCTTTGAAGGACACAGACCTCACACGCTCAGCTTATAACTTAGCAGTCAACGAGTCAAACCCACATTCATTGATTTTGCAACAGATCTAACGACTTAACCAAATTAATTATATTTTCCCCCTAATATACTAAAATTCCTTGACTATATCACCTCTGCTTCTGGAATGATAAGATAGCTATTATAATGCTTAACATTTTCTATCACACGCGTTTGGGCGCGTAAGCCAGCACATATATTATTCCACTTTTATCCACTCTCTATTAATCAATTACCCGCACAGCGGAACATCAATTTAATTACCTAGACACCCATACACATAACCTGTTCTTCCAACTGGATTTGTCATACCCCTCAGAGAAAAGACACACACACACACACACCCCTTCTGATTTCCTCTTAAATCAGGGCACACACACTCCTTCTGATTTCCTTTTAATCAGGGCACACACACTCCTTCTGATTTCCTTTTAATCAGGGCACACACACTCCTTCTGATTTCCTTTTAAACCAGGACACACACGCTCCTTCTGATTTCCTTTTAATCAGGGCACACACACTCCTTCTGATTTCCTTTTAAACCAGGACACACACCTTGTCTACTAGCCTGCTTGTCTTATTTACCTTATCTATAATCACATTGCATGCATGCTTATTTCTCATTCCAACCAAAAACTCTGTACTTATGCTAAATTTGGTCCTTATTCTGGAGAGAACCCTTCCTTACCCCACCCTCAGATTCAGCTTGATCGAAACACACAGCTCAAGTAAGAACGCCGCTTACCTTTGTTTAAACAGTGGCCACTGAATTTGTGTGATTCGTCAAATCCTCCTCCGATGGCAAAGCACTCAAGGATGTCTATAACCAATCACGTCGGGGTCACCAATTATGTTGTGGAAAATAACCACTATACTTTATTACAAATAAGGTCTTACAGAGTTTTTGTTGCATCTAGAAATGACTTTATTAAAGTTTTCAACAAAGCCGACACCCGTCTGCAGAGGGGCACACATTCTTACGGTCTCCCTCCATCTTATATAGTTCTCTTCAGTTTTCCCGCTCTTTTATTGCTCCACCCACTTCCTGTGTCTCTGAGAGCGGCTAAACTCAACTTTCATTAAGTTCAGAGTACTACAATCAATCAATCTTTATCTTGCAAAAACACTCATGTTTAGTTTAAACTCTGTTCAACCCTGGCTCTTTTCACTGTTTGAAGACAAAAACAAACGGCCCAGTTCAGTTAGCCACAAAGAATGTTAACTATATGTTCATGACTAACTCAATTTTATCTGATAACCCATTAAAAATACACATCAATAACAACCTCTCTCTCAACGTGACCAAGACAAAGGAGATGATTGTGGACTACAGGAAAAAAAAGAGGACTGAGCATGCCCCCATTCTCATCGACAGGGCTGTAGTGGAACAGGTTGAGAGCTTCAAGTTCCTTGGTGTCCACATCACCAATGAACTATCATGGTCCAAACACACCAAGACAGTCGTGAAGAGGGCACGACAAAGCCTATTCCCCCTCAGGAGATTGAAAAGATTTGGCATGGGTCCTCAGATCTTCAAAAAATTATACAGCTGCACCATCGAGAGCATCCTGACTGGTTGCATCACCGCCTGGTATGGCAACTGCTTGGCCTCCGACCGCAAGGCACTACAGAGGGTAGTGCGTACGGCCCAGTACATCACTGGGGCCAAGCTTCCTGCCATCCAGGACCTCTATACCAGGCGGTGTCAGAGGAAGGCCCTCAAAATTGTCAAAGACTCCAGCCACCCTAGTCATAGACTGTTCTCTCTGCTACCGCACGGCAAGCGGTACCGGAGTGCCAAATCTAGGTCCAAAAGACTTCTCAACAGCTTCTACCCCCAAGCCATAAGACTCCTGAACAGCTAATCATGGCTACCTGGACTATTTGCACTGCCCCCCCACCCCCACCTCATCATTTTACGCTGCTGCTACTCTGTTAATTATTTATGCATAGTCACTTTAACTCTACCCACATATACATATTACTTCAACTACCTCAACTAGCCGGTGCCCCCGCACATTGACTCTGCACCGGTACCCCCCTGTATACAGTGGGGGAAAAAAGTATTTAGTCAGCCACCAATTGTGCAAGTTCTCCCCCTTAAAAAGATGAGAGAGGCCTGTAATTTTCATCATAGATACACGTCAACTATGACAGACAAATTGAGGAAAAAAAATCCAGAAAATCACATTGTAGGATTTTTTATGAATTTATTTGCAAATTATGGAGGAAAATAAGTATTTGGTCACCTACAAACAAGCAAGATTTCTGGCTCTCACAGACCTGTAACTTGTTCTTTATGAGGCTCCTCTGTCCTTCACTCATTACCTGTATTAATGGCACCTGTTTGAACTTGTTATCAGTATAAAAGACACCTGTCCACAACCTCAAACAGTCACACTCCAAACTCCACTATGGCCAAGACCAAAGAGCTGTCAAAGGACACCAGAAACAAAATTGTAGACCTGCACCAGGCTGGGAAGACTGAATCTCCAATAGGTAAGCAGCTTGGTTTGAAGAAATCAACTGTGGGAGCAATTATTAGGAAATGGAAGACATACAAGACCACTGATAATCTCCCTCGATCTGGGGCTCCACGCAAGATCTCACCCCGTGGGGTCAAAATGATCACAAGAACGGTGAGCAAAAATCCCAGAACCACACGGGGGGACCTAGTGAATGACCTGCAGAGAGCTGGGACCAAAGTAACAAAGCCTATCATCAGTAACACACTACGCCGCCAAGGACTCAAATCCTGCAGTGCAAGACGTGTCCCCCTGCTTAAGCCAGTACATGTCCAGGCCCGTCTGAAGTTTGCTAGAGTGCATTTGGATGATCCAGAAGAGAATGTCATATGGTCAGATGAAACCAAAATATAACATTTTGGTAAAAACTCAACTCGTCGTGTTTGGAGGACAAAGAATGCTGAGTTACATCCAAAGAACACCATACCTACTGTGAAGCATGGGGGTGGAAACATCATGCTTTGGGGCTGTTTTTCTGCAAAGGGACCAGGACGACTGATCCGTGTAAAGGAAAGAATGAATGGGGCCATGTATCGTGAGATTTTGAGTGAAAACCTCCTTCCATCAGTTTGGGCATTGAAGATGAAACGTGGCTGGGTCTTTCAGCATGACAATGATCCCAAACACACTGCCCGGGCAACGAAGGAGTGGCTTCGTAAGAAGCATTTCAAGGTCCTGGAGTGGCCTAGCCAGTCTCCAGATCTCAACCCCATAGAAAACCTTTGGAGGGAGTTGAAAGTCTGTGTTGCCCAGCGACAGCCCCAAAACATCACTGCTCTAAAGGAGATCTGCATGGAGGAATGGGCCAAAATACCAGCAACAGTGTGTGAAAACCTTGTGAAGACTTACAGAAAACGTTTGACCTGTGTCATTGCCAACAAAGGGTATATAACAAAGTATTGAGAAACTTTTGTTATTGACCAAATACTTATTTTCCACCATAATGTGCAAATAAATTCATTAAAAATCCTACAATGTGATTTTCTGGAGAAAAAAATTCTCATTTTGTCTGTCATAGTTGACGTGTACCTATGATGATAATTGCAGGCCTCTCTCATCTTTTTAAGTGGGAGAACTTGCACAATTGGTGGCTGACTAAATACTTTTTTTCCCCACTGTATATAGCCTCCCTACTGTTATTTTATTTTACTTCTGCTCTTTTTTTCTCAACACTTTTTTGTTGTTTTATTCTACTTTTTTATTAAAAATAAATGCACTGTTGGTTAAGGGCTGTAAGTAAGCATTTCACTGTAATGTCTGCACCTGTTGTATTCGGCGCATGTGGCCAATACAATTTGATTTGATTTGAGGGGAACAGAATGTGTTTTATTTCTCTGGACGTGAACAAAAAACGTCATTTGGTTATTTCTTTGTGTTTTGTCAGTCTTGTGCAGTAATGTCCTCTGTCAGTAACGGTTGTGTTCGTAAAGACATCCTCTAAGTCCCCGAGCTGTTTATCAAATGTGGAGCAAGCTTCTCTAGACATCCTCCCTCACTAAGTGCATCTTGTTTTTATCTTCAAGGACAAAATGAGACAAAAATTAATTGAGTTCACCAAATCTTCAGAGAATGTCTGTGGAGAGGAAGAATTGGCAACTTAATTTAGGAATTTCAACAAAATGGGGTTTCATAGTTATCGAAGTCTAGATCACATGCATTTGCTATTTATTTAGTTAGTTTGGTTATTTGGCTGGTTAGAGAGCCAGGAAAAGGTCCTAAAAATCATTCATAACCCATGTCATAATAATTCACTTCACCTTTCATCTAGGTTATGTTTCAATATCTTTCCACATCTTTTCCTAATTTAAAGTGGAATAAACAGGTATTAGGTTTATTTTAAGTTAAATTATCCCAAAAAATTATAAAAGTTCCAAAGTACAGTATATCTATAGTGTATTTGTGGTGTCTTTTGAAGCAAGGTAACCATATCTTTTGAGGCTTACAATTTGACTCATCCCTTTTTGAAATAACAATTGGATGTAGCTTTCTGTACATCCTTTGCTTGCTGATATATTCATTGAAAACCAGACAAGATCTCTCAGATGCATAACATCCATGTCCCAGCAATCTCATTCCTTTGGCTTTGTAGATAAAATGTCATCTGTGCCTCTATTAAAATGCATTAGTGGGTAACACAGTTTTGCGAGAAACCCCCCCACCCCCACGCTGTTCTCCTCTGGCACCTCATCAGTGCTGCACAGGGTGGGGTCATTCAGGACAGAGCTTGATCAGGTGGGTACCAGTGGGCATGCATGGGACGGTGGCATGTCCAGACACACATCTCTCTGAGCAGTGAGAGGTGAAACCTGTGTGGAGAACTGACTCCACAATAACCTTCACCCTATGGGAGTCACTCTGGGTCCTCTCCACTGCCCCCTGTTGGAGAAAAGCAACATGGTGTCTGGTGTCATTAATTTACATACTTCCCTCTTGTTACATTTACGTCATTTAGCAGACGCTCTTATCAAACTACTACATTTATATGTCGTTTTGGATAAAAGCGTCTTCTAAATGGCATATATTATTATTATTGTTTAATCCAGGACTAGGTTATGTTGTTTGTGTCTGAACCACACACATTGGGGTTAGATAGTTAAATGTTGACAGTGCTCTGTGTGTCTCAGGTGTCATTTCTAAACCATGATGAGATATTTAGCTCCTCCTGCCCTCCTCAACCACAGCC